>NC_142283.1:29874994-30174994 GCF_052056855.1 Sturnus vulgaris
TGAGCTCTTCGCTGCACTGCGCCGCTCGCAAGGGGCTTCGTTCTTCGCCTTCTGCCGTCCGGCGAGAGCTGAACTCGAGCGGTCAGTTGCAGCTCTGCCCAACAGCGTGTTCTCAGTTCTGCGGGCAAGCACGCCCTCTTGCCTTGGCCCCGAGAGCAAAGTCCCGAGCGAGCACTCGACTCAGTGCAATGCACCCGGAAGGACGCTCTCGCTCGCCTTTCGAGGAGCGATCCCTAACAGCAGAAGCAGCAGAGGCACAAACTGCACGACGAGAGGGGACACCGTAGAACACGTCTCTGTCCTGGCACATTTGCGTGTGCGATACTTCCCTCCGGCTCTTCGGGCCTTGCGAAGCTCCGTGTACTGCGAGCGCTGCTACTCGCAGCTGAGAAGGACCGTGGAGCTGGCGGCGAATTCGGAGAGCTCTTCGCTGCACTGCGCCGCTCGCAAGGGGCTTCGTTCTTCGCCTTCTGCCGTCCGGCGAGAGCTGAACTCGAGCGGTCAGTTGCAGCTCTGCCCAACAGCGTGTTCTCAGTTCTGCGGGCAAGCACGCCCTCTTGCCTTGGCCCCGAGAGCAAAGTCCCGAGCGAGCACTCGACTCAGTGCAATGCACCCGGAAGGACGCTCTCGCTCGCCTTTCGAGGAGCGATCCCTAACAGCAGAAGGAGCAGAGGCACAAACTGCACGACGAGAGGGGACAACGTAGAACACGTCTCTGTCCTGGCACATTTGCGTGTGCGATACTTCCCTCCGGCTCTTCGGGCCTTGCGAAGCTCCGTGTACTGCGAGCGCTGCTACTCGCAGCTGAGAAGGACCGTGGAGCTGGCGGCGAATTCGGAGAGCTCTTCGCTGCACTGCGCCGCTCGCAAGCGGCTTCGTTCTTCGCCTTCTGCCGTCCGGCGAGAGCTGAACTCGAGCGGTCAGTTGCAGCTCTGCCCAACAGCGTGTTCTCAGTTCTGCGGGCAAGCACGCCCTCTTGCCTTGGCCCCGAGAGCAAAGTCCCGAGCGAGCACTCGACTCAGTGCAATGCACCCGGAAGGACGCTCTCGCTCGCCTTTCGAGGAGCGATCCCTAACAGCAGAAGGAGCAGAGGCACAAACTGCACGACGAGAGGGGACAACGTAGAACACGTCTCTGTCCTGGCACATTTGCGTGTGCGATACTTCCCTCCGGCTCTTCGGGCCTTGCGAAGCTCCGTGTACTGCGAGCGCTGCTACTCGCAGCTGAGAAGGACCGTGGAGCTGGCGGCGAATTCGGAGAGCTCTTCGCTGCACTGCGCCGCTCGCAAGCGGCTTCGTTCTTCGCCTTCTGCCGTCCGGCGAGAGCTGAACTCGAGCGGTCAGTTGCAGCTCTGCCCAACAGCGTGTTCTCAGTTCTGCGGGCAAGCACGCCCTCTTGCCTTGGCCCCGAGAGCAAAGTCCCGAGCGAGCACTCGACTCAGTGCAATGCACCCGGAAGGACGCTCTCGCTCGCCTTTCGAGGAGCGATCCCTAACAGCAGAAGCAGCAGAGGCACAAACTGCACGACGAGAGGGGACAACGTAGAACACGTCTCTGTCCTGGCACATTTGCGTGTGCCATACTTCCCTCCGGCTCTTCGGGCCTTGCGAAGCTCCGTGTACTGCGAGCGCTGCTACTCGCAGCTGAGAAGGACCGTGGAGCTGGCGGCGAATTCGGAGAGCTCTTCGCTGCACTGCGCCGCTCGCAAGCGGCTTCGTTCTTCGCCTTCTGCCGTCCGGCGAGAGCTGAACTCGAGCGGTCAGTTGCAGCTCTGCCCAACAGCGTGTTCTCAGTTCTGCGGGCAAGCACGCCCTCTTGCCTTGGCCCCGAGAGCAAAGTCCCGAGCGAGCACTCGACTCAGTGCAATGCACCCGGAAGGACGCTCTCGCTCGCCTTTCGAGGAGCGATTCCTAACAGCAGAAGCAGCAGAGGCACAAACTGCACGACGAGAGGGGACACCGTAGAACACGTCTCTGTCCTGGCACATTTGCGTGTGCGATACTTCCCTCCGGCTCTTCGGGCCTTGCGAAGCTCCGTGTACTGCGAGCGCTGCTACTCGCAGCTGAGAAGGACCGTGGAGCTGGCGGCGAATTCGGAGAGCTCTTCGCTGCACTGCGCCGCTCGCAAGGGGCTTCGTTCTTCGCCTTCTGCCGTCCGGCGAGAGCTGAACTCGAGCGGTCAGTTGCAGCTCTGCCCAACAGCGTGTTCTCAGTTCTGCGGGCAAGCACGCCCTCTTGCCTTGGCCCCGAGAGCAAAGTCCCGAGCGAGCACTCGACTCAGTGCAATGCACCCGGAAGGACGCTCTCGCTCGCCTTTCGAGGAGCGATTCCTAACAGCAGAAGCAGCAGAGGCACAAACTGCACGACGAGAGGGGACACCGTAGAACACGTCTCTGTCCTGGCACATTTGCGTGTGCGATACTTCCCTCCGGCTCTTCGGGCCTTGCGAAGCTCCGTGTACTGCGAGCGCTGCTACTCGCAGCTGAGAAGGACCGTGGAGCTGGCGGCGAATTCGGAGAGCTCTTCGCTGCACTGCGCCGCTCGCAAGCGGCTTCGTTCTTCGCCTTCTGCCGTCCGGCGAGAGCTGAACTCCGGCGGTCAGTTGCAGCTCTGCCCAACAGCGTGTTCTCAGTTCTGCGGGCAAGCACGCCCTCTTGCCTTGGCCCCGAGAGCAAAGTCCCGAGCGAGCACTCGACTCAGTGCAATGCACCCGGAAGGACGCTCTCGCTCGCCTTTCGAGGAGCGATTCCTAACAGCAGAAGCAGCAGAGGCACAAACTGCACGACGAGAGGGGACACCGTAGAACACGTCTCTGTCCTGGCACATTTGCGTGTGCGATACTTCCCTCCGGCTCTTCGGGCCTTGCGAAGCTCCGTGTACTGCGAGCGCTGCTACTCGCAGCTGAGAAGGACCGTGGAGCTGGCGGCGAATTCGGAGAGCTCTTCGCTGCACTGCGCCGCTCGCAAGCGGCTTCGTTCTTCGCCTTCTGCCGTCCGGCGAGAGCTGAACTCCGGCGGTCAGTTGCAGCTCTGCCCAACAGCGTGTTCTCAGTTCTGCGGGCAAGCACGCCCTCTTGCCTTGGCCCCGAGAGCAAAGTCCCGAGCGAGCACTCGACTCAGTGCAATGCACCCGGAAGGACGCTCTCGCTCGCCTTTCGAGGAGCGATTCCTAACAGCAGAAGCAGCAGAGGCACAAACTGCACGACGAGAGGGGACAACGTAGAACACGTCTCTGTCCTGGCACATTTGCGTGTGCGATACTTCCCTCCGGCTCTTCGGGCCTTGCGAAGCTCCGTGTACTGCGAGCGCTGCTACTCGCAGCTGAGAAGGACCGTGGAGCTGGCGGCGAATTCGGAGAGCTCTTCGCTGCACTGCGCCGCTCGCAAGCGGCTTCGTTCTTCGCCTTCTGCCGTCCGGCGAGAGCTGAACTCGAGCGGTCAGTTGCAGCTCTGCCCAACAGCGTGTTCTCAGTTCTGCGGGCAAGCACGCCCTCTTGCCTTGGCCCCGAGAGCAAAGTCCCGAGCGAGCACTCGACTCAGTGCAATGCACCCGGAAGGACGCTCTCGCTCGCCTTTCGAGGAGCGATTCCTAACAGCAGAAGCAGCAGAGGCACAAACTGCACGACGAGAGGGGACACCGTAGAACACGTCTCTGTCCTGGCACATTTGCGTGTGCGATACTTCCCTCCGGCTCTTCGGGCCTTGCGAAGCTCCGTGTACTGCGAGCGCTGCTACTCGCAGCTGAGAAGGACCGTGGAGCTGGCGGCGAATTCGGAGAGCTCTTCGCTGCACTGCGCCGCTCGCAAGCGGCTTCGTTCTTCGCCTTCTGCCGTCCGGCGAGAGCTGAACTCCAGCGGTCAGTTGCAGCTCTGCCCAACAGCGTGTTCTCAGTTCTGCGGGCAAGCACGCCCTCTTGCCTTGGCCCCGAGTGCAAAGTCCCGAGCGAGCACTCGACTCAGTGCAATGCACCCGGAAGGACGCTCTCGCTCGTCTTTCCAGGAGCGATTCCTAACAGCAGAAGCAGCAGAGGCACAAACTGCATGACGAGAAGGGACAACGTACAACACGTCTCTGTCCCGGCACATTGTCGTGTGCGATACTTCCCTGCGGGTCTTCGCTCCTTGCGAAGCTCTGTGTACTGCGAGCGCTGCTACTTGCAGCTGAGAAGGACCGTGGAGCTAGCGGCGAATTCGGAGAGCTCTTCGCTGCACTGCGCCGCTCGCAAGCGGCTTCGTTCTTCGCCTTCTGCCGTCCGGCGAGAGCTGAACTCGAGCGGTCAGTTGCAGCTCTGCCCAACAGCGTGTTCTCAGTTCTGCGGGCAAGCACGCCCTCTTGCCTTGGCCCCGAGTGCAAAGTCCCGAGCGAGCACTCGACTCAGTGCAATGCACCCAGAAAGACGCTCTCGCTCGTCTTTCCAGGAGCGATTCCTAACAGCAGAAGCAGCAGAGGCACAAACTGCATGACGCGAAGGGACAACGTAGAACACGTCTCTGTCCCGGCACATTGTCGTGTGCGATACTTCCCTCCGGGTCTTCGGTCCTCGCGAAGCTCTGTGTACTGCGAGCGCTGCTACTTGCAGCTGAGAAGGACCGTGGAGCTAGCGGCGAATTCGGAGAGCTCTTCGCTGCACTGCGCCGCTCGCAAGCGGCTTCGTTCTTCGCCTTCTGCCGTCCGGCGAGAGCTGAACTCCAGCGGTCACTTTCAGCTCTGCCCAACAGCGTGTTCTCAGTTCTGCGGGCAAGCACGCCCTTTTGCCTTGGCCCCGAGTGCAAAGTCCCGAGCGAGCACTCGACTCAGTGCAATGCACCCACAAAGACGCTCTCGCTCGTCTTTCCAGGAGCGATTCCTAACAGCAGAAGCAGCAGAGGCACAAACTGCATGACGAGAAGGGACAACGTACAACACGTCTCTGTCCCGGCACATTGTCGTGTGCGATACTTCCCTGCGGGTCTTCGGTCCTTGCGAAGCTCTGTGTACTGCGAGCGCTGCTACTTGCAGCTGAGAAGGACCGTGGAGCTAGCGGCGAATTGGGAGAGCTCTTCGCTGCACTGCGCCGCTCGCAAGCGGCTTCGTTCTTCGCCTTCTGCCGTCCGGCGAGAGCTGAACTCCAGCGGTCACTTTCAGCTCTGCCCAACAGCGTGTTCTCAGTTCTGCGGGCAAGCACGCCCTCTTGCCTTGGCCCCGAGTGCAAAGTCCCGAGCGAGCACTCGACTCAGTGCAATGCACCCACAAAGACGCTCTCGCTCGTCTTTCCAGGAGCGATTCCTAACAGCAGAAGCAGCAGAGGCACAAACTGCATGACGAGAAGGAACAACGTAGAACACGTCTCTGTCCCGGCACATTGTCGTGTGCGATACTTCCCTCCGGGTCTTCGGTCCTCGCGAAGCTCTGTGTACTGCGAGCGCTGCTACTTGCAGCTGAGAAGGACCGTGGAGCTAGCGGCGAATTCGGAGAGCTCTTCGCTGCACTGCGCCGCTCGCAAGCGGCTTCGTTCTTCGCCTTCTGCCGTCCGGCGAGAGCTGAACTCCAGCGGTCACTTTCAGCTCTGCCCAACAGCGTGTTCTCAGTTCTGCGGGCAAGCACGCCCTCTTGCCTTGGCCCCGAGAGCAAAGTCCCGAGCGAGCACTCGACTCAGTGCAATGCACCCAGAAAGACGCTCTCGCTCGTCTTTCCAGGAGCGATTCCTAACAGCAGAAGCAGCAGAGGCACAAACTGCATGACGCGAAGGGACAACGTAGAACACGTCTCTGTCCCGGCACATTGTCGTGTGCGATACTTCCCTCCGGGTCTTCGGTCCTTGCGAAGCTCTGTGTACTGCGAGCGCTGCTACTTGCAGCTGAGAAGGACCGTGGAGCTAGCGGCGAATTCGGAGAGCTCTTCGCTGCACTGCGCCGCTCGCAAGCGCCTTCGTTCTTCGCCTTCTGCCGTCCGGCGAGAGCTGAGCTCCAGCGGTCACTTTCAGCTCTGCCAAACAGCGTGTTCTCAGTTCTGCGGGCAAGCACGCCCTCTTGCCTTGGCCCCGAGTGCAAAGTCCCGAGCGAGCACTCGACTCAGTGCAATGCACCCAGAAAGACGCTCTCGCTCGTCTTTCCAGGAGCGATTCCTAACAGCAGAAGCAGCAGAGGCACAAACTGCATGACGCGAAGGGACAACGTAGAACACGTCTCTGTCCCGGCACATTGTCGTGTGCGATACTTCCCTCCGGGTCTTCGGTCCTCGCGAAGCTCTGTGTACTGCGAGCGCTGCTACTTGCAGCTGAGAAGGACCGTGGAGCTAGCGGCGAATTCGGAGAGCTCTTCGCTGCACTGCGCCGCTCGCAAGCGGCTTCGTTCTTCGCCTTCTGCCGTCCGGCGAGAGCTGAACTCCAGCGGTCACTTTCAGCTCTGCCCAACAGCGTGTTCTCAGTTCTGCGGGCAAGCACGCCCTCTTGCCTTGGCCCCGAGTGCAAAGTCCCGAGCGAGCACTCGACTCAGTGCAATGCACCCACAAAGACGCTCTCGCTCGTCTTTCCAGGAGCGATTCCTAACAGCAGAAGCAGCAGAGGCACAAACTGCATGACGAGAAGGGACAACGTAGAACACGTCTCTGTCCCGGCACATTCTCGTGTGCGATACTTCCCGCCGGGTCTTCGGTCCTTGCGAAGCTCTGTGTACTGCGAGCGCTGCTACTTGCAGCTGAGAAAGACCGTGGAGCTAGCGGCGAATTCGGAGAGCGCTGAGCACGTAGTCAAGAAGCGAGACGTGTCCCTGCAACGCGGTGCTAATAGCAGCTTCCTCGCGGCGGGGGCGAGCTCCGGCCACAAGACAGTCTCGTCCTGGCAACGGATCTCTGTGAAGGGCGTAGGCGAAAAGCTTTCGTTTTCCATTCGAACTGCGAGAGAGGCAGACTGTTGCACGGAGCTCTGAGAACAAAGGTGCACGCCCTAGGCGGGCTTGGGCAGAAGCAGCGTTCTCTAGCTCTTGGCTGCCGGCGCACTTGTGGTTGTGTGGCGCCCTTGCAGCGGCTTCTGGCCGCCGGCAAGTGAAAGCGGCTCCACGCTTGGGCGAGGGCGGTGAACGAAGCAGCACTCGTCCCGTGCTTGTGTGCACCACGTTACCGGCTACTAGGAGAGGAAGGTGGTTGACTCTCGCTTGCCTTCCCAAGTGCCCTTAGCAGTCGGAAGGAGCAAGCTGAAGCACTGCTGCTTGTGCTGCTCCTTGGTTCCCTTGCAGCCCGCTCTGAAAGCATTGGCGGTCACTTCTAGGCGCCGAGTTGCACACAGCACCACTGTAAGTGCCTCGGAGAAGGGAAATCCAGAGTGCAGCGAGGAGCTGGACGTGGCTTACGTGCAGTAAGGAGAAGGTGAACCTAGGCACTGCCTCTTCAATCTGGCCGCCTCTGCTCTGGTAGCAACTTTTGCAAGTCGGCAGAGGGAGCCGCGAGTATGTAGAACGGAGGGCAGCGAGACGCCGTGTGTTATGCGCCCTTTCAGGGCTGCTGCCAGGGTGCTACTTTAAGAACGCCTTCTTCTTCCTCGCGTCCTTCCTCCACTATAGTCTCCTGGATTCACCTGAGACTCTTCCTAGGCATCTCCCTGATCCTTTTTGCAATGAGTCTCACATCATTCTCCTGAAGAAACTGTCTGCTTATGGTTTGCATGGGTGGGCTGTTTGCTGGGTGACAAACTGGGTGATGGCCAGGCCCACAGAGTGGTGGGAAATAGAGTTCATCCAGCTGGTCCCCAAGGCTCAGTCTTGGGCCCAGTCCTGTTTAATATCTTGCTCAGTGTTTTGGACAAGGGGATAGAGTACACGCCCAGGAAGTTGACAGATGATGCAAAGTTGGCTGGTAGTGTTTTTTTCCTCTGGAGGACAGCAGGCTCTGCTTCTTCTTCCTCCTGTTCTGAGGTCGCTGCTCCCTCTTCATCCCTCATTAAGTGTGCTGATTTTGTCACTTGGATGAGAAAACAAACAATTTCAGCAACAATACTAATGGCAGGGTACAAGAAAGGAAGAGTTCACACGAATCCCCCCCCCCCCCCCCCCCCCCCGCCCAACAACAGAAAATACCTGATGGCTCCTCTGCCCAGCTTACTGACTACACCGGAACCCATTGTCCCCCAAAGATACTCCCTTCTCCCTGCCCCCAGCCATGATGTGAGATGGAATAGAATAACTAAGATTAAGATTCTCCCTATGGAACTCCATCATACTTCGATTCTGGGAAAAAAAATTTCTTGAAGTTCTATCATTTCAGATCATTTGAATTTGAATTTGCATACTAAAAAGTCTAGCCAGAAACTCATGACAATATTAATAGCCCATTCTAGAATGTCCGAGATGATAGACACTTCTTTCAAGAGAATGTGATACCTCACGTGACTTCTCCAGAATTTAAATGAACAGCGGGAGTAGTCTAAAAGATTCTTGCTGCCATCTGGATTTCCTGGTATTTGGCTGGTCTATGTAAACCAACCAGCTATTCAGCAGAGGGAATATTAGTGTGATACTTGATGGTATGTGAGATGGAACACAGTAATTTATGGCTTTTTGCATAGTGATGAAGCTGTAAAGAAAGCTCCGTAATGCTCAGACAAGGAGGCTGCTGGACTTCAAGCAGCAAAGGCCCAAAACGAACCAGTGAAAAGGTGTCATTGAAAAAAAAAAAAAAGCCAGGTGGGGAGCAAAGTGATACTTAAGGGCAGTTTACTGAAAGAGGGAATCTAGTGAAAAAAAAAGTCCAAGAGTGAAGGAATAACAGAGAAAATGAAACTAAGGAAGGAAATCAATCTCAGCTAATCATTTCAGAAGCTAACAAGTTGTCATTGCAATGATGCATAAAGTGAGAAAAAATAAATATGTCTGCGCCAAAATCTGAAATATGAACTTTATTGCATTCTGTCTTCCACGGAATCATACAACAGTCTGTGATTAAAGATCATGTAGTCCAACTTCCTTGCCAGGTAGATCTTACAGTAGATCAAATTGCTCAAGACTAGCCAAACTGATAAGGAGCACTCTCAATGGTGGGGCATCCACAACTTCTCTGGAACACCCGTTTGAGTGTCTCACCAGCTTCATTGTAGAAAAGTTTTTCCTTTTAGCCAATCTAAACCTAGTCTCAGTTTGAAAGCATGGCCCCTTATCCTGTCTCTGCAAACTTTCCTAAAAAGTCTTTCTCCATTTGTCTTATACCCTCTTTACATATTCAAAGGCCACAATACTGTCTCTCCAGAAACCTCTCTTCTCCAGGCTAAAAGATCCTACTTTTCACAAGAACCAGGTCATAAACTGAGATGGAAGACATCTCAGGAGATCAGATCATCCAACAGCTCAGCGTAAGAATAGCTCTGAAGTCAGATCAACTAGCTTAGGGCTGTGTCTGTTTGAATTTTGAAAATTAGCAGGACTTGAAATGCTTCAAGGAAGAGAACTCTGGGTGGCTCCAGAAACAGCCTGAGAAACTCGAGCAAACTCGAAACCTCAGAAACTACCACTGCTTTCTCTCCCTCAGCCCAAGCAGTCCCAAGGAAGAAGTGTTCCCAGCAGGCTGGGATAGCACACATATACACTACATATACGTGACAGGCATCGCCAGCAGCCACATCCTGCTCCTTTCTGTGGCTGGCAAGAGTGAGACTGGATGTTTACATGTGGGCAACCTGGGTCCCTCCAGCAGCTCACACACTCAGCCTGCCCAGTGACCCCACTGAATTCCAGTATTAGCAGTGTGCCAAGGCCACAGCACTATTCTGCTTGCTGGCACAGACCATCACACGCCTCCTAAATCAGTCAGGACTCCCCTGGTCCCACAGCCAGCACCCCACTTGCCCTCCGCCAGGCCACTGCCATTGTTCACCAACTTCTCCACTTTGATCTTTGCTGGTGCTCTCAACACTGGCACACCCAGATGTTCTGCAGCTGTTGTCTCCTGGTGGAAAGGACTTGTAAAGCCATGGTTCCTAACAGGACTTCCACAACCTTTCAAAGCAACCTTTACTGGGGTATGAACAATCTCATTCAAATGTCAACATTTCTTTTCCCGTATGTGAAATCAGAATTTCCTTCTTCCGGGCATGCCCAAAACAAGGCACAAACTACATTGTGCCTTCTGTTTCACATGCTGACTCGTTTGTAAACAATGCTAGGAGAGTACCTGTTTTGAGCCAAGCTAATCTCTGGCCCTTATAGTGCTTTCGGTAGTTAGTTTTGCTTTGTTATTTACTTGATGTCCCATTGAATTGTTGAATCATAAACAGACTACCTGTCTGTATAGCAGCATAGCAGTGATGAATAAATGCAAGAGAAGGAGCAAGGTGATTGTTTGCTAGACTCTTCCTAGAAACTGAGAAATCTGTTACTTAATGCTGACCACAGCAGATGGAGGAAGCATCCTACATGATGTCAAAGCAATGAAGCTGTAATCACTTTTATGATTACAGTCAAGGCACTGCTTTTGCCACCATAAGTGGAGTGCAGGGAATCTTAAAAGACGACACTCTAACTGTTGTCCATGCTCACTGAGAAAATAATGCTTTTACAGCAGAGCAGGTCTCACCGCAGCTAAATCATGGCTTCAACTGTACACCGCCTTCAAAAAAGCCCACAAAAACACAAATGAAAGGATTTGGAACCCAAGGGAATCTCGGATTGTGACATCAGCTCACTCTGGATTCTTTCCAAATTCTCAATTCCATTTTCTTCCGAGCCAATTATCCCACCTAACTTGAGATGTAATTTATGGATTTCCAACACATCTAGTTACCTTAGAATTAGATTGCCACTAGCCAAAAAGACAGAAACAAGCAGTTAAGTGAAGACTGAAACCATGGGTGCTTAGAACAGCAAAACTTGGGCGAAACTATTCTTAAGAAAACCAAAACTTTTAGGACTTACCCATGTATTTTTGGAGGTGGAAAAAGTTTTACATCGAAAAGTCCCTAGGGAACTCTCTTCAGTGCCTGGAGAGCCGCTGTCGCTCGCCTTTCAAGGACCTATTCGTCACAGCAGAGGCAGCAGAGCACAAGATGGCCGACGAGAAGGGGCAGTGTAGAACTCTCTGTCTGTCTGTGTCTCTACTCAGTGTAGAACGTCTCTGTCCTGGCACATTTTCGAATGCGATACTTCCCTCCGGGTCTTCGGTTCTTGCGAAGCTCTATGTACTGCGAGCGCTGCTACTTGCAGCTGAGAAAGACCGTGGAGCTAGCGGCGAATTCGGAGAGCGCTGAGCACGTAGTCAAGAAGCGAGACGTGTCCCTGCAAGGCGGTGCTACTAGCAGCTTCCTCGCGGCGGGGGCGAGCTCCGGCCACAAGGCATTCTCGTCCTGGCAACGGATCTCTGTGAAGGGCGTAGGCGAAAAGCTTTCGTTTTCCATTCGAACTGCGAGAGAGGCAGACTGTTGCACGGAGCTCTGAGAACAAAGGTGCACGTCCTAGGTGGGCTTGGGCAGAAGCAGCGTTCTCGAGCCTTTGGCTGCCGGCACCCTGCTGGCTCTGGGGCGCCCCTTCAGCGGCTTCTGGCCGCCGGGAAGTGAAAGCGGCGCCAGGCGAGGGCGAGGGCGAGGGCGGTGAACGAAGCCGCACAAGTCCCGTGCTTGTGTGCAGCACGTTACCGGCTACTAGGAGAGGAAGGTGGTTGACTCTCGCTTGCCTTCCCAGTGCCCTTAGCAGTGGCAAGGAGCAAGCTGAAGCACTGCTGCTTGTGTTGCTCCTCGGTTCCCTTGCAGCCCGCTGGGAAAGCATTGGCGGTCGCTTCTAGGCGCCGAGTTGCACACAGCACCACGGTAAGTGCCGCGGAGAAGGGAAATCCAGAGTGCAGCGAGGAGCTGGCCGTGGCTTACGTGCAGTAAGTAGAAGGTGAACCTAGGCACTGCGTCTTCAATCTGGCCGCCTCTGCTCTGGTAGCAACTTTTGCAAGTCGGCAGAGCGAGCCGCGAGTATGTAGAACGGAGGGCAGCGAGACGCCGTGTGTTATGCGCCCTTTCAGGGCTGCTGCCAGGGGGCTACTTTAAGAACGCTTTCTTCTTCCTCGCGTCCTTCTCGCTTCGCTCTAGCTGCCTGGCGTACAGCACAGCGAAGGAGTGAGGACGGGCACTGCCCCAGCTTTTGCCCTGGCGTGCAACGGCTGTGTGCTGCTTTTCTAAGCAGCAAGAGCACTGAGAAGTGAAAGCGATTGGGAAGGAGCTCTTTGGCTGCTCGTGTGCTCTTCGCTGCACTGCGCCGCTCGCAAGCGGCTTCGTTCTTCGCCTTCTGCCGTCCGGAGAGAGCTGAACTGCAGCGGTCAGTTTCAGCTCTGCCCAACAGCGTGTTCTCAGTTCTGCGGGCAAGCACGCCCTCTTGCCTTGGCTCCGAGTGCAAAGTCCCGAGCGAGCACTCACTCAGTGCAATGCACCCAGAAAGACGCTCTCGCTCGTCTTTCAAGGGGACATTCCTAACAGCAGAAGCAGCAGAAGCGCAAACTGCATGACGAGAAGGCACGATGTAGAACACGTCTCTGTCGTGGCACATTTTCGTGTGCGATATGTCCCTCCGGGTCTTCGGTCCTTGCGAAGCTCTACGTACTGCGAGCGCTGCTACTTGCAGCTGAGAAAGACCGTGGAGCTAGCGGCGAATTCGGAGAGCGCTGAGCACGTAGTCAAGAAGCGAGACGTGTCCCTGCAAGGCGGTGCTACTAGCAGCTTCCTCGCGGCGGGGGCGAGCTCCGGCCACAAGACAGTCTCGTCCTGGCAACGGATCTCTGTGAAGGGCGTAGGCGAAAAGCTTTCGTTTTCCATTCGAACTGCGAGAGAGGCAGACTGTTGCACGGAGCTCTGAGAACAAAGGTGCACGCCCTAGGCGGGCTTGGGCAGAAGCAGCGTTCTCGAGCCTTTGGCTGCCGGCACCCTGCTGGCTCTGTGGCGCCCCTCCACGGCTTCTGGCCGCCGGGAAGTTAAAGCGGCGCCAGGCGAGGGCGAGGGCGAGGGCGGTGAAGGAAGCCGCACAAGTCCCGTGCTTGTGTGCAGCACGTTACCGGCTACTAGGAGAGGAAGGTGGTTGACTCTCGCTTGCCTTCCCAGTGCCCTTAGCAGTGGCAAGGAGCAAGCTGAAGCACTGCTGCTTGTGTTGCTCCTCGGTTCCCTTGCAGCCCGCTGGGAAAGCACTGGCGGTCGCTTCTAGGCGCCGAGTTGCACACAGCACCACGCTAAGTGCCGCGGAGAAGGGAAATCCAGAGTGCAGCGAGGAGCTGGCCGTGGCTTACGTGCAGTAAGTAGAAGGTGAACCTAGGCACTGCGTCTTCAATCTGGCCGCCTCTGCTCTGGTAGCAACTTTTGCAAGTCGGCAGAGCGAGCCGCGAGTATGTAGAACGGAGGGCAGCGAGACGCCGTGTGTTATGCGCCCTTTCAGGGCCTCTGCCAGGGGGCTACTTTAAGAACGCTTTCTTCTTCCTCGCGTCCTTCTCGCTTCGCTCTAGCTTCCTGGCGTACAGCACAGCGAAGGAGTGAGGACGGGCACTGCCCCAGCTTTTGCCCTGGCGTGCAACGGCTGTGTGCTGCTTTTCTAAGCAGCAAGAGCACTGAGAAGTGAAAGCGATTGGGAAGGAGCTCTTTGGCTGCTCGTGTGCTCTTCGCTGCACTGCGCCGCTCGCAAGCGGCTTCGTTCTTCGCCTTCTGCCGTCCGGAGAGAGCTGAACTGCAGCGGTCAGTTTCAGCTCTGCCCAACAGCGTGTTCTCAGTTCTGCGGGCAAGCACGCCCTCTTGCCTTGGCTCCGAGTGCAAAGTCCCGAGCGAGCACTCACTCAGTGCAATGCACCCGGAAAGACGCTCTCGCTCGTCTTTCAAGGGGACATTCCTAACAGCAGAAGCAGCAGAAGCGCAAACTGCATGACGAGAAGGCACAATGTAGAACACGTCTCTGTCGTGGCACATTTTCGTGTGCGATATGTCCCTCCGGGTCTTCGGTCCTTGCGAAGCTCTACGTACTGCGAGCGCTGCTACTTGCAGCTGAGAAGGACCGTGGAGCTAGCGGCGAATTCGGAGAGCGCTGAGCACGTAGTCAAGAAGCGAGACGTGTCCCTGCAACGCGGTGCTACTAGCAGCTTCCTCGCGGCGGGGGCGAGCTCCGGCCACAAGACAGTCTCGTCCTGGCAACGGATCTCTGTGAAGGGCGTAGGCGAAAAGCTTTCGTTTTCCATTCGAACTGCGAGAGAGGCAGACTGTTGCACCGACCTCTGAGAACAAAGGTGCACGCCCTAGGCGGGCTTGGGCAGAAGCAGCGTTCTCGAGCCTTTGGCTGCCGGCACCCTGCTGGCTCTGGGGCGCCCCTTCAGCGGCTTCTGGCCGCCGGGAAGTGAAAGCGGCGCCAGGCGAGGGCGAGGGCGAGGGCGAGGGCGAGGGCGAGGGCGGTGAACGAAGCCGCACAAGTCCCGTGCTTGTGTGCAGCACGTTACCGGCTACTAGGAGAGGAAGGTGGTTGACTCTCGCTTGCCTTCCCAGTGCCCTTAGCAGTGGCAAGGAGCAAGCTGAAGCACTGCTGCTTGTGTTGCTCCTCGGTTCCCTTGCAGCCCGCTGGGAAAGCACTGGCGGTCGCTTCTAGGCGCCGAGTTGCACACAGCACCACGCTAAGTGCCGCGGAGAAGGGAAATCCAGAGTGCAGCGAGGAGCTGGCCGTGGCTTACGTGCAGTAAGTAGAAGGTGAACCTAGGCACTGCGTCTTCAATCTGGCCGCCTCTGCTCTGGTAGCAACTTTTGCAAGTCGGCAGAGCGAGCCGCGAGTATGTAGAACGGAGGGCAGCGAGACGCCGTGTGTTATGCGCCCTTTCAGGGCCTCTGCCAGGGGGCTACTTTAAGAACGCTTTCTTCTTCCTCGCGTCCTTCTCGCTTCGCTCTAGCTTCCTGGCGTACAGCACAGCGAAGGAGTGAGGACGGGCACTGCCCCAGCTTTTGCCCTGGCGTGCAACGGCTGTGTGCTGCTTTTCTAAGCAGCAAGAGCACTGAGAAGTGAAAGCGATTGGGAAGGAGCTCTTTGGCTGCTCGTGTGCTCTTCGCTGCACTGCGCCGCTCGCAAGCGGCTTCGTTCTTCGCCTTCTGCCGTCCGGAGAGAGCTGAACTGCAGCGGTCAGTTTCAGCTCTGCCCAACAGCGTGTTCTCAGTTCTGCGGGCAAGCACGCCCTCTTGCCTTGGCTCCGAGTGCAAAGTCCCGAGCGAGCACTCACTCAGTGCAATGCACCCGGAAAGACGCTCTCGCTCGTCTTTCAAGGGGACATTCCTAACAGCAGAAGCAGCAGAAGCGCAAACTGCATGACGAGAAGGCACAATGTAGAACACGTCTCTGTCGTGGCACATTTTCGTGTGCGATATGTCCCTCCGGGTCTTCGGTCCTTGCGAAGCTCTACGTACTGCGAGCGCTGCTACTTGCAGCTGAGAAGGACCGTGGAGCTAGCGGCGAATTCGGAGAGCGCTGAGCACGTAGTCAAGAAGCGAGACGTGTCCCTGCAAGGCGGTGCTACTAGCAGCTTCCTCGCGGCGGGGGCGAGCTCCGGCCACAAGACAGTCTCGTCCTGGCAACGGATCTCTGTGAAGGGCGTAGGCGAAAAGCTTTCGTTTTCCATTCGAACTGCGAGAGAGGCAGACTGTTGCACCGACCTCTGAGAACAAAGGTGCACGCCCTAGGCGGGCTTGGGCAGAAGCAGCGTTCTCGAGCCTTTGGCTGCCGGCACCCTGCTGGCTCTGGGGCGCCCCTTCAGCGGCTTCTGGCCGCCGGGAAGTGAAAGCGGCGCCAGGCGAGGGCGAGGGCGAGGGCGGTGAACGAAGCCGCACAAGTCCCGTGCTTGTGTGCAGCACGTTACCGGCTACTAGGAGAGGAAGGTGGTTGACTCTCGCTTGCCTTCCCAGTGCCCTTAGCAGTGGCAAGGAGCAAGCTGAAGCACTGCTGCTTGTGTTGCTCCTCGGTTCCCTTGCAGCCCGCTGGGAAAGCACTGGCGGTCGCTTCTAGGCGCCGAGTTGCACACAGCACCACGCTAAGTGCCGCGGAGAAGGGAAATCCAGAGTGCAGCGAGGAGCTGGCCGTGGCTTACGTGCAGTAAGTAGAAGGTGAACCTAGGCACTGCGTCTTCAATCTGGCCGCCTCTGCTCTGGTAGCAACTTTTGCAAGTCGGCAGAGCGAGCCGCGAGTATGTAGAACGGAGGGCAGCGAGACGCCGTGTGTTATGCGCCCTTTCAGGGCTGCTGCCAGGGGGCTACTTTAAGAACGCTTTCTTCTTCCTCGCGTCCTTCTCGCTTCGCTCTAGCTTCCTGGCGTACAGCACAGCGAAGGAGTGAGGACGGGCACTGCCCCAGCTTTTGCCCTGGCGTGCAACGGCTGTGTGCTGCTTTTCTAAGCAGCAAGAGCACTGAGAAGTGAAAGCGATTGGGAAGGAGCTCTTTGGCTGCTCGTGTGCTCTTCGCTGCACTGCGCCGCTCGCAAGCGGCTTCGTTCTTCGCCTTCTGCCGTCCGGAGAGAGCTGAACTGCAGCGGTCAGTTTCAGCTCTGCCCAACAGCGTGTTCTCAGTTCTGCGGGCAAGCACGCCCTCTTGCCTTGGCTCCGAGTGCAAAGTCCCGAGCGAGCACTCACTCAGTGCAATGCACCCGGAAAGACGCTCTCGCTCGTCTTTCAAGGGGACATTCCTAACAGCAGAAGCAGCAGAAGCGCAAACTGCATGACGAGAAGGCACAATGTAGAACACGTCTCTGTCGTGGCACATTTTCGTGTGCGATATGTCCCTCCGGGTCTTCGGTCCTTGCGAAGCTCTACGTACTGCGAGCGCTGCTACTTGCAGCTGAGAAGGACCGTGGAGCTAGCGGCGAATTCGGAGAGCGCTGAGCACGTAGTCAAGAAGCGAGACGTGTCCCTGCAACGCGGTGCTACTAGCAGCTTCCTCGCGGCGGGGGCGAGCTCCGGCCACAAGACAGTCTCGTCCTGGCAACGGATCTCTGTGAAGGGCGTAGGCGAAAAGCTTTCGTTTTCCATTCGAACTGCGAGAGAGGCAGACTGTTGCACCGACCTCTGAGAACAAAGGTGCACGCCCTAGGCGGGCTTGGGCAGAAGCAGCGTTCTCGAGCCTTTGGCTGCCGGCACCCTGCTGGCTCTGGGGCGCCCCTTCAGCGGCTTCTGGCCGCCGGGAAGTGAAAGCGGCGCCAGGCGAGGGCGAGGGCGAGGGCGAGGGCGGTGAACGAAGCCGCACAAGTCCCGTGCTTGTGTGCAGCACGTTACCGGCTACTAGGAGAGGAAGGTGGTTGACTCTCGCTTGCCTTCCCAGTGCCCTTAGCAGTGGCAAGGAGCAAGCTGAAGCACTGCTGCTTGTGTTGCTCCTCGGTTCCCTTGCAGCCCGCTGGGAAAGCACTGGCGGTCGCTTCTAGGCGCCGAGTTGCACACAGCACCACGCTAAGTGCCGCGGAGAAGGGAAATCCAGAGTGCAGCGAGGAGCTGGCCGTGGCTTACGTGCAGTAAGTAGAAGGTGAACCTAGGCACTGCGTCTTCAATCTGGCCGCCTCTGCTCTGGTAGCAACTTTTGCAAGTCGGCAGAGCGAGCCGCGAGTATGTAGAACGGAGGGCAGCGAGACGCCGTGTGTTATGCGCCCTTTCAGGGCCTCTGCCAGGGGGCTACTTTAAGAACGCTTTCTTCTTCCTCGCGTCCTTCTCGCTTCGCTCTAGCTTCCTGGCGTACAGCACAGCGAAGGAGTGAGGACGGGCACTGCCCCAGCTTTTGCCCTGGCGTGCAACGGCTGTGTGCTGCTTTTCTAAGCAGCAAGAGCACTGAGAAGTGAAAGCGATTGGGAAGGAGCTCTTTGGCTGCTCGTGTGCTCTTCGCTGCACTGCGCCGCTCGCAAGCGGCTTCGTTCTTCGCCTTCTGCCGTCCGGAGAGAGCTGAACTGCAGCGGTCAGTTTCAGCTCTGCCCAACAGCGTGTTCTCAGTTCTGCGGGCAAGCACGCCCTCTTGCCTTGGCTCCGAGTGCAAAGTCCCGAGCGAGCACTCACTCAGTGCAATGCACCCGGAAAGACGCTCTCGCTCGTCTTTCAAGGGGACATTCCTAACAGCAGAAGCAGCAGAAGCGCAAACTGCATGACGAGAAGGCACAATGTAGAACACGTCTCTGTCGTGGCACATTTTCGTGTGCGATATGTCCCTCCGGGTCTTCGGTCCTTGCGAAGCTCTACGTACTGCGAGCGCTGCTACTTGCAGCTGAGAAGGACCGTGGAGCTAGCGGCGAATTCGGAGAGCGCTGAGCACGTAGTCAAGAAGCGAGACGTGTCCCTGCAAGGCGGTGCTACTAGCAGCTTCCTCGCGGCGGGGGCGAGCTCCGGCCACAAGACAGTCTCGTCCTGGCAACGGATCTCTGTGAAGGGCGTAGGCGAAAAGCTTTCGTTTTCCATTCGAACTGCGAGAGAGGCAGACTGTTGCACCGACCTCTGAGAACAAAGGTGCACGCCCTAGGCGGGCTTGGGCAGAAGCAGCGTTCTCGAGCCTTTGGCTGCCGGCACCCTGCTGGCTCTGGGGCGCCCCTTCAGCGGCTTCTGGCCGCCGGGAAGTGAAAGCGGCGCCAGGCGAGGGCGAGGGCGAGGGCGGTGAAGGAAGCCGCACAAGTCCCGTGCTTGTGTGCAGCACGTTACCGGCTACTAGGAGAGGAAGGTGGTTGACTCTCGCTTGCCTTCCCAGTGCCCTTAGCAGTGGCAAGGAGCAAGCTGAAGCACTGCTGCTTGTGTTGCTCCTCGGTTCCCTTGCAGCCCGCTGGGAAAGCACTGGCGGTCGCTTCTAGGCGCCGAGTTGCACACAGCACCACGCTAAGTGCCGCGGAGAAGGGAAATCCAGAGTGCAGCGAGGAGCTGGCCGTGGCTTACGTGCAGTAAGTAGAAGGTGAACCTAGGCACTGCGTCTTCAATCTGGCCGCCTCTGCTCTGGTAGCAACTTTTGCAAGTCGGCAGAGCGAGCCGCGAGTATGTAGAACGGAGGGCAGCGAGACGCCGTGTGTTATGCGCCCTTTCAGGGCTGCTGCCAGGGGGCTACTTTAAGAACGCTTTCTTCTTCCTCGCGTCCTTCTCGCTTCGCTCTAGCTTCCTGGCGTACAGCACAGCGAAGGAGTGAGGACGGGCACTGCCCCAGCTTTTGCCCTGGCGTGCAACGGCTGTGTGCTGCTTTTCTAAGCAGCAAGAGCACTGAGAAGTGAAAGCGATTGGGAAGGAGCTCTTTGGCTGCTCGTGTGCTCTTCGCTGCACTGCGCCGCTCGCAAGCGGCTTCGTTCATCGCCTTCTGCCGTCCGGAGAGAGCTGAACTGCAGCGGTCAGTTTCAGCTCTGCCCAACAGCGTGTTCTCAGTTCTGCGGGCAAGCACGCCCTCTTGCCTTGGCTCCGAGTGCAAAGTCCCGAGCGAGCACTCACTCAGTGCAATGCACCCGGAAAGACGCTCTCGCTCGTCTTTCAAGGGGACATTCCTAACAGCAGAAGCAGCAGAAGCGCAAACTGCATGACGAGAAGGCACAATGTAGAACACGTCTCTGTCGTGGCACATTTTCGTGTGCGATATGTCCCTCCGGGTCTTCGGTCCTTGCGAAGCTCTACGTACTGCGAGCGCTGCTACTTGCAGCTGAGAAGGACCGTGGAGCTAGCGGCGAATTCGGAGAGCGCTGAGCACGTAGTCAAGAAGCGAGACGTGTCCCTGCAACGCGGTGCTACTAGCAGCTTCCTCGCGGCGGGGGCGAGCTCCGGCCACAAGACAGTCTCGTCCTGGCAACGGATCTCTGTGAAGGGCGTAGGCGAAAAGCTTTCGTTTTCCATTCGAACTGCGAGAGAGGCAGACTGTTGCACCGACCTCTGAGAACAAAGGTGCACGCCCTAGGCGGGCTTGGGCAGAAGCAGCGTTCTCGAGCCTTTGGCTGCCGGCACCCTGCTGGCTCTGGGGCGCCCCTTCAGCGGCTTCTGGCCGCCGGGAAGTGAAAGCGGCGCCAGGCGAGGGCGAGGGCGAGGGCGGTGAACGAAGCCGCACAAGTCCCGTGCTTGTGTGCAGCACGTTACCGGCTACTAGGAGAGGAAGGTGGTTGACTCTCGCTTGCCTTCCCAGTGCCCTTAGCAGTGGCAAGGAGCAAGCTGAAGCACTGCTGCTTGTGTTGCTCCTCGGTTCCCTTGCAGCCCGCTGGGAAAGCACTGGCGGTCGCTTCTAGGCGCCGAGTTGCACACAGCACCACGCTAAGTGCCGCGGAGAAGGGAAATCCAGAGTGCAGCGAGGAGCTGGCCGTGGCTTACGTGCAGTAAGTAGAAGGTGAACCTAGGCACTGCGTCTTCAATCTGGCCGCCTCTGCTCTGGTAGCAACTTTTGCAAGTCGGCAGAGCGAGCCGCGAGTATGTAGAACGGAGGGCAGCGAGACGCCGTGTGTTATGCGCCCTTTCAGGGCCTCTGCCAGGGGGCTACTTTAAGAACGCTTTCTTCTTCCTCGCGTCCTTCTCGCTTCGCTCTAGCTTCCTGGCGTACAGCACAGCGAAGGAGTGAGGACGGGCACTGCCCCAGCTTTTGCCCTGGCGTGCAACGGCTGTGTGCTGCTTTTCTAAGCAGCAAGAGCACTGAGAAGTGAAAGCGATTGGGAAGGAGCTCTTTGGCTGCTCGTGTGCTCTTCGCTGCACTGCGCCGCTCGCAAGCGGCTTCGTTCTTCGCCTTCTGCCGTCCGGAGAGAGCTGAACTGCAGCGGTCAGTTTCAGCTCTGCCCAACAGCGTGTTCTCAGTTCTGCGGGCAAGCACGCCCTCTTGCCTTGGCTCCGAGTGCAAAGTCCCGAGCGAGCACTCACTCAGTGCAATGCACCCGGAAAGACGCTCTCGCTCGTCTTTCAAGGGGACATTCCTAACAGCAGAAGCAGCAGAAGCGCAAACTGCATGACGAGAAGGCACAATGTAGAACACGTCTCTGTCGTGGCACATTTTCGTGTGCGATATGTCCCTCCGGGTCTTCGGTCCTTGCGAAGCTCTACGTACTGCGAGCGCTGCTACTTGCAGCTGAGAAGGACCGTGGAGCTAGCGGCGAATTCGGAGAGCGCTGAGCACGTAGTCAAGAAGCGAGACGTGTCCCTGCAAGGCGGTGCTACTAGCAGCTTCCTCGCGGCGGGGGCGAGCTCCGGCCACAAGACAGTCTCGTCCTGGCAACGGATCTCTGTGAAGGGCGTAGGCGAAAAGCTTTCGTTTTCCATTCGAACTGCGAGAGAGGCAGACTGTTGCACGGAGCTCTGAGAACAAAGGTGCACGCCCTAGGCGGGCTTGGGCAGAAGCAGCGTTCTCGAGCCTTTGGCTGCCGGCACCCTGCTGGCTCTGGGGCGCCCCTTCAGCGGCTTCTGGCCGCCGGGAAGTGAAAGCGGCGCCAGGCGAGGGCGAGGGCGAGGGCGGTGAACGAAGCCGCACAAGTCCCGTGCTTGTGTGCAGCACGTTACCGGCTACTAGGAGAGGAAGGTGGTTGACTCTCGCTTGCCTTCCCAGTGCCCTTAGCAGTGGCAAGGAGCAAGCTGAAGCACTGCTGCTTGTGTTGCTCCTCGGTTCCCTTGCAGCCCGCTGGGAAAGCACTGGCGGTCGCTTCTAGGCGCCGAGTTGCACACAGCACCACGCTAAGTGCCGCGGAGAAGGGAAATCCAGAGTGCAGCGAGGAGCTGGCCGTGGCTTACGTGCAGTAAGTAGAAGGTGAACCTAGGCACTGCGTCTTCAATCTGGCCGCCTCTGCTCTGGTAGCAACTTTTGCAAGTCGGCAGAGCGAGCCGCGAGTATGTAGAACGGAGGGCAGCGAGACGCCGTGTGTTATGCGCCCTTTCAGGGCTGCTGCCAGGGGGCTACTTTAAGAACGCTTTCTTCTTCCTCGCGTCCTTCTCGCTTCGCTCTAGCTTCCTGGCGTACAGCACAGCGAAGGAGTGAGGACGGGCACTGCCCCAGCTTTTGCCCTGGCGTGCAACGGCTGTGTGCTGCTTTTCTAAGCAGCAAGAGCACTGAGAAGTGAAAGCGATTGGGAAGGAGCTCTTTGGCTGCTCGTGTGCTCTTCGCTGCACTGCGCCGCTCGCAAGCGGCTTCGTTCATCGCCTTCTGCCGTCCGGAGAGAGCTGAACTGCAGCGGTCAGTTTCAGCTCTGCCCAACAGCGTGTTCTCAGTTCTGCGGGCAAGCACGCCCTCTTGCCTTGGCTCCGAGTGCAAAGTCCCGAGCGAGCACTCACTCAGTGCAATGCACCCGGAAAGACGCTCTCGCTCGTCTTTCAAGGGGACATTCCTAACAGCAGAAGCAGCAGAAGCGCAAACTGCATGACGAGAAGGCACAATGTAGAACACGTCTCTGTCGTGGCACATTTTCGTGTGCGATATGTCCCTCCGGGTCTTCGGTCCTTGCGAAGCTCTACGTACTGCGAGCGCTGCTACTTGCAGCTGAGAAGGACCGTGGAGCTAGCGGCGAATTCGGAGAGCGCTGAGCACGTAGTCAAGAAGCGAGACGTGTCCCTGCAACGCGGTGCTACTAGCAGCTTCCTCGCGGCGGGGGCGAGCTCCGGCCACAAGACAGTCTCGTCCTGGCAACGGATCTCTGTGAAGGGCGTAGGCGAAAAGCTTTCGTTTTCCATTCGAACTGCGAGAGAGGCAGACTGTTGCACCGACCTCTGAGAACAAAGGTGCACGCCCTAGGCGGGCTTGGGCAGAAGCAGCGTTCTCGAGCCTTTGGCTGCCGGCACCCTGCTGGCTCTGGGGCGCCCCTTCAGCGGCTTCTGGCCGCCGGGAAGTGAAAGCGGCGCCAGGCGAGGGCGAGGGCGAGGGCGGTGAACGAAGCCGCACAAGTCCCGTGCTTGTGTGCAGCACGTTACCGGCTACTAGGAGAGGAAGGTGGTTGACTCTCGCTTGCCTTCCCAGTGCCCTTAGCAGTGGCAAGGAGCAAGCTGAAGCACTGCTGCTTGTGTTGCTCCTCGGTTCCCTTGCAGCCCGCTGGGAAAGCACTGGCGGTCGCTTCTAGGCGCCGAGTTGCACACAGCACCACGCTAAGTGCCGCGGAGAAGGGAAATCCAGAGTGCAGCGAGGAGCTGGCCGTGGCTTACGTGCAGTAAGTAGAAGGTGAACCTAGGCACTGCGTCTTCAATCTGGCCGCCTCTGCTCTGGTAGCAACTTTTGCAAGTCGGCAGAGCGAGCCGCGAGTATGTAGAACGGAGGGCAGCGAGACGCCGTGTGTTATGCGCCCTTTCAGGGCCTCTGCCAGGGGGCTACTTTAAGAACGCTTTCTTCTTCCTCGCGTCCTTCTCGCTTCGCTCTAGCTTCCTGGCGTACAGCACAGCGAAGGAGTGAGGACGGGCACTGCCCCAGCTTTTGCCCTGGCGTGCAACGGCTGTGTGCTGCTTTTCTAAGCAGCAAGAGCACTGAGAAGTGAAAGCGATTGGGAAGGAGCTCTTTGGCTGCTCGTGTGCTCTTCGCTGCACTGCGCCGCTCGCAAGCGGCTTCGTTCTTCGCCTTCTGCCGTCCGGAGAGAGCTGAACTGCAGCGGTCAGTTTCAGCTCTGCCCAACAGCGTGTTCTCAGTTCTGCGGGCAAGCACGCCCTCTTGCCTTGGCTCCGAGTGCAAAGTCCCGAGCGAGCACTCACTCAGTGCAATGCACCCGGAAAGACGCTCTCGCTCGTCTTTCAAGGGGACATTCCTAACAGCAGAAGCAGCAGAAGCGCAAACTGCATGACGAGAAGGCACAATGTAGAACACGTCTCTGTCGTGGCACATTTTCGTGTGCGATATGTCCCTCCGGGTCTTCGGTCCTTGCGAAGCTCTACGTACTGCGAGCGCTGCTACTTGCAGCTGAGAAGGACCGTGGAGCTAGCGGCGAATTCGGAGAGCGCTGAGCACGTAGTCAAGAAGCGAGACGTGTCCCTGCAACGCGGTGCTACTAGCAGCTTCCTCGCGGCGGGGGCGAGCTCCGGCCACAAGACAGTCTCGTCCTGGCAACGGATCTCTGTGAAGGGCGTAGGCGAAAAGCTTTCGTTTTCCATTCGAACTGCGAGAGAGGCAGACTGTTGCACCGACCTCTGAGAACAAAGGTGCACGCCCTAGGCGGGCTTGGGCAGAAGCAGCGTTCTCGAGCCTTTGGCTGCCGGCACCCTGCTGGCTCTGGGGCGCCCCTTCAGCGGCTTCTGGCCGCCGGGAAGTGAAAGCGGCGCCAGGCGAGGGCGAGGGCGAGGGCGGTGAACGAAGCCGCACAAGTCCCGTGCTTGTGTGCAGCACGTTACCGGCTACTAGGAGAGGAAGGTGGTTGACTCTCGCTTGCCTTCCCAGTGCCCTTAGCAGTGGCAAGGAGCAAGCTGAAGCACTGCTGCTTGTGTTGCTCCTCGGTTCCCTTGCAGCCCGCTGGGAAAGCACTGGCGGTCGCTTCTAGGCGCCGAGTTGCACACAGCACCACGCTAAGTGCCGCGGAGAAGGGAAATCCAGAGTGCAGCGAGGAGCTGGCCGTGGCTTACGTGCAGTAAGTAGAAGGTGAACCTAGGCACTGCGTCTTCAATCTGGCCGCCTCTGCTCTGGTAGCAACTTTTGCAAGTCGGCAGAGCGAGCCGCGAGTATGTAGAACGGAGGGCAGCGAGACGCCGTGTGTTATGCGCCCTTTCAGGGCCTCTGCCAGGGGGCTACTTTAAGAACGCTTTCTTCTTCCTCGCGTCCTTCTCGCTTCGCTCTAGCTTCCTGGCGTACAGCACAGCGAAGGAGTGAGGACGGGCACTGCCCCAGCTTTTGCCCTGGCGTGCAACGGCTGTGTGCTGCTTTTCTAAGCAGCAAGAGCACTGAGAAGTGAAAGCGATTGGGAAGGAGCTCTTTGGCTGCTCGTGTGCTCTTCGCTGCACTGCGCCGCTCGCAAGCGGCTTCGTTCTTCGCCTTCTGCCGTCCGGAGAGAGCTGAACTGCAGCGGTCAGTTTCAGCTCTGCCCAACAGCGTGTTCTCAGTTCTGCGGGCAAGCACGCCCTCTTGCCTTGGCTCCGAGTGCAAAGTCCCGAGCGAGCACTCACTCAGTGCAATGCACCCGGAAAGACGCTCTCGCTCGTCTTTCAAGGGGACATTCCTAACAGCAGAAGCAGCAGAAGCGCAAACTGCATGACGAGAAGGCACAATGTAGAACACGTCTCTGTCGTGGCACATTTTCGTGTGCGATATGTCCCTCCGGGTCTTCGGTCCTTGCGAAGCTCTACGTACTGCGAGCGCTGCTACTTGCAGCTGAGAAGGACCGTGGAGCTAGCGGCGAATTCGGAGAGCGCTGAGCACGTAGTCAAGAAGCGAGACGTGTCCCTGCAAGGCGGTGCTACTAGCAGCTTCCTCGCGGCGGGGGCGAGCTCCGGCCACAAGACAGTCTCGTCCTGGCAACGGATCTCTGTGAAGGGCGTAGGCGAAAAGCTTTCGTTTTCCATTCGAACTGCGAGAGAGGCAGACTGTTGCACCGACCTCTGAGAACAAAGGTGCACGCCCTAGGCGGGCTTGGGCAGAAGCAGCGTTCTCGAGCCTTTGGCTGCCGGCACCCTGCTGGCTCTGGGGCGCCCCTTCAGCGGCTTCTGGCCGCCGGGAAGTGAAAGCGGCGCCAGGCGAGGGCGAGGGCGAGGGCGGTGAACGAAGCCGCACAAGTCCCGTGCTTGTGTGCAGCACGTTACCGGCTACTAGGAGAGGAAGGTGGTTGACTCTCGCTTGCCTTCCCAGTGCCCTTAGCAGTGGCAAGGAGCAAGCTGAAGCACTGCTGCTTGTGTTGCTCCTCGGTTCCCTTGCAGCCCGCTGGGAAAGCACTGGCGGTCGCTTCTAGGCGCCGAGTTGCACACAGCACCACGCTAAGTGCCGCGGAGAAGGGAAATCCAGAGTGCAGCGAGGAGCTGGCCGTGGCTTACGTGCAGTAAGTAGAAGGTGAACCTAGGCACTGCGTCTTCAATCTGGCCGCCTCTGCTCTGGTAGCAACTTTTGCAAGTCGGCAGAGCGAGCCGCGAGTATGTAGAACGGAGGGCAGCGAGACGCCGTGTGTTATGCGCCCTTTCAGGGCCTCTGCCAGGGGGCTACTTTAAGAACGCTTTCTTCTTCCTCGCGTCCTTCTCGCTTCGCTCTAGCTTCCTGGCGTACAGCACAGCGAAGGAGTGAGGACGGGCACTGCCCCAGCTTTTGCCCTGGCGTGCAACGGCTGTGTGCTGCTTTTCTAAGCAGCAAGAGCACTGAGAAGTGAAAGCGATTGGGAAGGAGCTCTTTGGCTGCTCGTGTGCTCTTCGCTGCACTGCGCCGCTCGCAAGCGGCTTCGTTCTTCGCCTTCTGCCGTCCGGAGAGAGCTGAACTGCAGCGGTCAGTTTCAGCTCTGCCCAACAGCGTGTTCTCAGTTCTGCGGGCAAGCACGCCCTCTTGCCTTGGCTCCGAGTGCAAAGTCCCGAGCGAGCACTCACTCAGTGCAATGCACCCGGAAAGACGCTCTCGCTCGTCTTTCAAGGGGACATTCCTAACAGCAGAAGCAGCAGAAGCGCAAACTGCATGACGAGAAGGCACAATGTAGAACACGTCTCTGTCGTGGCACATTTTCGTGTGCGATATGTCCCTCCGGGTCTTCGGTCCTTGCGAAGCTCTACGTACTGCGAGCGCTGCTACTTGCAGCTGAGAAGGACCGTGGAGCTAGCGGCGAATTCGGAGAGCGCTGAGCACGTAGTCAAGAAGCGAGACGTGTCCCTGCAACGCGGTGCTACTAGCAGCTTCCTCGCGGCGGGGGCGAGCTCCGGCCACAAGACAGTCTCGTCCTGGCAACGGATCTCTGTGAAGGGCGTAGGCGAAAAGCTTTCGTTTTCCATTCGAACTGCGAGAGAGGCAGACTGTTGCACGGAGCTCTGAGAACAAAGGTGCAAGCCCTAGGCGGGCTTGGGCAGAAGCAGCGTTCTCGAGCCTTTGGCTGCCGGCACCCTGCTGGCTCTGGGGCGCCCCTTCAGCGGCTTCTGGCCGCCGGGAAGTGAAAGCGGCGCCAGGCGAGGGCGAGGGCGAGGGCGGTGAACGAAGCCGCACAAGTCCCGTGCTTGTGTGCAGCACGTTACCGGCTACTAGGAGAGGAAGGTGGTTGACTCTCGCTTGCCTTCTCAGTGCCCTTAGCAGTGGCTAGGAGCAAGCTGAAGCACTGCTGCTTGTGTTGCTCCTCGGTTCCCTTGCAGCCCGCTGGGAAAGCACTGGCGGTCGCTTCTAGGCGCCGAGTTGCACACAGCACCACGCTAAGTGCCGCGGAGAAGGGAAATCCAGAGTGCAGCGAGGAGCTGGCCGTGGCTTACGTGCAGTAAGTAGAAGGTGAACCTAGGCACTGCGTCTTCAATCTGGCCGCCTCTGCTCTGGTAGCAACTTTTGCAAGTCGGCAGAGCGAGCCGCGAGTATGTAGAACGGAGGGCAGCGAGACGCCGTGTGTTATGCGCCCTTTCAGGGCTGCTGCCAGGGGGCTACTTTAAGAACGCTTTCTTCTTCCTCGCGTCCTTCTCGCTTCGCTCTAGCTTCCTGGCGTACAGCACAGCGAAGGAGTGAGGACGGGCACTGCCCCAGCTTTTGCCCTGGCGTGCAACGGCTGTGTGCTGCTTTTCTAAGCAGCAAGAGCACTGAGAAGTGAAAGCGATTGGGAAGGAGTTCTTTGGCTGCTCGTGTGCTCTTCGCTGCACTGCGCCGCTCGCAAGCGGCTTCGTTCTTCGCCTTCTGCCGTCCGGAGAGAGCTGAACTGCAGCGGTCAGTTTCAGCTCTGCCCAACAGCGTGTTCTCAGTTCTGCGGGCAAGCACGCCCTCTTGCCTTGGCTCCGAGTGCAAAGTCCCGAGCGAGCACTCACTCAGTGCAATGCACCCGGAAAGACGCTCTCGCTCGTCTTTCAAGGGGACATTCCTAACAGCAGAAGCAGCAGAAGCGCAAACTGCATGACGAGAAGGCACGATGTAGAACACGTCTCTGTCGTGGCACATTTTCGTGTGCGATATGTCCCTCCGGGTCTTCGGTCCTTGCGAAGCTCTACGTACTGCGAGCGCTGCTACTTGCAGCTGAGAAGGACCGTGGAGCTAGCGGCGAATTCGGAGAGCGCTGAGCACGTAGTCAAGAAGCGAGACGTGTCCCTGCAAGGCGGTGCTACTAGCAGCTTCCTCGCGGCGGGGGCGAGCTCCGGCCACAAGACAGTCTCGTCCTGGCAACGGATCTCTGTGAAGGGCGTAGGCGAAAAGCTTTCGTTTTCCATTCGAACTGCGAGAGAGGCAGACTGTTGCACGGAGCTCTGAGAACAAAGGTGCACGCCCTAGGCGGGCTTGGGCAGAAGCAGCGTTCTCGAGCCTTTGGCTGCCGGCACCCTGCTGGCTCTGGGGCGCCCCTTCAGCGGCTTCTGGCCGCCGGGAAGTGAAAGCGGCGCCAGGCGAGGGCGAGGGCGAGGGCGGTGAACGAAGCCGCACAAGTCCCGTGCTTGTGTGCAGCACGTTACCGGCTACTAGGAGAGGAAGGTGGTTGACTCTCGCTTGCCTTCCCAGTGCCCTTAGCAGTGGCAAGGAGCAAGCTGAAGCACTGCTGCTTGTGTTGCTCCTCGGTTCCCTTGCAGCCCGCTGGGAAAGCACTGGCGGTCGCTTCTAGGCGCCGAGTTGCACACAGCACCACGCTAAGTGCCGCGGAGAAGGGAAATCCAGAGTGCAGCGAGGAGCTGGCCGTGGCTTACGTGCAGTAAGTAGAAGGTGAACCTAGGCACTGCGTCTTCAATCTGGCCGCCTCTGCTCTGGTAGCAACTTTTGCAAGTCGGCAGAGCGAGCCGCGAGTATGTAGAACGGAGGGCAGCGAGACGCCGTGTGTTATGCGCCCTTTCAGGGCTGCTGCCAGGGGGCTACTTTAAGAACGCTTTCTTCTTCCTCGCGTCCTTCTCGCTTCGCTCTAGCTTCCTGGCGTACAGCACAGCGAAGGAGTGAGGACGGGCACCGCCCCAGCTTTTGCCCTGGCCTGCCTGTGCTGCGCCTTTACCTGCACACCAGAACAATGACATTTCTTACCCGCAAGGTAAAAAAGGCTTTAGTGTAGCCTTAAGAATGGCAAGTGCCTGGGCATTAAGTTGATCGACCACGTATGAGGGAGTCTTTAGCGGTTTCCTCCCCCATGGCGCAGGTGTATTCTCATTCTCGTGCTGAACTGAAATGTCCGGGCATGGCAAGTCTGGCCTGCCTTGTGCAGAGACGAACACCAATGTGAGGCTATGATCCTCTGTGTTCGGAGCTCTTCTTCCGGGTGTGTGGGCCGCCATGAGCCCGCAGCAGCCCCCGACGACAGTGTGGATTGTGGATGAGGCTGGGCTGGCCCCCCGCCCCCCCGTTGGTCTGACAGCGGCAGGAGTGGCGTCGGAGCGGCATCGCCTGAGGGCCCCATGGGGGGCGAGGAGAGAGCCGGGAGTGACCCCGAGCGACACCGGAAGCCATATCCGTAGGGCCCGGAAGGGCAGCGTTGCCATCGAGTTTGGCCGGTAGGAGGCTTCTAAGGTGCTTTGAAAGGTGGAGCTTCTTTCCTCTAGGACAGTCTGGGAGAGCTGAAGGCATCCAATCTGGAGAACAGAAGGCTCCAGGGAGACCTTCGAGCCCCTTCCAGTGCCTGCTGGGGCTCCAAGATAGCTGGGGAGGGACTTTGGAAAAGGGTCTGGACTCGCAGGACAAGGGGGAATAGCTTCAAACTGCCAGAGGGCTGGGGTAGATGGGATATTGGAAAGGAATTCTTCCTTGTGTGGGTGCTGAGGCCTGGCACATGTTGCTCAAAGAGGCTGTGTAGGAGCCCCATGGCAGGAAGCGTCCAGGGCCAGGCTGGAGCGGACATGGAGCAACCTGGACTAGTGGAAAAGTGTCCCTGCCCATGTCAGGATGTGGGAAGAAGATAATCTGTCTCTAAGGTTGCTTCCAGTCCAAACCATTCTGGGATTCTAGGATTCATGGAAGGCCCTTTTCCAAGTGAAGTGTTGTATCTCTTGGCTCCCAGCTTGTAGTTGCCAGTTCTTCTGGAAGCAGGCGTGGCGAAGCAGCTGTGATGAGCCATGGGTTCTCAATAGGACGAGTGTGATATATTTGCATAGAGGAAGGCTGCAGACAGATCTTCAAGGTCCAGGTAAAACAAGCAAAAGATTGAATAAAAGCCAAAGGTTGGTTGTGTTAGTCAGTTTGCTGGCTGTTGAAATGGCCCCAGGTCATTTTCAACATTTCTAATTTGGATTTGTTTGAGTAAAAAATGAATGTGTTACCTCCAGCGTAGGCTCTCCTATGCATCTCCATGTGCTCCCATCTCTTTGTTGTATATCGGGTTCTATTAACTGAAGACAGAATCATAACACAGTAGTAAAACATTTAGAGGTGTAGTTAGCCAGCTTCAGGAGTTTTCAACTCTGCTGTTGACTTTTCTGGTAACTGTAGGCAAGGCAACCCAATCCAGTTACTCCACTTTTCCTCTCTGAGGAAAAGATGATCTTTTTTTTTTTTTTTTTCTCATTTTGAAAATAGCCTTGAATGAAGAGAGTTATGCATGTGGCATGTAGGATTCATTATTTTACCTTTCTCTTCTGCTGTCTTTCGCGTACTAGTCTTTTTAAAATTTTTTTGTTGCTGTTCTCCATTCAGTAGGTTTGAAAGAATTCTAATTGTTGAGATGATGGTTCTTTGAAGGCTCACTTAGCCCACCTTTTGGGTGAAGGAAAGAAGAAGACAAGGTCCTCTAGGAAGAGTAAAAAGCATACTTTCAAGAGACATTCAGAGATGTCTGCTGATGCCATGCAATTACCGTGTAATCAGCAGAAATGTGTTGGAAAAACACCCATCAGTGACTTCACAAGAAAGCCACACTCAAGACAGGTAAAGAACAGAAGCATAAAACCCCAAAGGTATGAAATGGACAGATTTTCATTGGGAATGAGCAACTCCTGAATTCTTGGTTCTAGAACTAGGGGCTTGTAATAAATAGACTGTCTCCTTGCCAAAAGTAAATTTGGTGTCATGAACTGCTCACTGCCCGTTGAAGTGCAGGGCTAGTAGACTAATATTTGCCATGGCAGTCATATTGTATGGCTTTCCTGTTAAAAAGAAATTGGTTTTGCTCATAGCAATCTAGATATGTACCCAGTCTGACACCTATTTTTTAGGCTATATTTCCAAGTAAATGGCTTCCATGATGATGCAGTAAGTTTATGTCATGAACAGGAATGAAGTGATTGCATGCATCCTTTTTTACCCTAAGCCAGCTGCTGAATAATGAGACAGAGACTCTCAATGACGCCAAGGAATGCCCGTGCTTTTGGGAAAAGCACTGGGCAGATAAAGCCTATCTCCACATTTCTTGCTAGCGTCTCCTTCAAAGTTCATGGGTTTGTTCATCTTTTAGAGCTGTTCTAGATGTCTTTGTAGTTTACATGTACTAAATGTAGCAGGTATTGCTTTCATGCCGTCCTACTAGATTTGAAGTTGGGATCTACTCAGGCTTCAATGTCTCAGAAGAAGCAATGTCGATTCTTTGAATTCTACTCTTGAACGTGAGAATGCTACTTATGTAGTTAATGAATTAATTAAATCGAATTCACTTGAATGGAAAAATTGTCTTGTTCATGTAGATTTTAACTTGGGAAATTGATATTTGAGTTCTACTTTTCATTGTTGTTGCTTTTCTGTATTCTTTGATTGCACAGATAGCAGATGTACTGACCAAGCATTGTGTGAAACTGGAGGAAATGTCCTTCCTCTTGGCAGCTGATGTTCACAAGCTCATTAACGCTAAGGCCATGGTAAATGTTTTACCTGGGGCAAGATAGCAGTCTGAATATTCCTAGAATGTCTTTCTTTCCCCAGATGAAATTCATTTTTTCTGCCTATCAATCACTGAAATATAGAAGAAATTTCTACTTGACGGGGTATTGGTTATCATTTGTGTTCTTTTCTCCCCTCATTTTCTGTAGAAGAGACAATTTTTGGTTTGTTTTTGCATGTTGTATGCTGCTTCTACTTCTGGTTTTATTTTTTAATACACAGAATATTAACAGAGCACTGCTGGATAATGAGAGGGCAACTGCCAAGCTACTCTTGAATCGAATGAAATCAGAGCTTGAGAAAGAAAAATGGCATCAACTGAAATGGCAAGGGACTGGAAGCTCATGCAAAAGAAGTGTGGAGTTCAGAGTTTCAGGTCAGAAATTTGGCAGTCTTCTTTTGGACAATGAGCAACACCAAGAGGCTAGTGTTCACTTTTGGTTTCTATCAAAGTAATACTTGATCATTTTTTCTTTCTACGTGATACCACGTATGATATCACATATATCATGTGATTCCATTCTACATATCTACTTTCCATCCTGCAGAGAATTTATGGCAAGTGAAGAAATACAGAATCCCCCGACTGTGAATATGGAAATGGAAAAGTTGATAAAGGAGCAGATGGTACTCAGTGAAGAGAGACTGAAGGTTTTGCAATATATCGGGTATGGCAAAAGAGGTTATAGCATAAAGGAAAACAATTGTTGCTGGAGTTAATGAAGGACTTGGCTACAAAATGCACTTTGCTTCCTGTCAATGTGTGATTGCTAAATGCAGCAGTAAGGCAGGGTCTACATCTATTTCTGTACAGCCCTTTTGAATGGAAAAAATGCATTCTTGATTTTCAGTGCCCCAGCTACACTTAATAGGTGGCGATCAGGCTCTAAAAATGGAGGAATGCAGAAGTAAATCTTGAAACATAGTAGAAATGGGTAAAGATGGGTGGAGAGCTTGAAATTGGTGCTTTTGTCAAGGCATTTTTTTCTCCATGGCGTGGGATTTTATTTGCGGAATAAATGAAGAGAGGAGTCTGGATAGAAATCTAACGTTGCTACGTTTGAATATCCATCCTGAACACAAGACACATTGGTGTGGGTGCAATGCATTACGATCTTTACAGGGAGGTTTTTTACGGTGGATGGAGGAACAAGGTAGATGACAGTTAGTTCCTTATCGGGCAGTAAACAGTTGGCCTTGAACAACAACAATCTCAGGTTTATTTTCATTGCCAAGATGGCTGTAAATAAAAGAAAGCCCAGTAGTATGGATATTCGGATTCATAATTTTATATTTGAAGTACTGACTGGTTTGTATTTTAGGATACCTGACTCTTGTTTCCTACTTTGATAGCACCCTGTCGCCTCCAACACGTGCCGAATCCGATGGAAACGAATGGTGCAGAACTCTGGAGAATTGAAGCAAAAGTCTAGGTGGGTCGGGAAATCCTAAGAACAGTCTGGAATTCAAGCAATATTTTCTTTTCTCCCGGGCAACGATGAGGCAGACGGTTGCTTTGAGAGTGCATGTTTGCTCTATTCTTTGTTCCGTGTGTTGCCACATACCTTCTCAGTTGCTTGGAGGTGGCAGTAAGAGCCAAAGAAGCTGCCTGTGGCATGGCTTTCCTTTGGCCAGTACAAACACCTGTGCATGGGGAGATCTAGCAGGAACTGGCTCGGTTAGAATGAATCTGGGAGAAATCAAAAGTTAATTTTGACGTGGATCCCTTCTCAATCATACAAAAATACAGCATGCCTTCCCTCTCTGTGTCTGCCTTCTCTTGCTCCAGAGCACATCCAGTTGGGTTGTTTGTAGCCTGTATGGTAGCAAAGAAGTTGGTAGCGATTGTAAGTACCTTGCTACTTTGAAGCATAATGATAAACAGCTGTGTATGAAAATGTCTTGATTTCTTTGGCTGGTAGTGTCTGGTGTCTGTAGGCACTGCTGGCATCTGTTCCGTGTGCTGAGATTCAGCACATGGCCTCTGTCATGTTTCCATGTCACACTGCACTATGAAAGATGGGAATTTTGTCTGTGGTCTGTTCCGTATCATTCAGACAGCCCTAATGTGGAGTGCGTGGAGAAAATGAGCATCCAGTATGAGCTGGTCGAGGGCAAATGTCAGGAGAAAGGGCAGATGTGCAAGTTGAGTGCCACAGCTTTTGGCTGTGATAGCCGTGGTCCAATGTGTCATTAGAGTAAAGTGCGTCTGAGGATGCACCAGACACTGAGATAACAAGTGGAATTCCTTTTTAACCTCCGCCTTACTTTGTTCAAAAAGTAAGCCATCCGTTTGGTTTCACAGTAGTAGTTGGTATTTGTACTTGAAATGTGGAAAAGCCGTAACAAATGCCAGTAATGAAGGGAGTGCTGTCCTACATGAATGTGGAAGATGCAAGGAGCCTCAGCCCTTGTGCTAAATCTGTCTTCTCTTGGGAAAGAAATTCCACCTCTGCCTCAATTTCTCCCTTTGTGTCCAACCAGATGGTATTGTTTAGTAATCTAATATGGCATGTAGGAGGCTGAATCTATCTCTGTCCATCACAAGAAAAGAAACACTTACGTTTAGCCAGGCTCTCTGAAAGCCACACAGTATTTCTTCTGTGCATGTCAATAATTTGTTCTTCTTTTCCTTCAGATGACCCTGTTGGATATGAACATTTGCACAGCAGAAGATGCTGAAGCTGTGCACTCCAACATGTGCTTCAGATGACTGAGAAACGAAAATGTAGGTTTGAAGAAGAAGTGGAGCACGTGGATGTACGTTTCTTTTATTTGATGACATATATCTTCATCACTCCTTGGGATTAGTCTGTTCTTCCTGTGCTCCCACCTGCAATGCCTTCTGCGTGGTAGGCTATTGATGTCACCTTAGAAAGAGGTCCATAGTGTGACAAAACCCTCCAGAGAAACAGTTTGGTGTGCAAGAGTTTCATGTGGAAGTGTTCATAATTCTTGTGTTTATTATTTAATAGAAATAGATTGTATTTTTATGATCATTTCTATCTGAAATACATATGATAGTGATGAATGACGTATGGCCCAGTCTGCTTAAGATCAGACTTCAGGAAGAGCTGGAAATGATCTCCCAAATGTCTTCCAATCTTTTCTATACATAAAAAAAGTCGGGCAGTTGTTTCTAAAGGGATAAATGATAGAATGTGATTTGGTGCTTTATGGTGCCAGAATAAACAGAAGTTTTGAGAATCCACATTCTTACCAGTTTACTTGGAGACTGATTTTTTTTACTCTCCAGATAGAAGACGCCATGTTGGATACCAGTCGTAAAATTCCAGGCAGCCTTTTATCATGTTACATATCCTCTTACTCATTCATTTCACCTTCCAGCAGTTTAGAAAGAACTTGTTCACTTGAATGTTTTTCTTTGGAGTGATTTGAAGGAGACGGCTAAATGGCCATAATCCAGGTAGAAACATAAAAACAAGGGTGTGCTATAAAGACAGGACTTCTTAATGCAAAGAGCCCTCTGAAATTCAAAATACCTGCTATAAAATTAAAAATGTAATCTTTGACTTTTAGATGGGAATTTCTACTCTTCCGTTTCATTCTGTCAGGTGCATTTTTGCTAACTGCTTGATTCACGCTGAATGGACAGTCCTGTCTTATTGTTGGTATGGCAACAGCGATAGAGATCACTGCTGCTTTCTGTAGAAAGTGGCTGCAAGTTGCTATGACGAGATCTTGTGCAGGTCTAGAGTCTGATTGGATGTGAGGTTCTCATTGTTTCAGAGCACCAACTTGGGGTGGCAGTGTCAGAGGTGTTCATTATCTAGGAAGATTTTCATAGGCGATGAGTTTTGCTGAGGTAGCTTTCTCTTCTGGGTGTAGAAGATATGTGCATAATTAACTTCCTTGAATCCTAAATAGTTGGGGAGATTTTAGTATCTACGAAACCGTTTTTACTAGCTTTTTTATGTGGCCTTAGATGATGAAAGTGATCTGGATACAATCTTAGAAAAAAGGCAAACAGTGAGCTGTGAGGAAGGGCTGAAGGAGTATTTGGAGAACACCCTTTCTTCTTGAGGTCAAATTAGAACAAGGTATGAATTTTGTATGGTAAACTTAAAAGGTAGAGCATCTTTGAACATTGGTTGTACTACTTAGGCCTTGTTTTAATGCTGTTGCGTGAAGGTATGGAAAAAGAGTGCTTTTCACTTCATGTAAGAATATAGACTAATGTCCCTACTGAACAAGGTTAAGGCAAATAATGCCCACGGTTTAGGAACAGGACAAAGGAAGACTGCTATCATTCAAAAACCATAGCACATCAGTATTACTGTGCATATGTCTTGGTTTGAAAGACAGGTATGGTCTAAGGAAAGGCAGGAGCCCCTTTTCTGCGATGCAGAGTGCAACCCCCCTCCCTTTTAATTATTTTAGGTCCAATTCAGACACCTTCAGGCAGGAGATATGGGGATAAGAATAACAGTTCTTTACTGGTATCTAACAAAGCAGAAAAACAACAACAGCTATAAAAATTGGCAACAGAAACAGTCTAGCTCCGCTCCAGTCCCTTCTGGCCGCAGGCCGTCTCCCTGTGCTGTTACCGGTGCTGTGGGGACAGGGCAGGTCCCGCGCAGTTGAAGAGGGCTGGGTGATGGCGGCCGCGGCCCAGGGGTGAGCGGGGATGGGGAAAGTTACTCCCCCCTCACGGTGTCGGTCGTGGTGCTCAGCAGAGTGTCCGGAGATAGTAGGGTGAGCTAGGAGAGCAGCAGAGCGATGTCCAAAGGCAGGGAGCGTGGATCTCAGCGCTGGGATGGCAGGGGAAGATGCCAGAGCAGAGCCCAGGTTGTCTTCCCACTCCAGGAGCCAAGCGAGAGAGAGCCCCACTCCAGACCCCCCGTCCCACCTTTCCTTTTCCGGTTCCCCCCCCCTTCCCCCTCCAGCCACCCCCCTACGAGAGAACATTATCTGTCGTTTTAAGGTGTAGCCACAATTACTCAGCATAACAATGGGAGAAAATTCCACTGAAAGAAAAGGGCGTAATTCAACCTCCAACAGCATACCATCACATCCATGCCTTATTCAGAAGGTAAAAGTAGTAGTGCAGATTCTTGGATCACCGGAATCAGAAGTTGGTCTGCACCATCATCTCTTCACTCATAGATTTGATCTCATTCAAAGTTCTAGGAACTCAGACGTTTAAGACAGCCAAGCACTGACAACTTTAAAAACCATCTAAAAATGGGTACAATACCGCTCTCCTTCCTGAAGATCTTAGCAGCAGCTCTGAAGCCATAGAGGAAGCAGCACTGTTCACACACCCAGGAGGTCTTTCCTACCTGCTCGATCAGAGGCACATTAGAAGAGCAGTATGGACCTGAGGGGCAGATGCACATACCTTCACACGACCTCGCAGTGGGACTGTGGTTAGAGCTGGAGGTTTGATACTCTTCCTAATAATTTGAGCCGTTAAAACAAAGCCAGAGGTAACAGACCAAGTGAAAATACAATGCCAGGTTGCGGAAAGAGAATGTTACCTATCTGAACTCGTACAAAATTTCCCCATCATTCTCTTTGTTTAGGAGACCAAGCCAATGTCCGTGTAAATGAAAACAAGTGTGAATATTGATTTTTCTTGAATCAAGACTCAGCTTTATGTCCAAGTCAAAGGCAAATAAACCAGAAAGGCTCCGCTGAGCACAGTGCAGAACTAACATGGAAAACAGTCATTTGACCTCTTATGTAAGCAGTGTTGGAATGGTTCCCCATCCAAATGGAAGGATGTCAAATGCTTCTTTGGAAATATTTTAACTTCTCTGCGTTTCTTTCTTTGTAATGAACTAATCTCTAACAAGCCAGGGCGTGATTGTGTTCAGTAGAAACAGATCAATGGCAACATTTAGCCTAAAGGTTTTATGAGATTGATCAGGAAGTTCTATTTAGATTTAAAGGCACTGTAGTCATATTTAATTTTATTTCTCTCTGTATTTGAGTCTCTTAAACAGGGACCTTCAATTGGACAGGAACGGGACACTGAAGCAAATTGTAATGGATGATGTAATGGCTTACCCAGAAGCATTCTGTGGGAATTGATTTCTTCTAGGTATCCATCAGCCAGCATTTTAGTGTGAAGGGAATCTTCAAACAGGTAAAACAAAAATTCCCGTTGGTTTCAAACCTGACTGCTATATTAATTTTTCACTTTGGAGAAAATTTTCATGACCTTTAAAATTCAGACCGTATCAAGTATTGTTTCAGCCATTGAAGAAAGTGCTTTTGATGGAGATAGGAGAGGGAAACCAAAACATTTCTCAGAGCCACACTTTGAGCTCTGTCCTTGTTACAAACGGCACTCGAGCAAATTCATTTGCCTTTGGAACAGAAAACGACAAGGTAACAGGCTTATCATTATGGATTTGAGTGTTCCAGGTTCTTTAGATAGTAAGTGATCTATTCAAGATGATCTCTTCCTGAAATAGATCCATTTTGAGAAGGGATATGGATTTCTTAGAAGAAGGCAAATCCCTATGTGAAAACGATGTGGTGGGTGTTTTTTGTTGTTGTTTTGCTTTTAGAACTTGCAAGGCACAATCGACTTCATAGTTCGAGATGCAGATAAGACCACGACATTCCAAACAGGTGTTTCTTTTTGGTTGTTTTTCAATCTGTCTATCTTTGGATTGTAACCAGTAGAACTGTGCTTGAACTGGAAAGAAGTAGCGGAGGTTTCAGAAGTGGAACATGCGGTGGAACAGTAAGCTGAGAGCATTGTGCAAGGAGAGGAAAGAGGGGAAAATGGTAAGAGTTTCCTGAGTCGGAAGGGACCCCTAGGGATCGTCAAAGTCCAACTCCTGGCCCTGCACAGACACTCCAACAGTCCCACCCTCTGCATCCCTGAGAGCATTGGCCAAACGCTCCTGGATCTCTGGCAGCCTTGGGGCTGTGCCCATTGCCTGGAGAACCTATTCAGTGCCCGACCAGCCTCTGAGGAAAAAAACCTTTCCCTGATAGCCAGCCTAATCGTCCCCTGACACAGCTCCTGGCATTCCCTTGGCTCCTGTCCCTGGTCGCAGAGAGCAGAGAGCAAAGCTGTCCCTGTGCTGCCCTTGGGAGGAGCTGAGAGGTCCCAAGAGAGGTGTGAGCTCAGTGTCCTCTCTGCAGCTGAACCAAATGCCCTGAGCCACTTTTTGTATGGCTTTCCCTCCAGCCTCTTCACTATCCCTGTGTCCCTCCTTTGGACATTTCTCCAATAGCCTGAGGTCTTTCTGACGCTGTGGCATCCAAAATTGCCCCCAGGGCTTGAAGAGAGCGCAGTCCCAGCCCAGAGCAGAGCGGGACAATCACCTCTCTCGAGCGAGCGGTGCCAGAAGATAGGGACAGTTGTCAAAAAATCAGCTGGAGAAAGAAATCTAACAGAGAAACAGGTGATCTTGGCACAGGAAATGGAAGAAGCAGAGGAAGAAGAAGATGAGGAGAGGATTCCTTGTAAAAGTGAAGAAAATGAGCATGCAGAACAGGGACTAAGCATTATGCAGGTAAGTGAGCAAGAGAATAAGTTTGAAAGTGAAGGCAGTTTTGTCCAAAAGAAGGAGGAATAGGAAGTCTTTTTGCTGAGAAGGAATAGAAAGGTTTTTTTGCATTTAGTTTGTATACGAAGCGCACAGGGCTCTAGATACTTTTGTGGGAAAATGGAGTGTGTAAAGTTGCCAATCATTTTGGAGCGAATTTGGCGGTTTTTGGGGTCCCAGGTGAATTTTGGGTTGAATTCTGGGGATTTGGGAGTGCCCAGGTGAATTGGTGTGGCGGGGCGGGGATTTGGGGAGATCCAGGTGAGTTTTGAGGGGTCCCAGGTTGATTTTGGGGGAGAATTTGTGGAATTTTGGGGGATCCCGGGTAGTGAGGTTTGGGGTGAATTTGTGGAATGTGGGGAGTCCCAGTTGAATTTTAGGGGGAATTTGTGGAATTCTAGGGATCTCAGGGGAATTTTGGGGTGAATTTGGTGAATTTTAGGGTATACGTGTGAATTTTAGGGTTCTCAGGTGAGTTTTGGGGATGCCAGGCGTATTTTGGGGTGAATTCTGTCGATTTTGGGGTATCCAGGTGAGCATTTGGAAGTGGTGGGAGAATTTTGGGATGAATTTGGGGGGATGCAGGTGGATTTTCCGGGGAATTTTGGTGATTTTTGGGAGTCCCAGATGGGTCTGGGAGTGAATTTGGTGGATTTGGGGGTATCTGGGAGGGTTTTGAGGGGGATTGGAGACATTTTGGGGTGAATTTGGGAGGTGTTGGGGGGACTGGGTCTTGGGGGTGATTTGAGGGATTTTGGGGGTTGCAGGTGGGATTTTTGGGGTGAAGCCCTGGGATTTGGGGGTCCCCCGTGAATTTTGGGGTGAATTTGTGGAATTTTGGGAGTTGCCAGGTGAGTGCTGAGCATCCCAGGGGGGACTTCGGGGTGAATTTTGGGGATTTGGGGTTTCCCAGGTGAATTTCTGAGGTGAAAAGGTTCAAAAAGGTTTTTTTTGGAAACAAGTTAAAGCCAGAAGGTTATTGAAAATTAATAGATGTGATGCAAGTAGGTAATATGCAGACAATACACAGCGAGACAAATCATGGGAAAAATACAGTGGTAACACATGAGTGTGTGAGGATGGGATCAGTATAGCTAAGGCTCAGTTGAAGCTGAATTTGGAAAAGCATGCCAAAACTAAGAATAATAAAGGCACCTACGGGTATTTCAGTGGGAAAAGGAAGATGAAAAGAAACCTATCACACCTCCCCTATTTCCCCCCCCCCACCCCCATAAGCCAGACAGGACTAGTGACAACAGACAAGGAGAAGGCTGAGGTACTCAACAAGTGTTGGTCTCAATTTTTACTGCCAGTCACTATTTCCACATCTCTCAGGTTATTGGACTGGTGGACTTGATTCTAACCCATAGTAGCAGGTCAGCTTTCAGACCACTTGAGGAACCTGAGCATGCAAGACCATGGGACCCACCCAGAGGCATGTCAGGGCCCTGAGAGAACTGGCAGCTGTAGTTGCTAAGGTGCTTTCTCCATCATATTTGAGAAATCAAGGCAACCAGCTGAAGTCTCCAGACAGTGTGTTGTATTGACTCCAATCCTCTTGGTCTTTTTTGTAAATCTTAGAGCTCTGAGTCAATTTCTGCAGAGGATTCCCAATGCAGTTTCAAAAATGGAATCTTTGTTACTGGTCCTCATGTTGATCTTGGATATTTCCATTTTCTTCACTCTTTTATTTTCGAAACATTTGTAATAACTGAAAAGAAAGCTGAGATGAGGCATTATGCTCTTTCCAGTGATATAAATGGACCACAATTCTTTTCAGACAAATATATTTTTGCTGTGTCTAAGTACATGTGCATACCTGTGTTTGATTTATGTGTCCAGGTTTTGGCAATGGGGCAGCCACAGGGCCGTCCTGTGACAATGGCCCAGGTGCTGCCCTGTCCCGCTTTCTTCCAACTGGCTCCACTTCAGGATGTCCTCCCTGCTGAGAGAAGAGGCTGGGACAGCACCTTTAGAAATGTGACTTTCTGGGTTTTTTGTTTTGTTTTGTTATTTTTAAAGTTACTAAAAACCTTCACCCTGATTTTTTGTGTTGGGTTTGGGGTTTTTTTTCAGTTTTGGGTGGGGTTTTTTGGGGGCTTTTTTGTCTCTTTGGGGATTATTGGTTGGGGTTTTTTGTGTGTTTGTTTGGTCTGCTTTTTTTGTTTCAATAATTTTCATATTTAGGCCCTGTCGTATCTGGTTATCGACTTGTGCTATATGGCTAGATCTTTTTTCCCATCTGTTTCATAATTTTGGGGTTGAAATTGTAAGGCAGTACTCGTCTGAACATTCATGTTGAAAACATTTAGAAGAACATAAAATTTCTACCAGAGAAAAAGCCAGTAAGCACCTGCAGGTATGAGCAGTATGGTTGTAAGGAGGATGTACAAATTTTTGTGTATTAATATGGTGCCCTAGGTCTTCTTTTTCCACTTGTCACTCATTTTGTTTTCTAGCAGTATCAAAGGGAAGAATAAAGCTATTATGTACTGCACAAGATTTGTCATGGAATTAAAATCATTAATTGCCTAGTAAACCCTTTATCCAGAGTAAGTGATAAATAAAATAAAATTCTGGCAATTAAAGGACAAGTAAAATATTAACACATCCATTTGTGCGCTGTAATTTTGGTTTAAAGAAACTTCTAAAATTTTGTGGGCTGATGCCTTCTTTCCTTTTAATTAATTTCATATTTTTACCATCTACTTTTTAGTTATTAGAAGTGTGTCTGTCCGAATTTTGGTGCAAACCATATGTCAAAGTCAATACTATGGATTTTACTACTTTGCTGTAGTGATCCTGAGAGGAAGACTTGGAGGATTGCCTGCACTTACTTAACCAGAGTTATCCCAGACCTGTGCTGTGATGTTCTAAACTGGATATACAGATTAGCCTTCAATTGTGTTGCACAAATCTACTGGTGCCACAGTAAATGTAGCCATCTAATTGTGCCAAAGTTGTCTAAAAACCTTTCCCACCAGCTACCAGTGACTGCATCCCTGTCTCTATCAAACAGTCCAGCAAAAATTTCTCATGCAACTAGCCTTTGTGTTGTGCTCTCCGTTGCAAATCTCCCAAACAAAAACAGCAGCAAAAACCAGTCCTCCTCTAAATTCCCTGATAAAGTATGGATATGTACATTTTCCCCCCAGTTTAGATTCTTATTGTGTAAGATTAGATCATTTGCACTTAAATTAAAAAAAAAAAAAAAAGAAAAACCGCAAAACGTATTTTCCATTGATAATGAGAAGCAACTACAACACACATACGTCTCTGATGGCATTTTATTTTCCTTTTTGTTCTGTAATATTTACATATTACACAGTGTAGCTGGAGATACCTTCTTTTCTATTAAGGGCACTCTTATTTTTTTTACCTTCGTCTATAAATTGCAATACACACTACACTTCACTGCAACTTGTAAAAAAATGTGACCTGTTGTTTTGCAAAGAATGTCTCCAATAAGACTTAAGTTGGGGGCTTTCCTTGTGGTAGAAACACTTGAGACATAATTGAGAGAGCTGTGCAGAAGGGGAATATTCAAGAAATTACTATTTGTTGTGCTGTCTTCTGAAGTGACATCAGCCTGATGAGAGTAGATTATGCTGAGATATGAGATGTTGCTTTTGTAGAATCTCTAGCACAATAACAACCTAAAAGCTGTAGATGTCTCAGAAGACAACCTGCCTGTGGAGTTGAATTACAACTTGGTTTTCCCAATTGGCATGATTAGTTTATGTAATTTAAACTTTTGTTGCATTGGCAGACACAAAAATCTGTAGGATGGTGTCACTGTGACAGTTGCTAATATCATGTTATTTTAGTCACATGTCGGTATTTTAATATAATAATAAATTCTAGATAGATATTTATTTTAAAACTGATACTGTTTAAAAAACATTTATTTAGAAAGTCAGCCTCATATTTTAAGTGTGTTACTAAAGTGAAGGTTAAATCCTCCATTTGACAGTAGTTCTAAAGTAAGAAAAATACAGTATCAACTCTCATGAAACATGAAAAAAAATTGTTTAAAGCTAAACACCTGCATCACTCATCAAAACCCACACATTTTTCAAGTATGGCTAAATAGATATATTTTCTCTTTATTAATCAAAAATGCTTTCATGGGATCTTTTAGATGAAATATCCTAACATCTGCTCATTATTCTTTCAGCCATAGATTTCTCTTGCATAACTGTATTTCTATTATCTGGTTGCACAAAGAAAAGAAGTACTAGTTAAATAGAGTGGACTTCTAGCATGAAGTAGGTTCCTGTTTTGCCCCCTCCCTCTTCAATGTAAGGCAGGAATACAGATAATTTGTCACTTTTTTGCAGCCCTGGAAACAGACATTGACTTGAAATATTGTGCCTGTGTTATTTGTCAGAAGTTGTGCCCCAAGGCAAGAATATAAATGAATTCAATAAGTATTAATCTATCACAGAGGATGGAGGTAGTGGTACAGGAAGAATTAGAAGAGAGGGCTTTTATGGATTGAAAGACCCAATAGCAAGAAGAAGATCCAATGTATGTGTCTGTACAGCAGTAAAAATTGTAAAACATCTTTCATTTGGTTTATTCAATATAAAAAGGTGGTCATAATGAACATCACGGTGTTCAATACATCCAAGTGGAAATTCCTGCATTTGAGTTAGGACAGCTACCAAAATCAGCACTGGCTGGGGGATTGACTGATTGAGAGCAGCTCTGCAAAGAAGAATTTGTGGGCTGGTGGCTGAAAAATTGCACTTGGACTAGCAGTGTGTATCAATTAAAATTATTATGGTTTCTCTGTGTTCACAATTTCGTTTAATTAATTATCAGGTGGAATGAATTGTGCAATTGTTAATTATACTCACTGCATCTCCTTCACCCCATATTCAGTGTTGTTTCATTAGAGCTTCATATATTGTCTGTTTTAACCTCTTCTAGTTCATGGAAGTTAATCAAAATCAGTAAGAGAAAAAAAGGAAGAAGCTGTACCAGCAGTTGTGGTTGCTTTATTCTGGATTTGGCTTGTGCCAGAGAGTTCATAATCTGAGTTAAATGATGCAGCCTGACTTTGAAAATCAGCAGTACAACGTTTAGGTGATCTTGTTTTGCATAAGCTAGCAATCATTTTGATTTTTCACTTCTCATTAATGCTTTTGTTTCAGGGGATTTTCCTCTGTGAGAATGTGATGATTTTGCCTATGTAATGCAAAACTGATCTTTATAAACCATTAATAAGCTTTTGTGAGTTAATGAGCATCAATTACTTCACTGCATCTCAAAAGATCTCTGTATTCTCAACTATGATTTGTGCCTCAGCATAAGAAGTTTGACGTTTCAAAAACCTTTAAAGGAAACTTACTTTCCTTTTAAGAAGTAACTTTACTTTGTTAGTCCTGGGGTGACTTTGTCATGTTGAATTGTATCCCCGTTTGTCTGTTTAGCCCAGAAATAAGTTTTGTACCTTGAAGGTTAGATTTGAAAGTGAACTGGAAGGAGGGAGGAGAAGCGATGGAATGTCCGCGGAGATTGTTTTCAAAACATAAAGATAGGAGTTTCATCGTGTCATCTCCTGGACTGTGTTGCCGTGGTGGACAGTGGGAGAGAGCTCTCCTTTGCTTTTAGTTAGTTTTTGACTAACTGAAGCAGAGAAGTTCCCCGGAAAGTTTTTTCCTTTTTTTTTTTCCCTGGAATTATGTGAACCTGCTCTGGACTGGGGACCCGGGGGACCACCGGAAGCTTGGAGGGACTGAGAACAGACTGAGCTGAGCTACCACCCACAGGAATGAGACTTTCTGAATTGGTCATCTCTTCAGAGCAGTGAGAGGTTTTGTTATTCAGTATCGTTCATTTTTTTTATGCTGGGCCTGTGCTTTGCCTGTTGAATAAACAGTTTTTTTCCACTTCTCTCTGAGGAAATTTCTTCCCGAACCTGTTGGGGGAGGGGAGCTTGGGTTTGCTTCCTGGGTGGGGGCCCTTTGGAAGTTTTCTCCCAGATTTGCCCTAAACCAAGACAGCATGTTTGTCAAATCTATACTACATTGATAAGAGATTGGATGCTTGGCAAAGTCCATGTCAAAATAACTAGAAAATGGATGTACTTGCAGAGTATGTTAGAGTTTCTTGATGTCAAAATTACTTGCGAAGGCATAGGATTGCAACATATACTATTAGCATGTGTGTATCGAGGTGCCACAGAAACCTGGATTTTAGTGTTTACTGTCATGGCATGCTGCAGAAACTATTTAGAACCATTTTTCCTACCTTTTTAAAATTTTCCTGAAAATTGTAATATCACCAACTCTTCAGCTAAAATGCTGGATATTGCTGATGAGTTTATCAACACTCTCTGATTATTTTGTATCCAGATTTCTGTGTTTTTTTTCTTCATGGTATATTATGCTTGCTTGTTAGCAGGAATTTGACCTAGATTTGCATTCTTTATTTTGCCAGAATTTTGGAATTGTTTTTCCTACTGTCATAGACCACAAACCAAGAGGTGCCCTTCTGCTTTGGGAATCAAACTAGACCTATCAATAAGATTAGTTTGTGTAAACATGTGCAGCTATTATCATTTCACAGTATATAATTCTGTAATTCAGTGATCTGTTCTCTTGGTGCTTGAATAATTAAACAAATACCATCAGCTTCTCTGTGGTAAATATTCGTTACTTTCCAGTAGTCCTGTTAAGATTTTTGACATTTTGCCATGGCTTCCTCTTGGCCACTCTGCTTGACCTTGCAAATATTTCAAGAGGTAGATGAGACAAATACTCAGATGGAGGAGCTGGACACCTCCTTGGCCCACAATATAGATGTAGTGCCTCCTGTTAAGTAGGCAGATTGCAGTCATTTGGAGCCCATCAACAGGCTGATTGTGATCTGTGAACCATATGAATTGAGGCAACATACAAAACAATTATTTTTAACTGAATTTTTCAGCTCTCCAAAAAAATTGCTTTCTCATCCTTTCCCATAGTCAGATTTGTAACTGCTTCAATTTACTTGTCAATCAGTTCAATTTTCTTTAGTGGGGTATCTATGCAAATGTAGTCTATATTACACATTTTTCTTCAAAAAATTCACAAAACATCAGATAAAAAGTTTTAAAATAAATCTGCAAGTGAGTTTGTACTGATAACATGCTTGATTTCCTATATTCTAGTGACACTGGCTTCCTGTTGTAAGAGCATAAGAGATGTATGGGATGTATGTACTTCTATCAAATAATGAAGTTCATGACAATCTTTTCTTAGTGGAAAAAGGTTTATCTGTTCCCAAACTAGCCTTTTCACTTTATTGTTGAGATACCATAAGATATTCTTGTTGCCGGATCATAAAATTGCCTACACCTGGTGAGTTAACACAGCAATGGTTTCTCCAAAACTACTGGCCTATGAAACTGCACAAATGCCCGTTTTGGAAGAAGAACTGAAAGTTCACCAGCCTCAGTGTCCTGCCAACTCAGCCAGTTCACCTGGAATATTGGGGTCTATCTATGACTGCCAGAGACCATCAGAGAGACCCCCAGGAAAGATGAACTCATGTGTAAAGGGGAGGGGAAATATATGAATTATTTTGGGGAAATGATTATCATATGTATGTTTAGTCTGGCACCATCAATGGATATGCATGTAAAATACAGTATATGAACAGAAAGTTTCTTGAACCCAGTATGCAACACTTTCGGGAGGAGCTATCGCCCCCATGCATCTATCTGAATAAAGAATGCTTGCTTCTTAATGCTACATTAAGGAGTTTCTTTTATTTTACTGAATTTTGGGTTACATTCTCTTTTCCAGTTATGTTATTTCAGCTGCTTTCAAAACAAAGGAAATATATTTCTTGTCTCCAGGTTTTTTACTTTTGTTGGTGACAGGTTACTCCTTAACTTTATTAGATGAACAGGGAATGATAATACGGCTGGAAGAGAGATGTGTGAAGCAGTAAAAAGACTTTTTTTTCCCAGGGTCTGAATTAATTATGTGATAATAATGACTAGTCTGAAGAATTCATACTCTTCAAATGATCATCAAGTTCTGTTGTATTTAAAGATGAACCAGACATTCCATTTTAGGAGAAGAATATGTTTACAATATTTGTGCAATATTTTTCCTACTTGTGCTCTTATTCTTTGCATTTTTTTGCTAAAAAATATTTTTAGCATATTTTTATGTTATTGCAAAGTCAGGTATAAAATTTGATAATAATTGTGCATTTTCCACAGATTCAAATATTTTTGTTCAAAGTAATTTTATTTTATTTAATGATAGTAAAATTGATGGTTGAGAAGTTTCCTAGGAAATAAATACAATCTAGTGTGTAAGTTGAAAAGACTCTTCTAACTGTCAGCCTCAAGCAAATAAAACCAAAGGTGGAAAAAAATCCCAGCAGATTTTTCAGCATGTTTTTTAATGAGGTTGAATTCATAATTCATAATTGTTAACAGCATAGTGTAGAGTAAGAAAAGCAAATTCCTTAAACAGTGTAGAAAGGATCTAAAAGCATCAAAATGTGTATTTCTTAGGATAACTTTGGAACTAAGAGGTAGAATTACAGTGTGGTCACTTCAAATTCTATCACTGTCAAGAATCTGAAGACAAAAAAAATGTCTTGTCTTGAATTTCCTAATGGTCAGGTTAATTCTAGATACTATAAAAAAAGTAGGAACAATAGATCCTTGTTCTTACAAGAAGGATAAAACAAAACGTCATTGTCTTTATTCCTCTGCCATTAATGTACCAACAAAACTCTTCACTATGAAACTATTATGAGGGTTTTTTTGTTTTTCTTCTAGGGAAAAATAGCATCCTTCCTATTGTGACTGATCAAAGTTTTTCAGTGACTGACCTTGATAAACACTGTCCAGCCCATGCTGGCAAAAAAGGCTTTTCCTCCCAATAAAAGTAGTAGCAATACTTTTTTACTCTATAGTTGGTCTCTCCTGTTCCTTTAAAAATATCTAGTAAAAATAGACTACTTACCAAGTTTTATTTCCACAGTGGTCTTGTCCTTTGTTTCCTGTGGAATAATATGCTTTTTTTATTGCTGTTGGTTAATGAAAAAGACTGTCCATCTAGTGCCTATGAGAAGGAAATTGTGAGGCGGGATATTTGCTTTATTTTGCTTTTGTGTAATTAGTAGTGCCAGCCTATTTAAAAAAATCAGATGGTTTGGAAGTTGAAATAGAGGGAAGCAAATAGAGTGAAGAAAAAGGCAAAGAATACGTATTCCCTAGTGCCCAGTACTGTATGGACAGTTATGTGAGTCTACAGAAATCATAGGGTGTCCTGGTTTAGGGCAAATCTGGGAGAAAACTTCCAAAGGGCCCCCACCCAGGAAGCAAACCCAAGCTCCCCTCCCCCAACAGGTTCGGGAAGAAATTTCCTCAGAGAGAAGTGGAAAAAAACTGTTTATTCAACGGGCAAAGCACAGCACTGCCCAGCACAAAAAAACCCCAATACCGAATAACAAAACCTGCTCTGAAGAGATGACCAATTCAGAAAGTCTCTCTCCTGTGGGTGGTAGCTCAGCTCAGTCTGTTCTCAGTCCTTTTGGCGCTGGAAAATGCCTCTGCCCAGGCCAGGCCCCGGTGGGCCGCAGGTGCAAGCTCCTGGTGGTCCCCCGGGTCCCCAGTCCAGAGGAGGTTCAAATAATTCCAGGGAAAAAAAAAAAAAAGAAAAAACTTTCCGGGGAACTTCTCTGCTTCAGTTAGTCAAAAACTAACTAAAAGCAAAGGAGAGCTCTCTCCCGCTGTCCACCACAGTGACACAGTCCAGGAGGACGACGATGGAACTCCTGTCTCTGTGTTTTGAAAACAATCTCCTCAGACATTCTACCGCTTCTCTTCCCCCCTCCTTCACTCCCAAATCTAACCTTAAAGTTACACAACTTATTTCTGGGCTAAACAGACAAATGGGGATACACTTAAACGTGGCAAAGTTACCCTAGGACATAGGGGATAAATTAAATGCCTGCAGAAAACACCATTGTCCCAGACCAAAGAGAGAAAATGGCCAGAAAGTAATACGCAGAACATTTAAAGGACGTCATAGCTCTGAATAGAAAATAGTGTGTGAAGCAAGTGTAAAATCTCCAGAAACTTGTTTGCAGTAATTTCAGGAGAGTTCTCAGAGAAGATTTCTGATGTATTGTACTACTGCAGCATTTAGTCTAGCACCGAACCAGTGACAACTCGACTTTCTGTAATCTTTCACTAGCCTGTCACTTCAGCAGTAGTTATAGTCAATAAAAAAATTCCTGGATTTTTTAATGTGCAGATATTTAGCTCAGAAATTTCTTATGTTGAGTTGTAATTAATCCAGAGAGATTTACTTTTCCCCTTTGTTGAATAAAATTACAGGAGTCCTAATTTTTTCAGCTATATATTTGATGAATATTCTCAACTTATTTGATACATAAGGAAATTGAAAGGATTCTATTATTAGGGCACCTGGATGTGCAATTTTAAAGTAAGTTATTTTTCCCATTGCTTAAGATATATATTTCAATTTTTGTGAAATATGTGGTGTTTGTGAAATATAATATACTTATTTTATGTTTAATAGAATTTAATTGAAATTTAATTTGCATAATTTATACTTAATTGATATAGTCAATGAATTTGGTAATTATGAATAATTATATGATGGTGTATGTAGGACGAGAAAATCATGCAAAGTCCAGCTGAAAGCCAATGAGTAGAAGTGTACCCTAAGGTCCTGTCCTGTTTAGTATCTTTATTAATGATCTGTATTTTGGGGCAGATTTTTTTGATTTTTGTGTTTGATGATGACACAAAAAGGGAAAGTGTGACAGATAATGCCAGAGGGTCATACTGCTATCAGAGAGATGCTGAGCCAGACTCAGCACTGGCACAAGTTGTCCTGAGAAGTTGTGGAGTCTCCCCTAAAGATATTCACAGTTCTTGGCAATTGGCTCTATGTGGCCCTGAGCAGAGTATTTTGAAAATGTGATCTCCACAGGTCCCTTCTAACCTCGGCTATTATGTCATTCTGTGGATAATATAGGTTCCAGCTGTGACAAGAACTGGACTATCTCAGTGGTTGTTTCTTATGAAATATACTAGTTAGTGTGAAAAATTGTCTGCTTGTTAAATTCAAATAACTGTTAAGGGTGTCAAAATTGATACAAAAAAACCCCTGAAGGCTCAACTGGTGTCAAAATTGCTAGTAAAACACCATGAAGGCTTCACTGCACTGTACGGTATAGAAGCATGGTTAAAAGGAGGTCCTTTATCAAGGGACCTTAAGATATATTGACAGGCAAGAAAAAAGTCAAGACTATGAGAGAGATGAGATCAACAGAATATTTTTTGGTTGTTATATAAGTACAATGACTATGAAAATATTTGTTAATAAAGCACAGTGGTGGACTGAAAACATTTTGAACATTTTTACCTTCCCTCCTCAAGATGGGGGTGGGGGAGAAAGATGGAAGGTGCTTATTTTTATGGAAATCCTATCCTACTACCATTCTGTTTGCAAAAAAAGGTGCAATTTTTTAGAGTTGGTGGTGGCTAAGGAGACAAAGAGCTATGGGATCAAATTCCTTCTATTAGATGGAATGTACTCCAAAATAGAAGATAAAGGCAGAAGAGCTGTTTCGGCATGGAATTTTGATCCTACTTGCTTTATGGACAGAGTAGGTAGAGTATAGGCAAAGAAAATCTGTTTGTGTTGGTGAATTAGTCCAAGCTGTGAATTATTAATTTTGTTTCTCTTTCATTTTAGATTCATGATCCATTTTAGATTCATTCTTCTTGTTTCTTCCTCACTTTTTTTACTAAACAGGTAAATCTTTTTTGGCAATAGAAAAGCTGGAAGCCAAGAATAGCTTTTAGTTAGCTTGTTCATATAATATATAAAAAGAGTCTTCAAAGCGGGATACTGAAGTTATTACCTGTTAAAGTTCATGCAAATATTTCACCTCTTTCAGGTGGCTTAGTATCCTTTTTCCTCCTATTTATAAGCCATATAAATAGCAATATTTAATGAGTGTAATCCTAATATGAGCTTCTGAGGACCTCCACCAGCAGTTGGTCATTAATTAGTAATCAGTCAAAAAAACACCCCATTCAATCTATTTCTGACTTACTCATTTTCCTATATGCTTTCCAAGACTTTTTAACAATTGTAATTCTCTCCCATTTAAATAATAATATAACATGAATTTTCATATCAAATATATTACAGAAGTTCAAATAAATAATGTGTCTGTAATGCCTCTTATCCAAATAATTATGTTTTAAAATTTTAAAAAGTAATGCATTTTTTTGTGACTGTCCTGGTTTGAAAGATAAGTGTCTGCCAAGGAAAGTGGTAATCTTCATGGATTGGAAAATGCCACTCCCTTCTCTCTAAATTGTTACAACTTTTTAATTACAGCACTTTTAGGAAAAGATATGGGAAAAGGAGTAACAGTTCTTTACTAAAATACATGTATACAACAAGACAAGCGAACATCGACAGCAGCTACAACAAACCAAAACTGAAACGCAGCAACACCGTTCTCTCGGCTGCCAGCACCCTTCCGTTTGCTGCAGTTCAGGGTACAGCCGGCCGGGCAGCTGCCGCCCCCCTTGCAGTGAATACCCCCACGACTGCAGGGGGCGGTGTGGCACGGGCTCGGCCGTCTCTCTGATACCGAAATAATGAGAAAAAGGACTAATGTAGATATAGTAGTAGTCATGCTAAGGCTTAGAAAACTGCAGTTCTCGAACAGGCCCTGGGAACCAGCCCTGGGAATGAGCTGGGGACTGTGGAAACAATAATTAAAGATAATTAAAGAATTTAGTGGAGCATATAAGAACATCTAGAAACTTTCAGGATAAGGCTAAAGTATAATAATAAATAAAGGGTTCTGGTGATGGGAAAACATGCAAGGGGGAATTAAAGGGGGGTAGCCTATAGTTTTGAATAGACAAGCATGCAAAATTTATAACTTTTAGGAATGATATCTACAAGATTTATGTATCTGTATTGTCTTGAAGAATGCGTACCTCTGCACGTGGACTACTTTGTAAAAAGGTATAAAAAACTTGACGAAAAAGGGAACTGTGGGACCCTGACTTTGGACGCTAGTCCGCAGGTTCCCCGGGCCCTGAATAAAGCACCGCATAAACTGACACTCTGTTAGTTTGTGTTCTGTTTGGGGCATCGGGCAGCAGTTTTCTGGCGACCCAGATGGGACTCCGGAGGCGGCAGGGGCGGTTCGCGAGCTGATCCACTCCACGCCGGCACCAGGTGATTTCTGGGGAGGACATCAACCCGTGCCCGACCCCGCGCCTGACGGACGACCAGGAGGTAAGCCCGAAGGTGCTTTATTCCTTTTATCAAGGGAAAAGGGGGCCTGCCGATTAAGTCGGAACGGCGTTTCCGCACGGGGGTCACAGACGTCTTTAAGGTTGTGGAAAAGCCTAGGCGCTGACCGTCAGACGCAGCAGTGACTGCGCAGGTTCAGCACTTGCCACTCGCAGAGACGAGAAAGGCAAGAATTGTGGAAAGGGTGTGAGTGTAAAGGGTGTGAGTGTTGTGTGTGGTGTGTATTGGAAAGGGTGTGAGTGTTGTGTGTGGTGTGTATTGTGTTAAAAAAAAAAAAAAAAAAAAAAAAAAAAAAAAAAAAAAAAAAAAAGAAAAAAGTGTAATGATGCCTTTAAAAACGTTTAAGACTCTAGCAAGTTCCGGGATGGAAATCCCGGACGATTCACCATTGGGCTGTTTATTACAACACTGGAATGTGGGGAACTTTGGTCAAGAATTAAGTAAAAGGAAATTGATTGATTTCTGTAATCATGTATGGCCTTTATATGAACCCGATGGTATGCAATGGCCTAGGAACGGTACACTGAATCCTGACATTATTACACCTTTGATGCATTTCCTGCAAAGTAATGAAAAATGGGATGAAATACCGTACCTAGACCTCTTTTATTATTTGAAAGATAAACCAGAGTGGCAAAAGGAGTGTGGGATCATGGTTTTGAAAACATTAAACCTTTGTGAAGGATGTAAGGGGTGGCAGAAAGAGAAGGAATGCTCATTTAATGGTTCTGCTTCGTGAAGCAGTCGGGCCGCAGGGGGAACGGGTCATAGTGAAAGTTCCCTTTTCTCCGAATGATTTGCTAATTTGGAAACAATCAGCGGGGGCATATCGGGAGGATCCTGAACGAACTGCGCGGGTGGTAAAAATGGTAATTAAGACTCAGAACCCAGATTGGAATGATTTACAAGTTCTGTTAGACACAATAATGGATTCTACTGAAAAGGAAATGGTGTTTAAAGCCATGACAGAGAAAGCACGGGAAATGATTAGGTTGCGGCTTGCGGATGGTACAGTAAATGACTTAGTGCCTAGGGAAGATCCGGAGTGGGATCCCAACTCGACGGGCGGGTCTCGGAGACTTAAAGCTTATCAGGATTTGTTAACAGAAGGAATACGGAATGGAATACCAAAAACTTTGAATTGGTCCAAGTTATATTCGGTCAGACAGGAAAAGAATGAGTCTCCATCAACCTTTTTAGAGCGGCTTAAGGAGACAGCTCGTAGATACACTAATTTAGAAGTTGAGGGAGAATCGGGAAAATTACAGCTAGCATTAATTTTTATGGGGCAGTCCCAGGAAGATATTAGAAAGAAATTACAAAAATTGGAGGGAGAAGATACTCGGAATTTAGATAAACTATTGGAAGTTGCGTGGAAGGTATATAATAACAGGGAAAAAGAAACGGCCAGGAAACAACAGGCTACTATGTTAGCGGTGTTACAGCAAGTGGCTGGAAATAATATGAGAGGAGGGAGTCGTGGACGTGGACGAGGAAGGGGTAGAGGAATAGCAAAGGGGGAAATGCCAATGGGGGCGGGAGGACTCATGGGACAATTGAATATGGGAAGAGGAAGAATGCAGCTGGGGATAGATCAATGTGCTCTATGTAAAAATAGAGGACATTGGAAAAATGAGTGTCCTCTCAACCAAGGAATGGGTTTTGGGGGAGGAATTATAGCCAGTGGGGATGGAAATCAGGGACTGATGAATAATACAGGTGCTTTCCCGGGAAATCCACAAGGTGCCACCCAGGCCTTTATGATGGGGAATTACCAGAATCAGAGCTGACTAGACCAGGATTTAAAGGTAATAATGGAAGTAGATGGGGAACCGTTAGAATTTAGAGTAGATACTGGGGCATCATTTTCAGCTGTCAACACTATGATAGGACCTTTGAGTGATTCTACTATTCAAGTAGTGGGAGTTACGGGACAAGTTGAGGAACGAACATTTTTGCGGCCATTAGATATAAAATTTGGGGGGAAGGAATTTGACCATCGATTTTTATATATGCCAAATAGCCCAGAATCACTATTTGGGAGGGATTTATTGTCAATGTTAGAAGCAAAGATAATATTTGAAAAAGGTAGAGTAAGATTGGAATTTCCCGAGGAGAATATTGCTAAGCTGTTTGTAGTGAAAGAAGTAAAAGCAGTAGAAATACCACAAGAAATAGAGCAAGCTGTAGTACCATGGGTATGGGAAACAGGAGTACCTGGAAAATCAAAAGCGGCACAACCGGTTGTAATAGAACTAAAAGAAGGAGCCTCCCCAGTAAGGGTAAAACAATATCCTTTGAAATTGGAAGCACGAATAGGAATAGCACCTATGATTGAACAATTTCTTAGCTTAGGAATTTTACAGGAATGTGAGTCAGAATTCAATACTCCGATATTCCCAGTTAGAAAGCCAAATGGTAAGTATAGATTAGTTCAAGATTTAAGAGCAATTAATAATATCACTAAAGATATACACCCAGTAGTAGCTAATCCGTATACATTGTTGACAGCTGTGTCGGAAAAGTTTAAGTGGTTCACAGTGATTGATTTGAAAGATGCATTTTTCTGTATCCCCTTGGCACTTGAAAGTAGGAAATACTTTGCTTTTGAGTGGGAGAACCCAGACACGGGACGCAAGAAGCAGCTCACCTGGACGCGTCTACCACAAGGATTCAAAAACTCACCAACTATTTTTGGAAATCAATTGGCTCGAGAGTTAGAAGAATGGAAGATGACTCAGGTAAAAGAATCACCTTTTTTATATGTTCTCCTACAATATGTTGATGATATCTTTATAGCCTCCGCAGAAAAGGATGTTTGCCTTAGACTCACCATTGAATTACTTAATATGCTGGGACAAGCTGGATACCGAGTATCGAGAGAAAAAGCTCAGCTGGTAAGAACCCAAGTGATTTACTTAGGCTGCGAAATTTCACAAGGGGTGCGAAAGTTAGGAATCAATCGAGTACAAGCAATTTGCACCATACCCACACCACGAAATCCACAAGAGTTAAGATCCTTTTTGGGCATGATAGGGTGGTGCCGCTTGTGGATTCCGGAATTTGGACTGAAAGCAAAACCCTTGTATGAAGCAGCCAAAAGCCCTGTGTTTCAGTGGGGACAAACACAAGAAAAGGCATTTCAGAGTCTGAAACAAGCTTTAAAGGAAGCCCCAGCACTAGGATTGCCAGATCTCACAAAACCTTTTCAACTATACGTAAATGAAAGACAGAGACTGGCAATAGGGGTTCTCACCCAAAAATTGGGCTCATGGAAACGCCCGGTGGGGTACTTCTCAAAGCAGCTAGACTCTGTAAGTGCCGGATGGCCCAGTTGTCTTAGGGCTGTGGCAGCAACAGTGCTCCTAATTCGAGAAGCCAGAAAATTGACTTTGGGAAAAAGGATGGAAGTATTTGTTCCCCATATGGTCATTGCAGTTTTGGAACAAAAAGGGGGGCATTGGCTCTCGTCGAGTTGCATGTTACAATATCAGGCACTCCTCCGAGAACAGGATGACATTGAATTAAAAATAACCAATCATCTTAATCCAGCAGAATTTCTTAGGAGCAGCAGCCAGGAAGAAGGAGGCGAATTGACACATGATTGCGTAGAAATCATTGAACAGGTATATGCCAGCCGGAAGGACCTGAAAGATGAGCCTTTGGAAAATCCGGAATGGGAACTGTTTACAGATGGATCCAGCTTTGTGGAAAACGGAATCAGGTATGCGGGATACGCAGTAGTGACTTTGACACAAATAATAGAAGCTCGAGCTTTAACCCCGGGAGCTTCAGCCCAGAAAGCCGAGATACAAGCTCTGGTAAAAGCCTTAGAATTGAGTCAGGGGAAAAGAGTAAACATTTGGACTGATTCAAAATATGCCTTTGGAGTAATACATGTACATGGAGCACTGTGGAAAGAAAGAGGACTGTTGAATTCTCAAGGATCAGAAATTAAGCACAAAGAACAAATATTAGCACTATTGGAAGCAGTGCATAAACCTCAGGCAGTAGCAGTGATGCATGTAAAAGGACATCAAAAGGAAGACGGAAAAGCGTTCCAAGGAAACCAGCTGGCTGACAGAGTTGCCAAACAGGTTGCTCGAGAGGTATGGACACAATTAGCTTTATTGCCAGTGCGAATTAACCCTGCCACTTCTTTTCTTGAGCAGAAACCATGGTATACACATGAAGATGAGAAGCTTGCTCAATTTGTTCAGGCCCAGAAGAATGAAAAAGGATGGTATGTCACAGCTGAAGGTCAGGTTGTATTGCCAACAAAAGTAATGAAAACAATTTTAGAAATCGAACATAACAAGTGCCATTGGGGAGCAGACGCATTGGTACAGTTTTTAAAACGTGAGATAATTTCCAATCGGATGTTAACAATGGCAAAGCGGATTAACGCCATGTGTCCAGTCTGTATTAAAAATAACCCAGTGACACGAAGGCAGATACAACTAGGAAAGTTACAAGTGGGGCCGCAACCAGGAGACTATTGGCAAATAGATTTCTCAGAGCTACCAAAAGCACAAGGGTACCGTTATTTACTGGTGTATGTGTGTACCTTTTCAGGGTGGCCAGAAGCCTTCCCATGCAGGACTAACCAAGCAAAGGAAGTAATTAAAACTTTACTACGGGAAATCATCCCTAGATTTGGAATCCCATTAGGAATGTCCTCAGATAGAGGACCTCACTTTGTAGCTAGAGTAGTCCAAGAGGTAGCCAGAGTGTTAGGGATAGTTTGGAATCTCCATACGCCCTGGAGACCACAATCTAGTGGCCAAGTGGAACGGATGAATCAGACATTAAAAGGGCAGATTAAGAAAATTTGTCAGGAAGCGAAGATACAGTGGCCTCAGGCACTACCTCTAGCCTTGCTAAGAATCAGGATTAAACCCAGAGAAAGGATAGGAGTAAGTCCATACGAAATTTTGTATGGCAAACCATATCATGCTACAACCTACAAAGGGGACCCTCACTTAGTAGGAGATCAAGTATTGTTGAGTTACATTTTGTCTTTAAATAAAGTCCTTACAGCGCTGCGAGGAGCATTGCAGTGGAACCGGCCTCTGCCCTTGGAGAATCCTGTCCATGACATACAGCCAGGAGATCAAGTATATGTGAAAAACTGGAATACGGAACCCTTGAAAGAAGTATGGGACGGTCCTCACCAGGTGATCATGACTACCTACACGGCAGTGAAAGTCCAAGGGATCGAAAACTGGATTCACTACACTCGAATCAAGAAGGTCCCGTCAAGATGGGAAGTACAGCCTCTGTCAGCAACAAAGCTGGTGTTCAGGGCAAGGCCTTAGTTCTTTTAACATTAGTCTGTATAATGCAGGTGGGAAAAGCGTTTGTTAAAATTACAGTTCCGGAGCCAGATGTAATGGTGCCTGAGGGTGCGGGAGTAAATTTAACCTGTTTGTTTTCTGACAACCAGAGAACTGGATTAAAAGAAGTACATGCAGCCTGGAGACAAATCACCACAGACGAGGTATTTACAGAAGGAATTGTGACACTTTGGGATATGGAACAGCAAAGAGGTAACACCACATTGACAATATCTCATATGCAAGCTGATCAGGTAGGACAATTCTCATGCATTGTGCGGATTAGAGAAAGTTTTGATTATGGGAACATAAATGTAGGTATTCTAAAAGAGAATGGGAGAACATGGCAGGTGACAGAAGCTGGAAAAACACAACAAGAATTGGGACAAGAAAATTTAATAGTGGGATTAGTTAGGGATTTTGGACAAGTACAAAATACTACGTCCATCACTGCATGTTTACCTTTACCTAAAGCGGCGGGAGATCCAATACCATGGGGCATCATTCCCGTTGGGGAAATGCCTCCAGTAACTATAAATGGGACAAAAAGATGTAATAAAGAAATACGGAATCATACTAAGATGATAGAGGAAACCTATACAGTTCGAGGGAAATGGTCAACACCGGGACAAAAGAGTGAGTGCCTAAAATTACTAAATCCAGTTTTTACAAGAATTGGACGGTTCAAGAATGTAGGATGGTGTACTTATGACATAAGACAAAAAAGACAAAAACCAGTCACAGAATTTTCTTATGAGATAGTATGTCAAGAAGGGAAGGAAGAATGGGAACATTGGAAAACGATTTGGGGTCCTAGTTTGTTAGAACCTTACAGTTACTTAGGACCAGTACATTGGTGTGTCGAATGGTCAGGCCAGAGAGAGCAAGGACATCTAGGAGTGTTAGGAACTGAAACAGTAAGACGGGATCGAGTGACCCTCACACCTAGCTGGAATTGTAGCAAAATCATCACCTGTGATACCCCTGAATCCCAAATTGGTTTAGTGCCAGTACGGATACTATTAAAATGGGGCTGTGAATGTCAAAGGTATAATCATACAATAACAGGTGAAATAAAAGGGGCATGGAAAGATTGTCAGACGACTACCATCAGGAGTCCAGGGCATTCAGTGTGGGTAATGGGGCACGGACAGTGGACTACTCATATGCCTATTAATGGCCCGGTCACACAGATTACTTTAGGAGTCCCTACACTTTGCCCTTTTTGGAAACAGTCTAAATTAACGCAGAAAGAGATGCAGTCACGAACAAAGAGAGAAGCAAATGAAGTGGCAGAAGAACTAGGATTGGGAAATGAAGATGAATGGCATGAACCCTCATCAGGAGTTAAATTTGGATGGGTATTGGAGTCCTTGTTTGCACCAATTTCTACATATAGAAACCGGGAGATGCTGTACAAATTAGTAGGACAAACTGAGAGGCTAGCCGCAGTTACAAAGAAAGGATTTAGGGATCTAAACTTACAGTTGCAGGCAACAACAAGAATGACAATTCAAAATAGAATGGCATTAGATTTGCTTTTATTAAAAGAACATGGAGTCTGTGGGTACCTCCAAGGAAAGGTTGACCATTGCTGTGTACATATCCCAAATGTCACAGAAGAAGTAGAAAAAGACATAAGTCAATTAGAACAAATTGAAACAAAAGTGCATGAAGTCCAGGAGGAAGCTGAACATAACTGGGTAGGAGCACTGTTTAGCTCCCTAGGAATCCAAGTCTCTGGTTGGATATCATCAATTGTACAATATGTAATAATGATTGTATTGATTATTGTAGTATGCATGATTATGTACAGATGTCTTTTAGGAATGATTGCCAGAGAAGGAACTCATACTCGACGTGTTATGAGAGCACTGACCCGGAAAGAAGTAATTCTGCCAACTCGAAAAGAAGACTCACCATCCTACTTAGAAACCATAACTTGAAGAATTGAGCATCCTTGCAGAAAATCTGAAGAATGCTCAAAAGGGGGGGAGTTGATACCGAAATAATGAGAAAAAGGACTAATGTAGATATAGTAGTAGTCATGCTAAGGCTTAGAAAACTGCAGTTCTCGAACAGGCCCTGGGAACCAGCCCTGGGAATGAGCTGGGGACTGTGGAAACAATAATTAAAGATAATTAAAGAATTTAGTGGAGCATATAAGAACATCTAGAAACTTTCAGGATAAGGCTAAAGTATAATAATAAATAAAGGGTTCTGGTGATGGGAAAACATGCAAGGGGGAATTAAAGGGGGGTAGCCTATAGTTTTGAATAGACAAGCATGCAAAATTTATAACTTTTAGGAATGATATCTACAAGATTTATGTATCTGTATTGTCTTGAAGAATGCGTACCTCTGCACGTGGACTACTTTGTAAAAAGGTATAAAAAACTTGACGAAAAAGGGAACTGTGGGACCCTGACTTTGGACGCTAGTCCGCAGGTTCCCCGGGCCCTGAATAAAGCACCGCATAAACTGACACTCTGTTAGTTTGTGTTCTGTTTGGGGCATCGGGCAGCATCTCCACCTGGCAAAGGCGGTTCAGGCGACCGAACAAAGAGGAAGAGGCTGCCCTTGCAAAACCCATGGGGAGCTGCCGGTCTCAAGGCCACTCCGGATGGGGTTGGGCTGTAGCTGGAGCCGTGGAGCGGACTGGAATAGCAAAGGCGAGCACACCATGGGGACAAACAAAGTGTAGCAAAAACCCTGAAGCAGTGGTAGGAACAGCAGTAGTCAGGGCAGATGCTGGGTGTCCAGCTGAAATGCAGCAATCCCTGCCCCTGAAGTAGTGGCAGGAAACAGCAGTGACTGGGCACTCCCGGGAGGAGAGAGAAGGGCAGGGGGTATACCAGGTTTACCGCTGCCTCTCACATGTCCTTTGTGATGTCTTGGAGATGGCAGCAGCAGCTCGTCTCCCAAAAGCAGCCAGGATGTACTCCCTCCATAGGGAGGGGGGAGGTCAGGGTCCTTTGACTTCTCCTGAAGCATCCAAGCACATAGTGAGGATCTCTCACAGTGAGGTCAGGTGTTGAAAAAGTCCCAGTTCAATGGCTGCTCTTCCAAGGCTAGGTTCACCTACGGTTAGGAGAAGCAGTGAAGGAAAAACTATTGTCAGGAAAATTAATCCACAAACACCAGAGGTTTATGGTCAAAAAGGAGACAGAGGAGTCCTTTTTGCTTTATTCGAATAAAGGGAGAGGCCATGGGACATTCCCCTGGGATCTCTCAAATTTTTGGAGGACGCAGCCTCCTTTTTATCCTATTTTCCTGGCCGCATTTCCCTCTCTCTTTCCCCATTGGCTTAGGTATTTGAGAGGCACAGACTTCCCAGAACGCCTGATACCTGAAATTCCCCTCTAATGTATAACCCTCCCTTTTAATTTTTAATTCTTATAGAATTCATAGTTTTCTCCCCTTTGCTTCTTTCATCTTTCGATATCCAATTTCATTTATCAGCAGCCCTACAGTTTGTTTGTAAAGGCAAATATCTCTTTCCATTCATCAATCAGTGGAATCCATCCCATTGTTTCTTTTATCTCTCAGTGCTAGCCTTATCTACACGCTGATCCACAACTCATTTGTAAAGACAAATTCAACATTCCTCTCACTATGCAGTAGCAGCGAATTCTCCCTGCAGCAGCAGTCAAGCTCCAAAACCACCATCTTCTCTCAGATCCCCGAGGGGGAGAGAGGGGGCCGAGCCCAGCCACTGTACCCAAGCCAACTCTTGGTTCAACCCCCTGCCATCTCTCGCAGTATCTCTGCACTTCCCAAGAGAAAACCCCCCAGTCAATGATCTCACTCTCCAGCTAACACACTGCCATGAACTACATCCCTTCCTCCTTCCTGCCCATCTGGGCCAAATATTTTGTCTCTTGAGAACCATCTCCCATGTTTTAGGCAAAAATGGGAGAAGTTTTCCCTGCGAGAAAGGAAGAAAAAAGCGCTTAACCTCCAACAGTGACAATTTGAAATTAATTTAAGATCAGGATGAATAATTTAAAAAAAACAGTATAATCATGGACAAAGACCCTCTAGCTAATTAAAGTTAGAAAGTGGTATGTTTATTCACCGGCGGGCAGCACTGGAGTCACCTCCGAAAGGTGTGACTGCCCCGAACAAGGTTCTTTGCCATCTATTTATTCCCCAAGATGTTACATACAATACATATGCATAACCCCAGCACCTTCCATCCCCATCCCATATTAAAATGAGCCCATTAGTCCTTTACTCGTGCACAGTTGTTGGAGGTTGAACTATTCCCTTTTCTTTCAGTGGAATTTTCTCCCATTGTTATGCTAAGTAATTGTGGCTACACCTTAAAACTACAGATAATGTTCTCTTGTAGAGGGGTGGCTGGAGGGGGAGGGGGGGGAACCGGAAAAGGAAAGGTGGGACGGGGGGTCTGGGGGGGTCTGGAGCGGGGCTCTCTCTCTCGCTTGGCTCGTTGGAGTGGGAAGACAACCTGGGCTCCGCTCTGGCATCTTCCCCTGCCATCCCAGCACTGAGATCCACGCTCCCTGCCTTTGGACATCGCTCTGCTGCTCTCCCAGCTCACCCTACTATCTCTGGACACTCTGCTGAGCACCACGACCGACACCGTGAGCGGGAGTCACTTTCCCCATCCCCTCTCACTCCTGGGCCGCGGCCGCCATCACCCAGCCCTCTTCAACTGCGTGGGACCTGCCCTGCCCCCACAGCACAGGTAACTGAGTTCAGGGAGACGGCCTGTGGCCAGAAGGGACTGGAGCGGAGCTAGACTGTTCTGTTGCCAATTTTTATAGCTGTTGTTGTTTTTCTGCCTTGTTAGATACCAGTAAAGAACTGTTATTCTTATCCCCATATCTCCTGCCTGAAGGCGTCTGAATTGGACCTAAAATAATTAAAAGGGAGGGGGGTTGCACTCTGCATCGCAGAAAAGGGGCTCCTGCCTTTCCTTAGACCATACCTGTCTTTCAAACCAAGACAATAGTTCTTCTCTTGAATTGGGTCGGTGGTCTGGAAATGGGTCAGTGGTCTCAAAAGATGAAGTCAGGAGAGTCTTCATCAGGTCTCTGTGACTCTCTGGCATGATCCAAGGCTTCATGCTTCGTGATTAACAGTTTACTTATTTTACGTTCTTCTGTACATAAATTTATAATAGCAGATAATTATACCAATTAGCTCTAGCCTAAGCATCTAGTAATTATTAACCTACCATTTACCTACCTAACTTACATCTTGGCCATGGAAACTACTTTTACCCTTAGCAAAAATCTTAACTTTTTAAAACCATGATGAAAGGATTTAACTGTTTGGACAAGTAGTTAAAGATTGTTGGTGATTGAAAGTAAAAGTTTTGGACCAAAAGCATGTAAAAACATTTGAGGCATATGGTTGGAATTTTTCCTTAGAAACTATTTGATAGTCTAAGAAAAAATACTTTCAACTCTTACACAGTTCTCTTTCAAGGAGTACTAGGATGCATGAGTATAATTTCCCTTTGAAGTACATAGAACTGCTACACCATAAAGTGTGCAAGTAATATTTTAAATTTTAATTACAAATTCTTCAGCCAACTTTACACTGAAAACCCTACAGAATCCTAATGTTATAGTGTTTAATTTCACCAAAAATTAGACTTAAAATGCTATTATAACCACTGTAACCTAGATATAAAACACAGATACCAAAAGCTTATAAGGAGTAGAATAATAGTTACACTTAAAACACTCTCTAGAGTAAAATTCACAGATAGTAGCCTGGAAGCAACTAAGAGTGAAAAAAAGAATATCCATAGTGTAGAATATTTCTTTAAATATCCAAGGTGCCATTGTAGCAGAAAACAAGGGACACAACAAGTTAAGGGAAGATTCATCAGCTGTTTATTAACACAGTAATAATAAAAAATCCCATAAAAATCACCGTGTGCCATGGTACAATTCTTAAACTTTTATGTTGTGCAAGGCCAAGTATTCTATTTAGTCATTACTTTGTGAGTAGCATCAGGGAATTCAATTTCAACAAGAAGTTCAATATGAGTGAAGGTGGTAGGCTCAGACACTAAGTGGGCAAAGCGTATTACTATTGAGCAGAAAGAGACTCTTTCCATGAATATAAAATAAGTCCTTTTACATTATTGCAAAGACAAACACTAAATGTTGCTCTGTCAGCCATGCATAACTAATAAGGATTCAGAAATCCAAGTGATGTTGTTATTTCTCCAGATGATGATGAAAGAGTTTCATCCAGTACTAGATCTTGAGACTATTTAACAGCCTTTATTTGAACTAGATTTTTTTGCACTAGCAACTCCACATGCACACAGCAGTATTGAAGTACCTGGGTGAGAGCCACTCTGCAATACTAACATTTATCTTCAAGAAATATTTTACAAGACTAGTTATTTCAGAAGATAGATAGTAGTGTGCTAATATTTAAAAGTGATAAGTGAAATAGTACAGATAATTGATCTTTCTCTGCCTGCCCAAAAGAACCCAATAAAATCACAGCAGTTTTGCGGATTTTGATTATTAAAAAGTAACTCCACATGATTAAACAAAATTTTAATTGTCATGAACCTGAGAATATTTTTCAACCAGTATTTGTAGAAAGCAGATTAATTCTATGAACATTGTAAGCATATATATAAAAATTTGCCTAATGAGTGTGTTATAAGTACATATTAACTTTTTGCAAATATGAAAATTAATGCTATATGCATAATATTGGGAAACTTTCCTGTATGAATATAGTTTCTTTTAGTTCTGCTATTAACAAAACTTAGAAATCGTACTGTGATAAACAGATATTTTTCCTGGACTATAACATGGTGATGTAAAAAGCTTTTGTTCATGTAACTAAGTCAGAGAATGGATAATCAGGAAATTCTTCACATACTTGAATTATCAGACACCAGAACACTAGGGAAGGAATTTACTGGAAAAAAGGTTGATTTACAGGTGGTGGTGGGGGATGATTTTGAATAATACAGGAAGCTCTATGAATATGCAACATGTTGTTGCATTTAAAGAAGTGTTTTCTGAGTTAGTGTATGTTCTTGGCTGAATGCCCAGCACCTGACTGTATTAACCCTTTGCTTTTTTTATTTTGTCTCCTATTCGTCTTCTTTTTCTTTATTAAACGTTCTAAAATTACCAGGAAAGTGAACCTCATTTTTCACAAGTGCAATGCTGTGAGAGCCCCTTGGCACACTGACACTTCATCTGAAAGGTACCCTTATGCCAATCTGTATAAGAAGGGGAAAGGATGCCAATTTAGTGTGGTTCAAAATTTGTTGCTAAGACTGTAGGTGTAACTGTAATGAAGATATCGGGAAATGGTGCTAGGAAAGTCCCATGTGATCTTGTTCTTGAACTTGAGTTCAGTAAAATTTCTCAGTGAGCTGCAACTAATAAAGTTGGTCACACATTCAATTGATTTAAACTTACTTAATATGAAACAAGTAACACAAAATACTGGCCCAGAATAATCCAGATTTCTTTCTATTATAAATTATGAAGAGTCTTTTAACAGAGAGAGTGTAGAATAAAATGAGAAGCAATAAATATGTAAAACACTAGGGATCAAAGTAGTTAATGAGATAAATATAATCTCTTAGTATAACACTGTTCAAAAAGATTAAAGGGAACAGTACTTCTATAAATTTTTTTGAAAAATAGAATAGCATGAGTGTTTCAAATATTAATATGGAAATATAATTTTTAAGGAGGAAGCTGGTGCGTTACAGCAGGATTAAATATTAAAAAAAAAATAGCTAAGATGGCTAGAAGATGGAAGACATCCAATGAGCTTGGTCAGTTTAACACATTAAAGGACTCTTCTATGCAGAAACAGCAGCCTGTGGTTGTCATCCTGGTTTTAACGAGAGTACTGTGTAAAGAGCAACTTTTTACTCTTAATTTTGATGAACACTTTCTGTTCTCTTGGGAAAGGTACATACGGGAGGAATGACTGCAGCCATAAACATCAGGTGTGAATGTCTCTCTTGTCTCTCAGAGTGCTGGGGGACTGCTGGTTTCAGTGGATGACTGATAAGGGAAGAAATGTCTAATGAGTGCTTAGCGGTGTTTTTTTTCCTCCTGCATGTTCCCAAGACTTTCTTTAAACTTTCCCATATCAGAAACAAATAAATACTGAAGTATGTGTAATAAAGATGGATCTTACTGGGAGAAACAGTGGTCTCTGTTTTTTTCTTAGCTGCAGCATTCTAAGGATGGGAATGAAAAGCATTTTATCAAAAATCCTTAAATATCATAGGAGGAATAGATTTTTATTATTTAGCACAGCTGTCAAAATTTTCCAGTGCCACTGAAAATTTTCAGCTAACCACTTTCATACAGATAGTAAGTAAAGTTATAAGTAAATGATGTATGATGTCTGATTATTTGCTAAAAATTTCCATGAAGGAGCACAGAGTGCTGACTCTGTGAGAGTCCCTAAACACCACATCACAGATGGTCCTAGGCCCATCAAGAGACATACACAATCACAGGTCCACCACAAACACAAAAGAATATAGGCACAAAGGCAGGCAGACAGAAATCAAATTTAGGACTCAGGAGAAGGCACTCTTTATTAAGGCTCACCGTAGGGTTTCCCCAGGTGAAGCTCAGTTCTAGTATCCATGTTCTCTGTGTGTGACTGCATGTGTCAATGGAGGTACATGCATGCCCAAAAGACAGACTACTGTAGATCCTGGGGCACAAGGCCGATCAGGAAAGAGTCTCATAGCCTAGCTGCTGGGGTAGTAATTCACATCCTCTACACATATATGTATAGGAATAGATATATACATCTCTCTGGTGGGTGTCTGTCCTGTTCAAGTAGAGAGGAGAACAGAAAGAGTCCACTGATGTGATCTATGATTGTGTGTTCACAGTTTGTGTTTGTGTATATGCAGTGTTTTTGTGGGTTGACCTTGTCTGCATGACAGGCGTTTACCCAGGCACACAATCACTCATCTCCTCAGCTGCATAGAAGAAAGAAAATATAACTAAAGGCTCATGGTTTGAAATAAGGGCAGGGAGAGATCCCTCACCAATTCTCATAACGGACAAAACAAACTTGGCTTAATTTTATTGCTGATCAAAAGTCAGAGTGGGGATAATGAGAAATAAATCTTAAAACATTGCTCCTACCCCTCCCTTCTTACCAGATTTCACTCCTGATTTCTCTACCTCCTCCCTCTGAATGATACAGGAGGAAAGAGAATGGGGGTTGTGGTCAGCTCATCACACATTGTCTCCGCCACTCCTTGCTCCTCACTTCCTTCTCCTGCCCCAATGTGCAATCTCTCCCATGGGAGACCCACCTTCACAAATTTCTCCAATGTGGGTCCATCTCACAGGCTGCAATTCTCCACAAACTACTTCAGCATGAGTCCATTCCATGGGGGGCAGTCCAGGGTCATGGAGTGCAGACTGATCCAGACTGGGTCTTCTGTAGGACAACAGCTCCTGACAGCAAACTTGTTTCCTACACAGTCTCCTCACTCCATGGCACAAGAGGTCCTGCCAGGAACTTGCACAGGTGAAGTTTTCCACAAGGCCACAGCCACCGTCAAACATGCACTTGCTCCAGTATTGGGTCCTGCATAGGCTGCAGGTGGAGGAGCTCTGCTTCATGATGGACCTCCATGGGCTACAGGAGCTCAGCTGCACCATTGGCTGCAGGGGAATCCCGCATTTGCAGTACTTTCTCCCCCTCCTTCTCCACTGACCTTGGTGTATGCAGAACTTCTTTTCACACATATCCTCACTCCTCTTGCAGCTGCTGTTGTGCAGCAGTTTTTGCTTCTTCTTAGGTCTGTGACCCCAGAAGTGCTGCCCCTGGGCTCATCAGCAGGTTTGTCTTGGAGCCAGCTGGTACTGACTCTGTCAGGCAAGGAAGAAGCCTTTTGGCATCTTCTCACACCAACAATACTACTTTTCTCCCAGAACCTTGCTGAGTAAAGCCAATGGAGCTCTGCATGCACGCTTTTTGTATCTGTGTGCATACTTGTCCTGGAGTACAATGCAAAATATGTATTCTATCACCATCTGTTAAAATGTAGGAGGGGTGGTGATCCTTATCTCTGTGGGAGATATCCTCTGCTGATGTGCCATCTGATAAGATCGGGGATGATCATCGTTATATTTTCACAACCCATCCTTCCTCCAGAAGATATATTCCTTTAATGGGCCATTAAGTCCTATTGTGTGACTGATAAGATTACATCATCCCATTGGGAGATGCCCCAGCCAAGGGCAGGAGCCAAGCCTTTCCTACCTAGATAAAAAACGGGTTTGGGACGCGAAGGCAGCCCTTTCCACTGGATCGCAGAGGAAAGTCGGACCTTTTCCACATCATCGCTGGATCTTCGAAGGAAAACTGCACCTTCTACAGGACCAGTGCTTCAACGGAACCACATCTGTCGTCCAGGAGGACTGCAGCCACCTTTTATACGGACTGCTACCAACACCCTGACTGACAGGGTGTCAGGTTGTATTTCTGACTGTGTCGGTGGTTGTTTCTTTTATATTATTGCATGCATTTTATTTTTTCTCTTTTCTCCTATTAAATTGTATTACTGACTTGGAGTCTCGCACTTTCAAACCAACACAATACTGGTAATAGATCTTCAGTCTTGCAACTGGATGGACCAGCAGGCAGAGCTGAGGTAGCCTCACCTCTCTTGCATTATCATTTCCAGCTTAATACTCCTCTTCACCATTTCTGTTTATGTGTTTTATCTTTTATGAGTTACTTCTCCAGCTATGGGACAGTTTTGTGGACATTTAAAGAAAGACTCAAGAAAAACCACAGAACTGTTGCTCCTGTTGCTCCTACATACAAACATTATAGAAATTAAGCTTCAGTACTTCACTCAGAGTTAAAATCTCCATTCTATGAAGATAAACCAAGTCAAAGGAAAAAAATTATCTTCAGAAAGTTCAAATTGAAACCCCTAGATGCTTAAAGAGCTTTTGTGTAAGAGTTGTGAACATTGCAAGTATCAGAGCATATCTCCCACTGACCACAGCAGCAGCTGAATACTCAACATTTACCAAAGAGAGACCATGGATGCCCCAGCAAATGAGGAGCACAGTTACTATTTTGAGAGATAGGATGCAAGCATTTTGTTCTTTGTGTCACATAAGAACTCCATACAATCAAATGAACATGTACCTCAGAGCTTATCTCCATTGTAAAATAAATCTGTCTCTGTGCAGCCATTTACGCTACATAAATTCAAATTCCTGAAACAAAATTAATTCAATGTAGACCACTGTCCCTTTCCATTATGCAAATCAGATTCCTCTCCTGAACATACTGACATTGAAGGGAGGCAGCTTTTCAAACCATCAAAACAGTATTAGGTAAACACAATCATGTAGAACTGTGAATTTTCCTGAGGACTAAATGTATCACAGAGCAAACACAAACTTGCATATTAGATAAATTTTCCAAGTTTAAATGGTGAAGGCTTTTCATTTCTAGGATAATCTTCCCAAAAATAAAACACTGACCTTTAAAAGACTGTGACCTGTATTCAGTTTTGCTCCAGAAGAACAAACTTTTCACCTACAGAATATTTCTAGCCCTTTCTACATGGTAGTTTTAAGGCTGCTGGGTCATCGTTTCTTCTTTTTACACAGTACACAGACAAGGGACCAGCCCATTTTTAAATTTTTCTTTTCATTTCAAGTACATGGAGCAAATTTCAAGCAAAATAATTAAGGGTCAGATTCAAAGAAATTGAATAGAGCAGCATATAGAGTGCAGAAAAACAAAAAGAGGGCTGTGGATGAAAATAAGTTTTACAGGTTTAAAGGGATACTGAATTTCTACCTTGGGTTATTAAGGAGACTGCCCATAGAGCTGGAAATGGTCAGAGGCTGAAGACTACTCAGATAAAGCATCACATATGTTTGTTTTCTCACTTATCCACTTATGAATGATTTTCAATTGATTCTGCTGGACAAGGATTTTGAAGGAGTGAAGTCTGTCTAAATCAGTGCACTTTAAAAATTTCCCTGACTGCGATAGATTATCATCCAAAGACTTGCCTTGAGAAACTTTGTCTAAAAACACCCATTCCCTTTGTTGTGCGGTTTTGGTAGCCCACTCAGAAAAGGCCTATATATTTTGTTCACGAATGGAAAACTATCATAACCCATTGTACATTGGCACGAAACTGTGGTCACTGTCCTTAGAGTCAACTGATATGCCAAAGGTAAAATAAACCTGGACACTTCTGAGTGTCTTATACAAGGATTTTCCTCAAGAAGTATTGAGATGGTCAATAGGTGTTAAAATGTTGGGTTTTTTAGCTCAGATGAAAGTGTTTAAGTATATGGTAATATTAAATATTAAACTAATACTAAAGTTAGCTCATACACATGCCCTAAACACAGCTCCCGGACTTGAATCTCTAAAAAGGTTCCTTTCCCCACCAGATTTTAGCATCAGTAATAGAGGCTGTGCAGTCACGTGTCAAGTCAGATCAGTGTGCTGACCTTGAAGAAAGCAAAAGTTTTCTATTTCTGGCTCGGTTAATTCCCAGGCAACTGAGTGAATTCTCCAGACACAGTGTGTCCAAATACTCGGTAAAGCTCATGCAAAGTAGGGGTGAAGGCTGTCTCTGTCCCTGGCAGAACGGCCTTAATGCAGAAGGGCCTTCTGACTATTCCTGTGGACATTCAGTTGGTGTAAGATTAATGTGGAAATCCCCTCACTAACATGATGTATACAGAGTATAATTAAACATAACAGAGCATAAAAATCATTGTCAGTGACGTTGAATAATTTTTTTTCTTCTCCTTGTGTCTAGGAAAAAGTAAGGAAAATGGTAAGAGCATTCTTGTGCCTATTTAAAAGAGAGCAGCATTCAATCAGCTTACCAAAGAAAGTTGCATCTTGTGTCCCACTTGTGTGAAATAAAAAAAAATATCTCAAAAATGTATATGAAACACCTGTGGTGCTATAGAAAGAGACAACAGAAGAAAGAGTGACAGCAGTTTCCATATATGCCAAATGGTGTTGAGGTAATTTTGTTAGATCTACAGACAGGAAAAAAGTAATCAAAGATAAAAGCACTTCAGAGCCTTGTAAATTGAAAAATGTTGAAGAAAATTTTATAATTATCACTTCATTATTTTTGTGGTATTTTTTCTCAGCACTCTGGTATAAATTTCCACCAACTTATTTAAATTCTCTGTGCTACAACAGCAACAAAAATCTGATCAGGCATGGAAAGCCCAGTACTATTGCAACTCCCTAGATATTGGAAATGGTAGATCCCGTGACCCCTGCAATGTCCTGTGGTCTGGTCACTCTCCCCTCTGGCCATACCTAGCTGGCCGAGATCCAATTTCTTCCTGCCCCCTTTCAGACCCTAGAAAAGACCTGTGCCCCCTGACCTCGCTCTCTTTCTCCCTCTTTCTCTCTCTTTCCCTCTTTTCGCTCTTGGAGGACCACAAGAAATAAACCTCTGCAACCAGCAGGGGGAAAGAGCCTCTTTTGTTATCTTTTATTCACGTTCATGTGACGGATCTGTGAGGCTTCACCCTAACATCTGAGCTAATCTGGAGGAAAGGGTAAAGACTCTAGGGTCAAAGCCACACAATACCGTAGATAAGATTTTAAAGTTTAAACGTGGTTGACCACAAAACAAAATAAAGACTAAAACAAATAGATGAAACCAAAAGTTAAGCCTTTACCACTATAATTAAAATGGTGAGTTTCTTTTTAATTTGTGTCTTCCATGCGTAATTCAGGAAAATCTCAGCACAATAGGGAAACATTCAGTGTGTAGGTTTGGAAACACAAAATAGTTCTTGATCTGTAAAAGTGTGATAACAGATGTTGTGGAAGGGCTGAGAGATAGAAAAGGAGAAATATCTCTCTGAAACAAAATAATCCTGTAAGAGACTGCCTGCAATGTGTGGTTTTGTTTGCCGGATGTTAGAGAAGAAATTTGTTTTCTTAAATATCAGAACAAATACAGTGTTTCAATAGGCAGCATTAATTTCAGAGTAATGAAAAAGAAATAAAATCAAATGAAATATTTATCTGAAAGAAACTACCTGGCTAGAAAATTTAATGTCTGGATAAATATATGGTTTCAGATAGTATGTTTGAGAGGTACCTCTCCTTAACTAGTACTAGATCCATCCTCCAGTGATAGGGTCTGTAGCAGAGGCCCACAGTTCCTAATTTATAATTTATTTATTCACTTGGGTAACAACTTACTCCTTAAAATACCTCTTAGCAAGCTGAATCATGTAGAGTTTTGTAAATGTGCTGCAGACTCATTGTGTAAGACATTTGTACAGGCTTAGAGCTCTGGACTGTCAAACTAGGGATTCACTGCAGAGCTGGCTCTTAAAGCAGTTGTGGGAGAAGTTCAGGGTTTCTTCTAGACTAAGAAATGTCCTCTAGTTGCTAGTATTTTAGATTTTGAGATATTTGGCTTTTCTTGCTTTTCCTTTTATTCCTTTTGCTGTTATTTATAATTTCCCCTTGTATCTCACCTGTTGATTTGGTTACCCTTTGCCACAATTACGGATAGAAATTAAAATTTTCTTGATTTTGAAAACTCTCAAAGTCTTCTAACTTCCTGAATATTATGAGTTGGAAATATGACATCAGACTTCAAGTATAAAATATGAGCTCCTCCCATTCGCCATATTTATCTTCCATCTAAGTAATTTATATTTTCATCCAAATTCTGTGGTTAAACTTTTTGTGGTTTGGACCACAAAGGAAAACCAAAAAAATATACTTGCGTTTAAATAAATATGTATACTTATTAATTAAAACAGTCTATACTGTAACAGTTGACTCTTGTTAAACACGTTTATTTTATTTAAACTGTATAGTTATATGTTAAAAACAAAGTTTTTAAATCCTAATATACATCAAACAGAAAGCTACTTTTTCCCTATGAGGAATACCAATGGATAAAACTCAATGGATAATATGCCCTAGGACTGTAGCAGCAAAGAAAGTGGAAGTTTTGGGGAAAAAGTATGTAAATCTGGTGGCATGGCAACAGAATACTAATTTCATTTTCAAGAGGAAGCCATTTCCTTGATGAAAACTAAACTGCCAAAAGAACAACAAAAATTATGTTCAGACTCCTTGGGTGACATAAATGCACAAAAATTACCATGGTGTCTATACAGTCTGCTTTATATGAAGATACTCACCTACAACAGAAATATTGAAAGGTTCTCTGGAAAAAAATCAAAACAAAAACAATAACAACAACAACAAAACCTAATTTATACTTCCACATGACAAGGGAACACCAACTCAAAAATCAAGAGCTTCACTGATTTCAAAATAATCTAACACACTGAAGACATTACAGAATGTATTTTTTTTCAGTTTAGTATTTGTGAATTTGACACTGCTGCTTGCCTTTCCTAGCCAAATACTTCTGGATATATAAGTCCACATATAAATATAAGAAAAGATGTACCTTTACTTGGACTTTACAGTACTACTTGAATTCAGTTGGTTTTACATCCAACTACAGTCAGATTCTTTACTAGAAGCACTTCTGATGATGACATATTGGCTATTATTAAATCATGAGGCTAATATTAAAAATGTTCCTACTGCGATGAACTGTAGTTAGGATAAAGAGCAACATTTGTCTCTAAAAAGGTATCATATATTTCCCGGGATTTTCCAGCCAACCACCCCAAATATTTGATCAAGGTCTATAATGGAATGTCTAAATTGGTAACTGGACTATCAGCTGGAGCAAAACAAACCCAGGACAACCAGAAAAAAACTCTTATCTGTACCCTCAGATACATTCAGCATGGCTAATAAAGGTCAATATAATTGAGTGGAAGCCTTAATGATGACAGCAGTTGTAAGAGCCAAAAGGAGGGATGCGGGACTCCAGACTGGCTCTTTAAAATTATGTTTATTGTATCCAAATGATACCGCATTTCACGGGTCATGGGTGAAAAGTAGACCACAGCTGGTCAGCCTCAGCTGTAGGCTCGTCTGAAGCCAACTCTTGTTCTGGTTACAACGCATTATATACTTTCCTTTACAGAACATTACATTACATGATAACCAATCAATACTTTTACCCATAGCCTATCATAACATTACTATATTCATGTTACTATTTTCCAATCACAAAAGGTTAGCATGTTACCATTTAAGCTAGAAGTTTGTTTTTCTGTTTTCTTCCAGAGGAAAATTCTGAGACCTTTTTTCTACTTGCAACATTGGCTTTCTTGTTTGCCTGTGAAAATCTTTTTGCTTGGTAAAAACATCTTTTGCTTGAGGTGGATTTTTCCTTTGCTCTGAGCGATAAAAACCCCTTCCAACTCACCCTTTGCTTTCTAGTTATCCAGTAAGGCTGGCTCAGCAATTCTTCTCTTCTGTATCAAAACTTACTTTCATTTGTATTCCTTCTTCAGATTCTACATTCAAAGATCTTTCTGTTATACATACACATCTGTGAGACTTTCCTGTCAAATCCTTCTTCTTCCCAACAAGTAGTTAAATTCAGTCAAAAGGCAATTGAATAACAAGAGCAAAATCTTTACCTCGCAACTGTATCAAATACCTATCTTCACTCTTCCTCATAAATGTTTGTCAAGATCCGATTACTAAAGTTCTTAGAAATACCCTGCCTGAATTAAGGTGGAAACGAGACCATATGCCAGTGACAGTAGTATGGGTTTTACATGATAGGAGAGAGAGAGAGAGAGAGAGAGAAATAGAAAATAGGTGGGGGAGGAGAGAAAAGGGTTGACAGGGATAGAATAAGGAAAATTTCACCACTCCATGAATCCCAACGATGTTCCATTGATCCTCTCCTTGGTGGTTGTGTTGGTTTGAAAGTAAGACCAGTGCGAGACTCCAAGTCAGTAATACAATTTAATAGGAGAAAAGAGAAAAAATAAAATGCATGCAATAATATAAAAGAAACAACCACCGACACAGTCAGAAATACAACCTGACACCCTGTCAGTCAGGGTGTTGGTAGCAGTCCATATAAATGGTGGCTGCAGTCCTCCTGGATGACGGATGTGGTTCAGTTGAAGCAGCGCTCCTGTAGAAGGCTGCAGTTTTCCTTCGCAGATCCAGCGATGATGTGGAAAAGGTCCGACTTTCCTCTGCGATCCAGTGGAAAGGGCTGCCTTCGCGTCCCAAACCCATTTTTTATCTAGGTAGGAAAGGCTTGGCTCCTGCCCTTGGCTGGGGCATCTCCCAATGGGATGATGTAATCTTATCAGTCACACAATAGGACTTAATGGCCCATTAAAGGAATATATCTTCTGGAGGAAGGATGGGTTGTGAAAATATAACGATGATCATCCCCGATCTTATCAGATGGCACATCAGCAGAGGATATCCCCCACAGAGATAAGGATCACCACCCCTCCTACATTTTAACAGATGGTGATAGAATACATATTTTTGCATTGTACCCCAGGACAGTGGTGGAAGTCCCCCCAGACAGCACAAGATCCCATGAGTTAGTATAAACTCTGGCCAAGTAGGAAAATCCAGGCACCTCCCTGGGGAGGGGGGGTGGCGGAGTTTGTCATTGTCTCTCAAAACAGGCTCCACATTTGTTGCCTCATGTGCAGTCCTGTGGTGCAAGGCCTCAGGAACGACTCTGGAGGACACTTTGGGGGGCCTTTACTGAACTAAGGCATCTCCTCCGCTGCTCCTCAGTGAATGTCCCATGGATGTAGCATTCCCAGGGTTGGCGGGTGGGTCCATAGGCAGTTTGTGTAAGGGAAGATGGGTTCACTGCCCCTGAGCAGAAGTTACAACACACCCAAACTACCTCCCCACTGCTAGGCTGGGAGGGAAATCCGTACAAACCTGCTCCTGGCAAATGGGTCTGGGGGTTACGGCCTCCCCCATCCCAAAGCAAGCAAAATATGATTCTTAGCATGGCTGCTTGTTTTGGGTCACAGTCTTTTCCTTATTAACTTGTTTGTTTCAGGTCATTGAAGAATGGATTTTCCCTTTATTTAATTTCAGCAGTTTGACTTTCAGTCCGAAGTCCTAGACAGATATCTTCAGGGAGGCTTCCTTGGTTGTAGTTTCTTTTAAACAAGTTTTGATATAGGCATGAACTTATTTCAGCCTCTGACAATATTATGAAAAAATAGCAGCCCATGCAATATTCTGGAAAGCTCATTAAACTTATATTAAACTTATTATTAAACTTTATATTGGACGAAGAATAATCTCAAAGGACTCCACAAAGAACATCCTTCCCTAAGCACCTCCACAAGCCATCATTTTGCAATGTATCACAAAGGAAAAAATAGCTCAGACACAAAAAGATGTATCTTTAAGCAAACACACAAAGAATTTGACACACAAACCTGGGTTACTTTCATTCTACCTCTCCCTCAAGAGGAGAGAAACAGCTTTTCTTTGCTCAATTTGTCTTTAACAGTAACTCGAGTGTTATTCTTTACAGAGACTGTGTCTAGATTATAAATGCATTTAGTGTACATGAGTATTTCTGTAAACTATTAAATAACCCTAACTACTCATTAATACATTTGAAGTTCTCTTCAAATAATGGTTAAAGAGAAGTCCCCAGCTCAGATAAGGAATGTCAAATCTTTCTGTAGCACAAGAACTTCAATATTTTGACCAAAACTCTGGTGACATTTTCATCTCTTCATCTTAGCTAGCCACAAATTCATTCAACCACCATCAACAGTGTTCTGTTTATCATCTGCTAATAATGTCCAAATTCAAGATACTCATAAATTCTGAGGGAGTCTTGAACAATACCTGATTTGGTAAGAATATGTCAAAACTTGAATCCATCATTCTCAGTTTCTCTCCACTGCCTCCAAACTACAATTATTTCTAGGTTTGGATTTTTTCAAGGTCTTCAGTGTTAACCCAATGCAACAAGAACAGAATCAGGATGCCATTCATAATTATTCTTCAGGATTCAACATATAAACACTTTATTTACAAAAAAACCCAAAATATCATTAACTAAGAAAATAAAGGATGAAATAACAAATTTCTGATGAGAAATCAGAAAGGGTCTTGCTCTTAGAAGGAGCTAAACCTTTTTTTCTGGTTGATCCTCTCTCTTCAGAAAGAGCTGCACACTATTTAAGTTGCACAGGGGCTGCATCTACCTTTATAACAGTAGCACATCATTATTACATAGTAAATGTAATCAACTAACATGCATATCTTCTTTAGCGGTCAATTTTCATCTAAATAATTTTCTCTTTTCCCTTTTGCCTGGCCTGTGATAGACAACATTAACTTTGGAACAATAAAACATATAAAAGAAGGAAAAAAAAGAAAAATTCTCTTATTGCTATCTTCCATCCATTCCATGTTTCATAGAATTTACATTTAGTAAAGACTCTATAACTCGTGAAAAATTAGAGTTATAAAGTAGGTATGCATTTATTTAGTGTTGAGGTGCATGGGGGATAGCTCTTCCCAAAGCATGCACACCAAAACTTCAAATTACTGTTCTATTTTTTCCCTAAAAGCCTTAGATTACACAATACACCTAATATATATGTATGACCTAGCCCCGCCTACCTATGCTTTGTATTAAAATTAACCAAAAGTCATTTTGTGCTTGTTCTTCCCCAGTTCAGGGATTGTCGGGGGTCTCTGACAAAGGCTTCCAAACTCTTCATCGCACTTGAACTTTTCAACTTCGTCTCTGGAGCATGCCTGTTAACCCTTTGGGCACATTCCAGACCTTGAGATTAGTTCTTTTTTGTTTAAGGTATTGAATTTATCACTTGTCACTGGTAGCCTTGCACCCCTCACCCTATTTGCAAGTTCTGGCTCCATTTATCACAAACCAGTCTGCCTTTCCTCCCGATTTTTGCAAACATAGTAAATGTCAGGTATTCCTTATTGTCTTGGTTTTTGATGAACTATTCCTTAGTCTTCAATTCCCTGTCTCAGTATCTCACAGACATGTACATCTTTCGAGAGTTTGGAGTTCATAGAATCATAAATGGTCTGGGTTGGAAATAACCTCAAAGATCATTTGATTCCAGTCTTCTACCATGGGCAGGGCCATCTTGCATGTGACCAGGTTGCTCCAAGCCCCATCCAACCTGGCCTTGAGCACTGCTGGGGATGGGACATTCACAACTTCTCTGAGAAACTTGTCCCAGTACCTCACCACCCTCGTAGTATAGACTTTAAAAAAAAAATCTAATCTAAACCTACTTTCAGTTTTAAGCCATTCTGCCTTGTCCTATCGTTACATTCCCTTGTAAATGGTCTGTCTCATTTTTCTTGTGGGCTGGCGTCAAGTACTGGAATGCTGTAATTAGATCAACCTTCTCTTCCCCAGGCTGAACAATACCAATCCTCTCAGCCTTTCTGCATAGCAGAGGTGTTCCATTCCTCTGATAACATTGATGTCCCTCCTCTGGACTGTCTTCAGCAGCCCCATGTCCCTCCTGTGCTGGGACCCCAGGGCTGGAGGCAGCTCTGCAGGTGGGGTCTCATCAGAGTGGGGCAGAGGGGCAGAATCCCCTCCCTCCCCTGCTGCCCATGGGGCTCTGGATGCAGCCAAGGACACACTTGGCTGTCTGGGCTGGGAGTGCCCATAGCTGGCTCGTGTCCAGCCTCTCACTCACCTGCATCCTGTTACATCTTGGTTTCTTAAATCCAGGGCCAAACTAAAGTTCTTTTGCTCTTGTTAGATGGAAAGGAGAAAATCCCAACTAGATGTTCTCAAGAGGTAAAAACCACACATAAGGTTACTAGTAAATCATGGAAAATTAAGGAATATTAAGGCAAAAGAGTAAACACAATACAGCACTTATCACAGCATAGACTTATCCTATTGAACATAGAAAACCTTTAAACCCATTTGATGTTATATTCTGTGAGAAGAATTAGAAGAAGAAGAATTAGAAGAAGAAGAAGAAGAAGAAGAAGAAGAAGAAGAAGAAGAAGAAGAAGAAGAAGAAGAAGAAGAAGAAGAAGAAGAAGAAGGGAGAAAAACAGAAAGATAGGAAGTGTGTAGAAAAACAGACGTAACTACTAACTCCAGGGTTCCAGTGATATAAAGCTCCAAGATGAAGGTAGGGTCAAAAAACAACATCCTTGCCTCATGGTCAGCCTTCTTAAAGACCCTTTCTCCCAGGTGTGCCTTTTGGCTGCCTGGCCATTTAGGGGCTGGGTTAGGCAACGCTTATGGGCTGCCTCCATTGTGCCATGACTGATAGACACTGCGAAGCTGGGGAATATGGAGGCAGGGCAACACCTCACCAGAGAAAGATCCCTACCAGACTCACTCCCTACCACACATTCCAAGCTCCTAATATGTCTCATAACAGATCACCTTCCCCTGACTTTGACACACTCCCAAGTCCTTCTCGAGGGCTACTCTCTTTATTTTCATCCTCAGCCTGTATTGATAGTGGGCTTGCTCTGATCCAGGAGTTGCCGCACCAGCATTAGGCCTTGTTAACCCTTATGAGATTCCTATGGGCCACTTTTCAATCTTGTCAAGGTCCCTCTGGATGGCATTCTGATCTTGAGGTGTGTCAACTGCACCACTTATCTTGGTTGTCATCTTGCTGAGGGTGCATTCAAACCCTTCATCTCTGTCATTAATATGGATATTAAATAGTACTGGTCCCAGTATGGACCTCCAAAAAGACCTCTGAACACTTTTCACTAATATCCATCCAGATTGTACTGGATTAGCCATTGACTACCACCCTCTGGATGGAACCAATTCTTCATCCACCAAATGATCCACCGTTAAATCCATCTCTCTTCAATTTAGAGAGCAGAAACTGGGGGACTGTGCCAAAGGCTTTGAAGAAATTCAGATAGACAACATTTGTAACTCTTCTCTTGTCCTCTAATGTAGTCACTCCATCACAGAAGACTACCAGGACTTGCAGAATGATCCAGCAGGTGAAGCCCTTGGTGAAGCCCTTGGTGAAGCCATTCTAGCTGTCATGGATCACCTTTCTGCTCTCCATGTGTGAAAATAAAGCTTCTTTATGATCGTCCCAGGCACAGAGGTGAAGCTGGCAGGTTGGTAATTCCCAAGATGCCCCTTTCTATAGTTTTAAAGATGTATACAATGTTACTCCTTTTCCAGTAAAGTTCACCTGGAACTTCGCCTGACTGCCAAAGCTTTTCAAGTACCATGGAGAATGGCATAGCACTACTAAGTAAATTCCTTCAGGTCTCTCAGATGCATCTTATTCAGGTCCCACAGATTTATGTACATTCACGTTCCTCAGGGAGTCAGAAACTTGATCTTCTCTTACAGTGGGAGGAACTTTGCTCCTCCAGTTCCCATCCTACTCGTCATTGATTTGGGAGGTTTGGGAAGAGAGAGGTCATAATTGAAGACTGAGGTGAAGAAGCTGTTAAGTACCTCAGCCTTCTACTCATCAGATGTTACCAGTTTTCCAGCATTATTTTTGGGGGAGACACACCTTTCTTTAACCTTCCTTTTCTTGTTAACACATCTGTAGAAAGCCCTTCTTGTTATTGTGTTCTTTGCCAGCTTCAGTTTCAGCTTTTCCTTGGTCTTCCTTTTCCCATCCTTAAACATCTCTATACCCTATATATCTCTATACTCTTCCCAGGTCACCTGTCGTTGTTTCAACTGCCTGAGCATTTCTTCTTCCTTTTTAGTTTTATCATCATATCCCAATTCAGCCATGTCAGGCTCATCTTCTTTGCCAAATGTCTTGTTCTTGGTAATTGTTATCTCTTGCACTCTATTGAAGACTTCCTTAAAGATCTGCCGGCTCTGATCCACCCCCCTGTCCCTGAGGACAGTTTCCCAGGGCATTCTATCTATTATTGCTTTGAAGAGCTGGAAGTTTGCTTTCCTGAAGTTGAGTCTGACTTTACTCCTTAACTGTCCTACATCTCTCAGGATTGCAAACTCCACAAGTGCATGTCACTGCAGCCCAGGCTGCCTCTAATCCTGATGTCTCCAATTAGCTTGCTTGTGTTGGTGACCAACAGATACACTGATAGAGTGTCTGTTATCTGGGACAAAAAGTTACCCTCCATGCATTCCAGGAGTCACCTGGATTCTCTATAGCTGGCTATATTATTTTTCCCAGTAGATGATAGGGTAGCTGAAGTCCCCCAGAAGGACAAGAGGCTGTGAACACAATGCCTCCAGACAAAGCCTGGATCAGGAAAGCTTTCTCAATATGCTTCCCTTCATGAAACAGCCTGTAGTAGACACCAGCTATGAGGTTCCCTTTGTTACATCAGTCTCTGATACTTACCCACAGACTTTCAACCTGCTGTGTAATTATAGTGTGTTGCAGGAATTATCCAGGAGTAAGCCACAAATTCTACCAAAATCTCAAATTTTTCAGCATCAAATAAAAGGTGGTTGATTTCAAGTTTTTTTAAATTCTGCATCAAAAATTGATACAGCTTGTTGTCTTAACTTTTTTTAAGTACTCTAATTAAGCACAGTTTCTATGCTGATGAACAATGGGAAGAAAAATAGCAGCTTTAGATGAAGAAAACATGAGAGCTTAGTTTGCTTCTTTCAAAAACAACAGTCAAACTAAAGCATGGGCTACATGTTACTTTGAGTAGGTAATACAAGTAAAGGAATGATAATAAAGCTCACATGAACCAAAACGAGAGAAGGTCCTGAGTGGGCATAGGCAGAGAGCTGGCAGCAAGAATGGCTCAATGGCTAGTAGAAAAGAAGGTAGCTTGAATGATCTATAAGTCCAAAAACATCTCTAGAAGCAGATACAACATTCTGTTATTGTTGGAGTCAGTAAGTCAGGAGTCTCTCTGAATTCTTCAAAGAGGAATCAGAGTGCAGAGATTGAATTAAAGCCTTTGGATGGATTGAAGTATGTTAAGCCGCTTACACATAAGTCAGAGATGAAAGTTTAGGTTTTAGCATGAATGAGCAAGCAAGTAAGTAGATAGAGTAAGTAAGTAAGTGGAATAAGTTTTAAGTGCTTTTAGTAAGTAAAAGGTCTTAGATGCCAGAGAAATAGTACATGTTCTAGTGAAGGTTGAAAAACATAGTCCTAGATACTAGTGCTTCTGTAGAGAATCCAAGAACCTAGCTTCAGACATAATAGAGTTATAGTTAAAGATATTGCTTATATTTTTTAGTTAGAACAAGATAGGCCATGCACATAGTTTATACGTAGCCTGGCATGCTAAGACACTAGAATTCTAATAGGTTAAGAGGTAGTGATCCGGGTTTGTGTCTTAGCTTGTGCGGAAGTTTCTATATAAGAACATGCATTACTGAAAGCTGGTGCTTTTGCTTTTGCTTTTTGCCACTTGCTTTTCATGCCACGTGCTTTGCTTTTCTTTTGTCTTTGAGATCATGTGCTTCTGCAATTGTTGGGGGTTGAATGCTTCGCTTTTCTTTCTGTGGAATTTCTCCAATTGTTATGCTAAGTAATTGTGGCTACACCTTAAAACGACAGATAATGTTCTCTCGTAGGGGGGTGGCTGGAGGGGGAGCGGGGGGGAACCGGAAAAGGAAAGGTGGGATAGGGGGGGTCTGGAGCGGTCCTGGCTCTCTCGCTTGGCTCCTGGAGTGGGAAGACAACCTGGGCTCTGCTCTGGCATCTTCCCCTGCCATCCCAGCGCTGAGATCCACGCTCCCTGCCTTTGGACATCGCTCTGCTGCTCTCCTAGCTCACCCTACTATCTCCGGACACTCTGCTGAGCACCACGACCGACACCGTGAGGGGGGAGTAACTTTCCCCATCCCCGCTCACCCCTGGGCCGCGGCCGCCATCACCCAGCCCTCTTCAACTGCGCGGGACCTGCCCTGCCCCCACAGCACCGGTAACAGCACAGGGAGACGGCCTGCGGCCAGAAGGGACTGGAGCGGAGCTAGACTGTTTCTGTTGCCAATTTTTATAGCTGTTGTTGTTTTTTCTGCTTTGTTAAATACCAGTAAAGAACTGTTATTCTCATCCCCATATCTCCTGCCTGAAGGTGTCTGAATTGGACCTAAAATAATTAAAAGGGAGGGGGGTTGCACTCTGCATCGCAGAAAAGGGGCTCCTGCCTTTCCTTAGACCATACCTGTCTTTCAAACTAAGACAGATTTTGGCGCCCGGAACGTGGGGCATTGCCTGAGGGCATTGAGAGAGGGGTAGAAAAGGGGATAACAGTTCTTAAATTACCCAAGCTTGTGGTAGGTGACACCATGCTGTCCAGCTTACCCTGGATTGGCCTCCATGTGGTCACTGCTATATCTCTCCCATTTGCAAGCCCTTTTTTAAACATGAGTTTCATAACCAAGGTTACTGTGGCTATTATCCAGTTTATTATGTGGGTTGATCAGTTGAGGAATTCATGGATTTTTAATTTTCTCTGGAAGATGGCCACATGGATTCAGAGCTATCACACTCTAAGTGTGTGTTTCTGGGGCTACTTCAATAATGGTACTTACTGTGAGGAAGTGGCAGCAGGTGAAATTTTTTCTCAACCCATCACAGGGTTTTTGAAGTTCACCCCACCAGTCTTCAAGGGGTTCCAATCCACTTTAAATGCTAATGACATTATATTGTGGCTAGTGTTGCTTATATCCCTGTTAAACCTGTTCTATCTAACATTCAGAGATAAGGGGAGATTGACTTGGATAACAACCCTGATACCCACCCCAGGGATTAGCGATGTTACCCCAGAGCCTGATCCTGTCCCAGAGACTAGGGAGGTTACCCCAGAGCCTGATCTTGTCCCAGAGACTAGGGAGGTTACCCCAGAGTTTGACCCTGCTCCACAGCCCACCTCGGAAAGGAACCACCCAGAATGGGTGGGGGTGCTAGCAAAGGAGATACGTGAGATGGGCCAGATGCTGAAGGAGTACCTCTCCCCAGCTGGTGAGAAACCCTCCCCCTGCCTTAAAGAGGGAGACTCTGATGGTGCAGCAGTGGGACCCACAGATGTTACATCTGTCCAGGTTCCAGCTGAACTGCACTCACAGCCAGCAGCAGTTGCCCCTGTGGAAACTAGGAAGTCTAAGATGAAAACAAGGCACCTAGATAATAAGGGTCAGGAAGGGGGCCCCTCACAACCAGCAGGGGAGCCAGAAGTTGAGATCATCACCGAGTCCCTGTCATACAAGAGTCTCCGTAACCTGCGAAAAGACATTGTACGACGGGGCCGTGAGGCTTTTACAACCTGGTTACTGCGGGTCTGGGACCTTATGGGTACAGGTGTGCAACTGGATGGTACTGAGGCAAGGAATTTGGGAGCCTTGACCCAGGACTCAGGTGTGGACCAGGTATTTGTAAGGGAGACAGGTCTCCTTTCCCTCTGGGAGCGACTTTTAATGAGTGTGAGAGAGAGATTTGTCCACAGGGAAAGAATGCAGGAGTACCACCAGAGAACACGTTGGAATACCCTTGAGGAAGGGATCCAAAAGCTGAGAGAAGTGGCAGTACTGGAAGTGCTCTTTGGGAGGGATGGACAGCATGACAATGACCCTGACAAGGTCAGGTGCACAGGGCAGATGTTGTGGAATCTGGCAAACCTGGGCCCATCTCAATATACCCCCTTTATTGCAATGATTGATGCTGATACCAACCAAGTGACAGTGGGTTCTGTTGCCAACAAGCTCAGGAATTATCAGAGCATGATGGCTGGCCCAGTGCAGGCTCATGTCTCTGCTGTGGCTAAGGACCTCAGAGAGGAGTTTAAGGAGGAGATGAAGGAGATAAGGGAAGAGGTAAGGGAGATCAGTGCAGCACCAGTGAGAGTCATGGACCCCAAAAGTAGAGCCCAACGCCCCCCAGCTAGGGAGAGAGGGTACACCCCACGTGCTGACCTGTGGTTTTTTCTACGTGACCACGGGGAAGACATGAGAAGGTGGGATGGGAAACCCACTTCTGTCCTGGCAGCACGGGTGCGCCAAATCAGGGAGGGGAACACCAACAGAGGGAACTCCACTAAAGTGAGGGTAGCCTCAGCCTCCCATGGAGGTGCAGGGTATTACAGAAGGGAGGATGATCTGTCAGATCCCCTTGAAGGAACCTCCAGTATGTATGCCCAGGAGAGAAATAATAACCAGGGCTAGAGGGGCCCTGCCTCTAGCCAGGGAGAGGCATGGGAAAACCGGATCTTTTGGACGGTGTGGATCCGATGGCCTGGCACATCAGAGCCACAGGAACACAGAGCATTGGTTGACACTGGTTCACAATGTACATTAATACCATCAGGACATGTCGGAAAGGAACCTGTTTCAATTGCTGGGGTTACAGGGGGATCTCAGGAATTGACTCTGCTGGAGGCTGAGGTGAGCCTGACTGGGAAAGAGTGGCAGAAACATCCAATTGTGACTGGCCCAGAGGCACCATGTATCCTAGGCATAGACTTCCTCAGGAATGGCTATTACAAAGACCCAAAGGGACTCAGGTGGGCTTTTGGAATAGCTGCTGTGGCAGCAGAGGGCATTAAGCAGTTGAACACCCTGCCTGGGCTATCAGAAAACCCATCTGCAGTGGGACTCCTCAGGGTGAAAGAGCAACAGGTGCCAATTGCTACCTCAACAGTGCACTGCCGGCAGTACCGGACGAATCGAGATGCCGTGATCCCCATCCACAAGATGATCCGTGAGCTGGAGAGCCAAGGGGTGGTCAGCAAAACCCACTCACCCTTCAACAGCCCCATCTGGCCTGTGCGTAAATCGGAAGGAGAATGGAGATTGACAGTGGACTATCGTGCACTGAATGAGGTGACTCCACCGCTGAGCGCTGCCGTGCCGGACATGCTGGAACTGCAGTACGAGCTGGAGTCCAAGGCAGCAAAGTGGTACGCCACCATTGACATCGCCAATGCATTCTTCTCCATTCCTCTGGCAGCAGAGTGCAGGCCTCAGTTCGCTTTCACCTGGAGGGGTGTGCAATACATGTGGAACCCACTGCCCCAGGGGTGGAAACACAGCCCCACCATCTGTCATGGGCTGATCCAGGCTACACTGGAGAAGGGTGGAGCTCCAGAACATCTGCAGTACATTGATGACATCATTGTGTGGGGGGATACGGCAATGGAAGTATTTCAGAAAGGAGAAAAGATCATTGAGATTCTGCTGGGAGCCGGCTTCGCCATTAAAAAGAGCAAAGTCAAAGGGCCTGCCCAAGAGATCCAGTTCCTGGGAGTAAAGTGGCAAGATGGACGGCGCCAGATCCCCAGTGAGGTCATCAATAAGATCACTGCAATGTCTCCACCAACCAGCAAGAAGGAAACACAAGCCTTCCTAGGTGCCATAGGCTTTTGGAGAATGCACATTCCTGAGTACAGCCAGATTGTGAGCCCTCTTTACCTGGTCACCCGCAAGAAGAATGATTTCCACTGGGGCCCTGAGCAGCGGCAAGCCTTTGCCCAGATCAAGCAGGAGATTGCTCATGCAGTAGCCCTTGGCCCAGTCAGGACGGGACCAGATGTGAAGAACGTGCTCTACTCTGCAGCCGGGAACCATGGTCTGTCCTGGAGCCTGTGGCAGAAGGTGCCTAGTGAGACGCGAGGCCGACCACTGGGGTTCTGGAGCCGAAGCTACAGAGGGTCCGAGGCCAACTACACTCCGATGGAGAGGGAGATCTTGGCCGCCTATGAAGGGGTCCAAGCAGCCTCAGAGGTGGTTGGCACAGAAACACAACTCCTCCTGGCACCCCGACTGCCAGTGCTGGGCTGGATGTTTAAAGGAAAGGTTCCCTCAACCCACCATGCCACTGACGCCACATGGAGTAAATGGATTGCCCTCATCACACAACGTGCCCGTATTGGAAACCCGAATCGCCCTGGGATTTTGGAGATAATTACCAACTGGCCGGAAGGGGAAGACTTTGGCCTTGCCGACGAAGAGGAACAGGAACAGGTGACCCGGGCCGAAGAAGCCCCACCGTATAACCAACTGCCAGCAGATGAAACATGCTATGCTCTTTTCACTGATGGTTCCTGCCGCATCGTGGGGATGAACCGGAAGTGGAAAGCAGCTGTATGGAGCCCCACATGACAGGTTGCACAAGCTACCGAAGGAGAAGGTGGATCGAGTCAACTTGCTGAACTCAAAGCTGTTCAGCTGGCCCTGGACATTGCTGAAAGAGAGAAGTGGCCAAAACTCTACCTTTACACTGATTCATGGATGGTAGCCAATGCTCTGTGGGGATGGCTGGAAAGGTGGAAAAAGGCTAACTGGCAACATAAGGGAAAACCAATCTGGGCTGCCAATGAATGGAAAGACATTGCCACCCGGGTAGAGAAGTTGCCTGTGAAAGTCCGTCACGTAGATGCCCATGTCCCCAAGAGTCGGGCTAATGAGGAACACCGACACAATGAGCAGGTAGATCAGGCTGCACAGATAGAGGTGTCGCAGATAGATTTAGACTGGCAGCACAAGGGAGAGTTGTTCCTGGCTCAATGGGCCCATGATGCCTCAGGTCATCAGGGCAGAGATGCCACATATAAGTGGGCACGAGACCGAGGGGTGGATCTAACCATGGACAGTATTTCTCAAGTTATCCATGACTGTGAGACATGCGCTGCCATCAAGCAAGCCAAGCGGGTGAAGCCCCTCTGGTATGGGGGGCGATGGTCCAAATATAAGTATGGAGAGGCCTGGCAGATTGACTACATCACACTGCCTCAAACCCGCCAGGGCAAGCGCTATGTACTGACCATGGTGGAAGCCACCACTGGATGGTTGGAGACCTACTCTGTGCCTCATGCCACTGCTCGGAACACCATCCTGGGCCTGGAAAAACAAGTTCTTTGGAGGCATGGTACCCCTGAGAGAATTGAGTCAGACAATGGGACTCATTTCAAGAACAGCCTTATAAACACCTGGGCTAGAGAACACGGCATTGAGTGGGTGTACCATATCCCCTACCATGCACCAGCTGCAGGGAAAGTTGAACGGTGCAATGGCCTGCTTAAAACCACCTTGAAGGCACTGGGTGGGGGAACTTTCAAGAACTGGGAGATTAATCTACCAAAGGCCACCTGGTTAGTGAACACCCGAGGTTCCACTAACCGAGCAGGCCCTGCCCAATCTGAGCCCTTGGGAATATCGAATGGAGATAAGGTTCCAGTGGTACACATGAGAGGTATGCTAGGAAAAACTGTTTGGGTGAATCCTGCCTCCAGCAAAGACAATCCCATCCATGGAGTTGTATTCGCTCAAGGACCAGGTTGCACCTGGTGGGTGATGCAAAAGAATGGAGAGACCAGATGCATACCCCAAGGAGACCTTGTTTTAGGGTGAAATACCTATAGTACTGTGCCTATGTCTCTAACTGCATGTATGTATATATAATGTAACAGTTTAATTTGATATAGCATATTAGTATGGGAGAAATTCAGGGGTGGATAATGTTGGGGGTTGAATGCTTTGCTTTTCTTTCTGTGGAATTTCTCCCATTGTTATGCTAATTAATTGTGGCTACACCTTAAAATGACAGATAATGTTCTCTCGTAGGGGGGTGGCTGGAGGGGGAGCGGGGGGGGAACCGGAAAAGGAAAGGTGGGATAGGGGGGTCTGGAGCGGTCCTGGCTCTCTCGCTTGGCTCCTGGAGTGGGAAGACAACCTGGGCTCTGCTCTGGCATCTTCCCCTGCCATCCCAGCGCTGAGATCCACGCTCCCTGCCTTTGGACATCGCTCTGCTGCTCTCCTAGCTCACCCTACTATCTCCGGACACTCTGCTGAGCACCACGACCGACACCGTGAGGGGGGAGTAACTTTCCCCATCCCCGCTCACCCCTGGGCCGCGGCCGCCATCACCCAGCCCTCTTCAACTGCGTGGGACCTGCCCTGCCCCCACAGCACCGGTAACAGCACAGGGAGACGGCCTGCGGCCAGAAGGGACTGGAGCGGAGCTAGACTGTTTCTGTTGCCAATTTTTATAGCTGTTGTTGTTTTTTCTGCTTTGTTAAATACCAGTAAAGAACTGTTATTCTCATCCCCATATCTCCTGCCTGAAGGTGTCTGAATTGGACCTAAAATAATTAAAAGGGAGGGGGGTTGCACTCTGCATCGCAGAAAAGGGGCTCCTGCCTTTCCTTAGACCATACCTGTCTTTCAAACTAAGACAGCAATAAATAACTTTGTAGCAACTATTAGCTGCTCTTTGAAGACAGCCCAACAAGAGGATGCCAAGAGCACCTGGAGGACCTAACCTCACATGTTATCAGCAGAGTAGCACAACTTTAAAGGCTTGCCATGGAAAACAGCAGTTTTGTCTCATCTATTAAAGTTTGAGACAAAATAAATTCCCAGTCATGGTCCAGAACTACCAAAACTCAGACGCGTTTCTGAGTTTTGTAATCTACACTGGAAAACCAGCAACACATGGTTAAAATAATTGCAAATCAGCAACACAATACTCAGTGAAAAAAGCTCCCCGCTGAACAGAGAAAGATTCTAGTCATGTGCACAAGATGCTTAAAGCACAGCTCAGGCAGTCAAATAAGAAGTGAATCTCATCAATGATGATGCAAGAGATGATCTAAGTTATAAACCCAAATGTCTTTTTGTTTAGATAAAACATGGTGGTCTTTCTTGCCCTTAGAGAGTTCCATGAGTAGAGACACAGCTGGACATTGAGGGAAGGAGAGATGTAGTAATGGATAAGTGGTTAACTTTTAAATCTTATTGCAAGAAAGATATCAGTATTTTTCAAAACAAAGAATGATACTTAAAAAATGAGTTCTAAACTTCATGCTATAATTGAATCTTCCTTTCGAGCGTCAATTTTTCTACATTTTGATGTCAGTTTTTCCTTTGATACACACTAATGTCATTTAACATCTCGTGCTTTACAAACAGGTCAATTTTAGTATAGCACTTTTAGATCTGACCAAAAAAGAAGGGGATGACTACAGAAAGGGACAGTGTAAGATCCTGATGGAGAGACGGAGGCTTCAGCTGGCTCTTAAAATGCTGTTTATTGCATAGACGAGGTTACAGCAGTTGAGGGTCGTGGGTGAGCCTATAGCTGCTGGCTACAGGCAAGCCATGTGTACTGACGCTCATCTAGTTCTGGTTACAATGCATTATATACTTTTCATTACAGAGCATCTTAATACATGACTACCAATCAACATCATACACAAGACCTTTTACATTTACATATAACCTATCAAAACTGGTAAAATTACCATATTATGTTAGTGACTAGCCAATCATCAGAGTTAGAAGTTACATGTTAAACTTTGGGACTTGTTCTGCAGTGGAAATTTCTGAGATCTTTTCTCTACTTGCAACATTGGCTTTCTTGTTTGCCTGTGAAAATCCTTTTGTTTGGTAAAGTCATCTTTTGTTTGAGGTGGATTTATCCTTTGCTCTAAGCCGTGAAAGCCCCTTCCAACTCACTTGCTCTTTGCCTCCTAGTTACCCAGTAAGACTGGCTCAGCAATTCTTTTCTTCTGTATCAAAACTTGCTTTCATTCCTATAGAACCTTCTGTATATCTGCAAAACTCCTCTGTTAAATTCTCTTCCTTCCCAACAGGACAGAACTGTGGTTACTGTGCTGCAAAGAGAGAGAAAGGACAGCAACACACACGGACCTCTTTAGGGGAAAAAAGGCCAACTTTACTGTATGGACAACCCGTATTTAAAGTGTGTTACGTGCAGCTAGGACAGGACAGTAGTTCATTGGACAATTGGGAAAAACATCCTTGGGACGGTACCTTAGGATGTATCCCATGGGAAAGACACCAGGTGTTAATCTTTATTATGAATTCCACTCTGTTTTTCACCATGTTATCACCCTGGGACACTTCCTCCCTAACTGAAGCTGTAGTCAGCTTGTCAGCCTGGGAATGGACCTGACAGTCAGGAGAAATCCAGGCCTGAAAAGAATTTCCAAGCTGTAATTCCCTAGCTCTCTAAATGTGTGTGTCCACACAGGACTATGTTTCATTCCAGCTGTTTGGTAAGAATACTATACCGAATAGTTTATCTGTGTAGATGCAAAGATGGATAGAGAATCACCTGCCATTTCAAATTCAATATAAACAGCTGTATAGTAAGAGTGACATAAATCAAGCAGAAGGTTGTGGAAAACTGTCGAGGGATTTATTTCTTAGTTTATTAAAACGGCATCTAGCATACCATGAGGCTTTTACTTGGCCCCAAAATGGCGTTTTTCACCCTTCCTCCGGTCTAGCTCAGGTGTTAGGGTGAAGTTCCCCTGGGTCCTTGCCTCATGGACGTAAATAAGATATCAAAAGAGGCTCTTTCCCCTAATAAAGTTACAGGTTTATTTCTCGTGGGTAGCGAGTGAAAAAGGGAAGGGAAAAGGAGAAAAGAGGGAAAAGAGGGGAAAAAAGCCAGAAAGAGGGAAAAGGAGAGAAAAGAGAGCGAGGCCAGGGGGTACTGACCTTTACTAGGGTCTGGAAAGGGGGGGCGGGGAGAAATTGGATCCCGGCCAGCTCTGTGTGGCCAGGAGGGGAGAGGGACCAAGATACAGGGCACAGCAGGGGTCATGGAATGTACCATTTACAATGTATCTAGGAAACGCAACAATACCATTAATCAATCTATAATCCAACAGGGACCAGACGCCTATGTAATGCATTTCTTTGGGGCACAGAGCAGGATTAATTCAGAATTTCAATTTCAAAGATTCAATTGCAAAGATGCAATTTCCAAACCACCTGGCAGAATCCGGAGACTTCTCATCCATAAATTTTTAATTCTTAGAGTTTAAGAAAAAATGTCAGTATACTATTACAGGCTATTCAAGTCAATAGGCAATTCACTTTAAATATCAGTTTTATGACACTATATAAAGTTGCTTATTAATGAAATGTATATTAATCTAGAAACAAAATGAAAATGTATAAAATGTTTGAATTTTATATTTTAGATTTTTAAGAAAGCCAAAATTAAAATTACAAAATTGATTTGTGTAGATTATAATACCTAATTCCAGAGAGATACTCTTGAAGATTATGAAATGGTATTTCTTATGACCCTATTAAATTTATATAATAAAGTCAAACCAACAATACCACATTTATAAAAACTATATTAATAGACTCATAGTGCAGTGAGTGGTGCAGTGGGAATATGTTTGAAAGTAATTGCCTGCAGCTTTGAGATGTATAAGTGAACTCTAATGCCACCAACTGACCAAACTGACAGGAAGATCTCTTTTTCCTTTTATGAAGGACATCATCATCCTATTATACCACACACAGATCTCAAAAGGAAATTCATAAGGTCTTCAGACAATAACCCTTAAAGTGAAATGTTCTAGATTCCACTTGCCAACATAACCAAACTCCATATTTAATGTAGCCACTCTCAGAAAGGGCAGGGAATGAGGTGTGAAGGAAAACAGGGAATATATTTCACTGCTGTAAAATAATTTTGAAGATAAAATAATTAATTGCACAGAGCTTTCATTTTTTAAGTCCCATTAAAGTAAACAACTGTGGAAAGTCTACTAATGACAGCAACCTAAAGATATTCTCACAAGTTTGTCCACTCAGATGACAGATGCACCTTAGATCACTTTTACAGACCAGTTTTCATATATATCTTTTTACATGTTCTGTTAGCATTTTAAAGGTGGGCATATTGCTGCAGTGGTTTAAAATACATGTCATGCTCTTAATGCTAGTTTCTGCCAGACACAAAACACAAATGACCGCCTGCACTGCTACTGTCCAAATTCATGGTCCAGTAGTGCCACTAAAACCTGATGGTGCTGCTCTCCAATAGATACATGCTAACACATGCTGGAAGCACTGGGAGTACAGTCCTGACAATCAGCTGCCTGTAGTCAAGGGGTTTGTTGTTTCTATGGACAGAAATGTGTTCATGACTTGTGACACTCAGAATTGTAAACAAACCCCAAAGAGTTCAATTAAAAATTCTCTATTAGTTTTAACATGCTTTTCACATCTAGCTCCCTTTTATTTCTGAGCCTTAACCTAGCCTCCCAGAAAATAAAATAAAACAAAACAAACCCCACACACATTGAAAGCAAATTATCTCATAGTCTAGCTAAAGGTGATAGAATCAAATTTACTTGTCAGAAAAAAGAAGATGCTTCTACTAAGCATACATGAAGAAAAAGCCTTACTTTTCCTATTACTTGGAAGTTTTAAGTTATACTAACTTTAATTAATCGACAAGTTTCAGCCCATTGCAAAAGATTACTTTCCCCTTTTCATATTTTTGTGATCTAAAATGCATGGTTTTGGGTCTTCTGTGCTACTGTGTGAGGATTTGTAAAGTAGCTGTGGTATTCCTTTACTATGGTAAGGGAAGTCCTGTATTATGGTTAGTTGTTTGATTGCTGTAATGGATTGTAGATTTTTTTAACTTTTTCATTACAAATGATTGACAGAAAAGTGACATCCTGGCTACACACATGGAATCACAGGATCATAGAGTATCTCGGGTTGGAAGAGGCCCATAAAGATCATTGGATCCAAATCCTTGCTCCCTGTAGGATGGCCTAAAATTAAACTATAAATACATAAACTTACCTGAAAGATTATGAGAAAAATACCAGTTAATATCTACTGTAGCAAGAGCCCTAGAAGCCTTCTTGACTGCATTAAATCAAAGCATCAGAAACAGTTGAACATCAAACATCAAATACAATAAGTCCTCTTTTATCTTTGAAGAAATCACTTGAAAGCCTGGCTTTATTGGAGATAGTACCTCTCTTTCAAGGTGTTCTAAATACTCGATATAAAAATGGAGTTTTAACAAATTTTCAAAAGATGACAAAATTTTGTCACATTATGGATATCATGCAGATTCTAAAAGTTTAATGCAGAAACCAATTCAACAGAACATAAAATAGTAGCATAATACCAGTATTTCCACAAGCTTTATGTAGCACTCTGCTTCAATATGAAATTACCAGGCTTCATTTTAACTGCTAGTTTTCCAGACTGCAGCTGCAAAAATATTGGCAACACAGTAAAATAATTTTGATTTTTATTTACAATAAAACATAATTGATCAGATGTGTATATATATCTCTGTATATATACAGATGTGTATATATATATGTGCCTAATAGTTATTTTGTCAGCTATGGGCAACTGATAATCATTTATCTGCAGCCTGAAAACTTGTATCTCAGAAACTCTGGATGACTATATATCATCACAGTCTTTCGCAGCCCTTTCAGATAGTCACTTTAATTTTATCTTCACAATATCATTGCAAATATAGGGAAATTATGGCATTTACAGATGGAAAAGTGAGCTACGGAAAGATTGAGGATTACTTAAATGAAGCAGCAAGACTCTCTCAGTCATCTTGTCCATAATCAACAACTTCGACTAATACCTATCTACACCTGCCTATATCTATTTGGATTTAAGGTATTACTCTCTCTACGTCTTTGGAAGCACCTCCTTCTCCTCAGTTGAGCAAGACTAATATTACAAGAAGTTATTGAGAGACATTCCACTTCTTCCTCATTTCCCTCTCTTCTGTCATCTCAGCTGCATGGTACCGCGACTTAATTTCTAAATGGAAAAAGGTGCCAGAGAATCAATTTAGTAAAGCAGTGGGCAATACCCTGCCATTCAGTGATTTAGGTCAATCCGGTAAAGAATCAAGGCTGGTGTCAGAGGAAGAAAACCAAAATCTTCCTTTCAGTAACACCAATTGTGTGGACAGCAGACCTTTTCAAAATTTCAGTCTCAAGATGATTAGGCAGTGCCTGACTTATTGTTGTGTACACAATTAACCTACACAATTATTGTGTAGATTAAACTACTCCAGGAGGAGGGATCAACACTACAACTTCAGCTCAGAGCAATGGAAAAGACAATTTCTTTGAAAGAGCAAGTAGCTGTTTCACTCTAACAGAACTGCTGTTGACTGTTCTGCTATACATCCCATTAGTGCAGCTCCTAAACAAACCATGAGCCGTCTTCCTTTTTGAAATAAGAACTGTATAAGAAAGACATTTTCTTCTCAAGGGAATTTTATGTTCACAAGCTGAGAAGGTATAGAACAAAACTATGACAGCTACTAATCTCATTTCAATATTTAAGTGGGATTTCATGCACAAAATTCAATCTAAGGTCTTTAAAATATGAATGCAAAACAATATGAAAAAACATCAAAGAAATACTATTTCATGTACTTTGCAAGTTTCATGTTAATATTATTTATCCGCACTACAGATATATTGATATTTTAAAATCTACATGGAACATCTACATGGAAACTCCATAGAACAATCTCAGCTAAGACAGTAAAGTAAAATATAATTGCTTTTTATCTGTATAGCTGGAAGAAAATAAACGGATATTAATATGAAATCAGTTAAATCTCTCCCGAAAGTCCATGATTTATATTACACGGATATCCAAATGTTGCATGTCTATGTCCTATTTCTAATAAATGGTAGCCTATTTCAGGTTGACAATTCATTTCAGTGAAAAAAAAATCATTAATCCAGGTCTAATAAGGTAGTTCACAAAATGTAAACAGTGCTTAAGAATACTTTTTATTTCAAGTAGCATTGAGCTCACATACATGTTATAGGAAGAAACTGAAGTTACTGTGTTACCTAGATCTGTTTCCTTTGACTGTGTGCTGATAAATGTTAATGATATAACATTTACTCAAAGTAAGTTTTCAAATAAGTATATTCTACGCTATCCAAGCATGTTCCCAGCTCTAACTATGTTGTTCTCAAAATCTCTGTGTCAGTTATTCTACAATATCCAAGAGCACCAAAAAACCTCAAATTACCTTCATTTCATAGGGGAGGGAAAAAAAAGTGCAGCAGGGAATGTCCTACTTACAAGCAGAAGAAACGGACTGCAGGTGATAGAAAATAACAGAAGTCAATAGAAAGCAGATTTAAATTTTCACACACTTTGCCTAGCACATATCCCAGGTCCACCTACTGCCAGTTCTGTTAACAGAAGAATGTTAGGCATCTGCTCCCAGTTTTTCAGTCTCCCATGTTGTTTCTGAGTAGATGAGCCCTGCCAAATAGTATACGTATATGCAACAAGTATGATAAAAGAACATCACTGCCTAACAGCATTACTGGCAAAGTGACAGCATGAAGAAGATAGAGAGGAATCCAATGGAAAACAGAGCATTGGAAGTCACATGCATGAATGCAGGATTCCTGAGAAAAGGTCAAGGTTGTAAGAATGTGGGTAGGGGTCCATCTTGTCCAGCTCTTACTGCCAGCAGTAGAAAACAGATGTTATTTAGGATACATCCCCATTTACAGATCATTATTTGTGATTTTTTAAAAAATCCCTGTTGAACCTCTTGATGCTGTGTGTCTCTATAGTCTACTGAAGCAAAAGTTCACTGCCAGTTTTGTAGGAGAAAAAAAAGGGGGCGCTTTGTGGGACACATATTGAGAAAGTAAGAAAATTACAGCCTGAAAAATATTCCAGGCTGGAGCTTTTCAGCTCTGTTCCCAGCCAATAAGCTGGTCCAGCTCAAGGCTAGGGAGAATTTCTCCCAGGGTGATAATTTCGTCAAAATAAAAAAGAATTAATAACAAAGATAGAACACCTGTTGTAGTACGTGACCCAGCCCTGAGAATGGGGTGTCTTCTCTCTGAACCAATCACCTTTTCTCTACTCTTAGAGTTGCGAGTCATACTATAAAACCAAGCATATTTCTGAATAAATTTGTCTCTTTCTTCCTGTCATGAAAAACGACCATGTAGCTGTGCATCTTATTTCCGCCGCACTTAAAGGGTTAAAACCCCTTTCCACAGCTACAGCGCTTTGTTTTTTAAGTGCTCCTATTACTATCTGTTTCTTACTAGTTTAAAGAGTACGTCTGATTTTAGGACTTGCCAAAATAGTACTACCTGCCATTTTCATGACTGTAAGACTTGATTACATTTCCCCTCATCTCTTTTCTCCAATAGGTACTTCACTAGCTCTTTCAATCTTACCTTTCAGGGCAATTGCTCCGCTCTCTACATGATAGAACAGTAGAATCATACACTGTAAAGAAAGACAGAAATCAGGTAAAAGCATTTCACACTTTTAAAAATTCATAGCTTCACATTTCTGAAGAAGATAACTTTCTGTTTAGGTTAGACAGAAGAGATTATTTCAGAAAACCTAGTTGATTTAAATTTATAGTTGGAGTATCTGTATTTTCTTTTAATGTGCTGTCTCGGTTTGAAAGACAGGTATGGTCTAAGGAAAGGCAGGAGCCCCTTTTCTGCGATGCAGAGTGCAATCCCCCTCCCTTTTAATTATTTTAGGTCCAATTCAGACACCTTCAGGCAGGAGATATGGGGATGAGAATAACAGTTCTTTACTGGTATTTAACAAAGCAGAAAAAAAACAACAACAGCTATAAAAATTGGCAACAGAACAGTCTAGCTCCGCTCCAGTCCCTTCTGGCCGCAGGCCGTCTCCCTGTGCTGTTACCGGTGCTGTGGGGGCAGGGCAGGTCCCGCGCAGTTGAAGAGGGCTGGGTGATGGCGGCCGCGGCCCAGGGGAGAGAGAGGATGGGGAAAATTACTCCCCCCTCACGGTGTCGGTCGTGGTGCTCAGCAGAGTGTCCGGAGGTAGTAGGATGAGCTGGGAGAGCCGCGGAGCGATGTCCAAAGGCAGGGAGCGTGGATCTCAGCGCTGGGATGGCAGGGGAAGATGCCAGAGCAGAGCCCAGGTGGTCTTCCCACTCCAGGAGCCAAGCGAGAGGGCGTCCCCCGCTCCAGACCCCCCTATCCCACCTTTCCTTTTCCGGTTCCCCCCCCCCCTCCCCCTCCAGCCACCCCCCTACGAGAGAACATTATCTGTCATTTTAAGGTGTAGCCACAATTAATTAGCATAACAATGGGAGAAATTCCACAGAAAGAAAAGCAAAGCATTCAACCCCCAACATTATCCACCCCTGAATTTCTCCCATACTAATATGCTATATCAAATTAAACTGTTACATTATATATACATACATGCAGTTAGAGACATAGGCACAGTACTATAGGTATTTCACCCTAAAACAAGGTCTCCTTGGGGTATGCATCTGGTCTCTCCATTCTTTTGCATCACCCACCAGGTGCAACCTGGTCCTTGAGCGAATACAACTCCATGGATGGGATTGTCTTTGCTGGAGGCAGGATTCACCCAAACAGTTTTTCCTAGCATACCTCTCATGTGTACCACTGGAACCTTATCTCCATTCGATATTCCCAAGGGCTCAGATTGGGCAGGGCCTGCTCGGTTAGTGGAACCTCGGGTGTTCACTAACCAGGTGGCCTTTGGTAGATTAATCTCCCAGTTCTTGAAAGTTCCCCCACCCAGTGCCTTCAAGGTGGTTTTAAGCAGGCCATTGCACCGTTCAACTTTCCCTGCAGCTGGTGCATGGTAGGGGATATGGTACACCCACTCAATGCCGTGTTCTCTAGCCCAGGTGTTTATAAGGCTGTTCTTGAAATGAGTCCCATTGTCTGACTCAATTCTCTCAGGGGTACCATGCCTCCAAAGAACTTGTTTTTCCAGGCCCAGGATGGTGTTCCGAGCAGTGGCATGAGGCACAGGGTAGGTCTCCAACCATCCAGTGGTGGCTTCCACCATGGTCAGTACATAGCGCTTGCCCTGGCGGGTTTGAGGCAGTGTGATGTAGTCAATCTGCCAGGCCTCTCCATACTTATATTTGGACCATCGCCCCCCATACCAGAGGGGCTTCACCCGCTTGGCTTGCTTGATGGCAGCGCACGTCTCACAGTCATGGATAACTTGAGAAATACTGTCCATGGTTAGATCCACCCCTCGGTCTCGTGCCCACTTATATGTGGCATCTCTGCCCTGATGACCTGAGGCATCATGGGCCCATCGAGCCAGGAACAACTCTCCCTTGTGCTGCCAGTCTAAATCTATCTTCGACACCTCTATCTGTGCAGCCTGATCTACCTGCTCATTGTGTCGGTGTTCCTCATTAGCCCGACTCTTGGGGACATGGGCATCTACGTGACGGACTTTCACAGGCAACTTCTCTACCCGGGTGGCAATGTCTTTCCATTCATTGGCAGCCCAGATTGGTTTTCCCCTACGTTGCCAGTTAGCCTTTTTCCACCTTTCCAGCCATCCCCACAGAGCATTGGCTACCATCCATGAATCAGTGTAAAGGTAGAGTTTTGGCCACTTCTCTCTTTCAGCAATGTCCAGGGCCAGCTGAACAGCTTTGAGTTCAGCAAGTTGACTCGATCCACCTTCTCCTTCGGTAGCTTGTGCAACCTGTCGTGTGGGGCTCCATACGGCTGCTTTCCACTTCCGGTTCATCCCCACGATGCGGCAGGAACCATCAGTGAAAAGAGCATAGCATGTTTCATCTGCTGGCAGTTGGTTATACGGTGGGGCTTCTTCGGCCCGGGTCACCTGTTCCTGTTCCTCTTCGTCGGCAAGGCCAAAGTCTTCCCCTTCCGGCCAGTTGGTAATAATCTCCAAAATCCCAGGGCGATTCGGGTTTCCAATACGGGCACGTTGTGTGATGAGGGCAATCCATTTACTCCATGTGGTGTCAGTGGCATGGTGGGTTGAGGGAACCTTTCCTTTAAACATCCAGCCCAGCACTGGCAGTCGGGGTGCCAGGAGGAGTTGTGTTTCTGTGCCAACCACCTCTGAGGCTGCTTGGACCCCTTCATAGGCGGCCAAGATCTCCCTCTCCGTCGGAGTGTAGTTGGCCTCGGACCCTCTGTAGCTTCGGCTCCAGAACCCCAGTGGTCGGCCTCGCGTCTCACCAGGCACCTTCTGCCAAAGGCTCCAGGACAGACCATGGTTCCCGGCTGCAGAGTAGAGCACGTTCTTCACATCTGGTCCCGTCCTGACTGGGCCAAGGGCTACTGCATGAGCAATCTCCTGCTTGATCTGGGCAAAGGCTTGCTGCTGCTCAGGGCCCCAGTGGAAATCGTTCTTCTTGCGGGTGACCAGGTAAAGAGGGCTCACAATCTGGCTGTACTCAGGAATGTGCATTCTCCAAAAGCCTATGGCACCTAGGAAGGCTTGTGTTTCCTTCTTGCTGGTTGGTGGAGACATTGCAGTGATCTTATTGATGACCTCACTGGGGATCTGGCGCCGTCCATCTTGCCACTTTACTCCCAGGAACTGGATCTCTTGGGCAGGCCCTTTGACTTTGCTCTTTTTAATGGCGAAGCCGGCTCCCAGCAGAATCTCAATGATCTTTTCTCCTTTCTGAAATACTTCCATTGCCGTATCCCCCCACACAATGATGTCATCAATGTACTGCAGATGTTCTGGAGCTCCACCCTTCTCCAGTGTAGCCTGGATCAGCCCATGACAGATGGTGGGGCTGTGTTTCCACCCCTGGGGCAGTCGGTTCCACGTGTATTGCACACCCCTCCAGGTGAAAGCGAACTGAGGCCTGCACTCTGCTGCCAGAGGAATGGAGAAGAATGCATTGGCGATGTCAATGGTGGCGTACCACTTTGCTGCCTTGGACTCCAGCTCGTACTGCAGTTCCAGCATGTCCGGCACGGCAGCGCTCAGCGGTGGAGTCACCTCATTCAGTGCACGATAGTCCACTGTCAATCTCCATTCTCCTTCCGATTTACGCACAGGCCAGATGGGGCTGTTGAAGGGTGAGTGGGTTTTGCTGACCACCCCTTGGCTCTCCAGCTCACGGATCATCTTGTGGATGGGGATCACGGCATCTCGATTCGTCCGGTACTGCCGGCGGTGCACTGTTGAGGTAGCAATTGGCACCTGTTGCTCTTTCACCCTGAGGAGTCCCACTGCAGATGGGTTTTCTGATAGCCCAGGCAGGGTGTTCAACTGCTTAATGCCCTCTGCTGCCACAGCAGCTATTCCAAAAGCCCACCTGAGTCCCTTTGGGTCTTTGTAATAGCCATTCCTGAGGAAGTCTATGCCTAGGATACATGGTGCCTCTGGGCCAGTCACAATTGGATGTTTCTGCCACTCTTTCCCAGTCAGGCTCACCTCAGCCTCCAGCAGAGTCAATTCCTGAGATCCCCCTGTAACCCCAGCAATTGAAACAGGTTCCTTTCCGACATGTCCTGATGGTATTAATGTACATTGTGAACCAGTGTCAACCAATGCTCTGTGTTCCTGTGGCTCTGATGTGCCAGGCCATCGGATCCACACCGTCCAAAAGATCCGGTTTTCCCGTGCCTCTCCCTGGCTAGAGGCAGGGCCCCTCTAGCCCTGGTTATTATTTCTCTCCTGGGCATACATACTGGAGGTTCCTTCAAGGGGATCTGACAGATCATCCTCCCTTCTGTAATACCCTGCACCTCCATGGGAGGCTGAGGCTACCCTCACTTTAGTGGAGTTCCCTCTGTTGGTGTTCCCCTCCCTGATTTGGCGCACCCGTGCTGCCAGGACAGAAGTGGGTTTCCCATCCCACCTTCTCATGTCTTCCCCGTGGTCACGTAGAAAAAACCACAGGTCAGCACGTGGGGTGTACCCTCTCTCCCTAGCTGGGGGGCGTTGGGCTCTACTTTTGGGGTCCATGACTCTCACTGGTGCTGCACTGATCTTCCTCACCTCTTCCCTTATCTCCTTCATCTCCTCCTTAAACTCCTCTCTGAGGTCCTTAGCCACAGCAGAGACATGAGCCTGCACTGGGCCAGCCATCATACTCTGATAATTCCTGAGCCTGTTGGCAACAGAACCCACTGTCACTTGGTTGGTATCAGCATCAATCATTGCAATAAAGGGGGTATATTGAGATGGGCCCAGGTTTGCCAGATTCCACAACATCTGCCCTGTGCACCTGACCTTGTCAGGGTCATTGTCATGCTGTCCATCCCTCCCAAAGAGCACCTCCAGTACTGCCACTTCTCTCAGCTTTTGGATCCCTTCCTCAAGGGTATTCCAACGTGTTCTCTGGTGGTACTCCTGCATTCTTTCCCTGTGGACAAATCTCTCTCTCACACTCATTAAAAGTCGCTCCCAGAGGGAAAGGAGACCTGTCTCCCTTACAAATACCTGGTCCACACCTGAGTCCTGGGTCAAGGCTCCCAAATTCCTTGCCTCAGTACCATCCAGTTGCACACCTGTACCCATAAGGTCCCAGACCCGCAGTAACCAGGTTGTAAAAGCCTCACGGCCCCGTCGTACAATGTCTTTTCGCAGGTTACGGAGACTCTTGTATGACAGGGACTCGGTGATGATCTCAACTTCTGGCTCCCCTGCTGGTTGTGAGGGGCCCCCTTCCTGACCCTTATTATCTAGGTGCCTTGTTTTCATCTTAGACTTCCTAGTTTCCACAGGGGCAACTGCTGCTGGCTGTGAGTGCCCTTGCAGTTCAGCTGGAACCTGGACAGATGTAACATCTGTGGGTCCCACTGCTGCACCACCAGAGTCTCCCTCTTTAAGGCAGGGGGAGGGTTTCTCACCAGCTGGGGAGAGGTACTCCTTCAGCATCTGGCCCATCTCACGTATCTCCTTTGCTAGCACCCCCACCCATTCTGGGTGGTTCCTTTCCGAGGTGGGCTGTGGAGCAGGGTCAAACTCTGGGTTAATATCCCTAGTCTCTGGGATAGGATCAGGCTCTGGGGTAACCTCCCTAGTCTCTGGGACAAGATCAGGCTCTGGGGTAACCTCCCTAGTCTCTGGGACAGGATCAGGCTCTGGGGTAACATCACTATTTCCTCGGGTAGGTATCAGGGTTGTTATCCAAGTCAATCTCCCCTTATCTCTGAATGTTAGATAGAACAGGTTTAACAGGGATATAAGCAACACTAGCCACAATATAATGTCATTAGCATTTAAAGTGGATTGGAACCCCTTGAAGACTGGTGGGGTGAACTTCAAAAACCCTGTGATGGGTTGAGAAAAAATTTCACCTGCTGCCACTTCCTCACAGTAAGTACCATTATTGAAGTAGCCCCAGAAACACACACTTAGAGTGTGATAGCTTTGAATCCATGTGGCCATCTTCCAGAGAAAATTAAAAATCCATGAATTCCTCAACTGATCAACCCACATAATAAACTGGATAATAGCCACAGTAACCTTGGTTATGAAACTCATGTTTAAAAAAGGGCTTGCAAATGGGAGAGATATAGCAGTGACCACATGGAGGCCAATCCAGGGTAAGCTGGACAGCATGGTGTCACCTACCACAAACTTGGGTAATTTAAGAACTGTTATCCCCTTTCCTACCCCTCTCTCAATGCCCTCAGGCAATGCCCCACGTTCCGGGCGCCAAAATCTGTCTCGGTTTGAAAGACAGGTATGGTCTAAGGAAAGGCAGGAGCCCCGTTTCTGCGATGCAGAGTGCAACCCCCCTCCCTTTTAATTATTTTAGGTCCAATTCAGACACCTTCAGGCAGGAGATATGGGGATGAGAATAACAGTTCTTTACTGGTATTTAACAAAGCAGAAAAAAAACAACAACAGCTATAAAAATTGGCAACAGAACAGTCTAGCTCCGCTCCAGTCCCTTCTGGCCGCAGGCCGTCTCCCTGTGCTGTTACCGGTGCTGTGGGGGCAGGGCAGGTCCCGCGCAGTTGAAGAGGGCTGGGTGATGGCGGCCGCGGCCCAGGGGAGAGAGAGGATGGGGAAAATTACTCCCCCCTCACGGTGTCGGTCGTGGTGCTCAGCAGAGTGTCCGGAGGTAGTAGGGTGAGCTGGGAGAGCCGCGGAGCGATGTCCAAAGGCAGGGAGCGTGGATCTCAGCGCTGGGATGGCAGGGGAAGATGCCAGAGCAGAGCCCAGGTGGTCTTCCCACTCCAGGAGCCAAGCGAGAGGGCGTCCCCCGCTCCAGACCCCCCTATCCCACCTTTCCTTTTCCGGTTCCCCCCCCCCTCCCCCTCCAGCCACCCCCCTACGAGAGAACATTATCTGTCATTTTAAGGTGTAGCCACAATTAATTAGCATAACAATGGGAGAAATTCCACAGAAAGAAAAGCAAAGCATTCAACCCCAACATGTGCTTAGTTACAGGTGTGATAAATGTGATTCGTGCTAATTAAATTGTAACTATATCAGCAAAATTGTATTTAGATCAATAGAAGACCATTGTTACCGAGTGAAAGGGGGGGAGATGGGTGAGACAGGACAAAAGACATCTTCCAGATGTTGGGAGTCGAAGAAGAAGGTTGGAAGAAAGTCAAATAAGAATAGTAGAAGGACGTAGGTCTGATAAGCAGCATCTAGAAATAGAGCTTCAACCTTGAAATGGGCCAAAATAGCATGATTCCAAGCATGGGACTTAATTAGAGTCTTGTTATGGAAAACATCTGCTCAGTCACACAGGGCGCCTGCACTACGTGCAGGTCACACCTCGGTCACTGATGAAGATGATGAGCCTTCACCGGAAATAAGACCCTCAAAAGGATGAGAGACCCCCTAACCCATTAGTAGAGCATGCACCGTGCAGTATAGTTACGTAGATTTTAGGAAGAGAAACTAGGAGGAGCTTCCTAGAAACTTTTGTAGCCTATAGTATATAAGTGGGATTGTTAGCCCAAATGCTTGGGTACGAGAGGAAGGGCAGGCCCCTCCCCGTACCCCCGGTCGGTTTTGCTTATGCTTTATACGAACCTCAATTATACTAAAACACTTACTCTCAAATCTTATCCATCCCAAATTATACAATTGTAATACTTTACTTGGATTGTATTCAGTTTCAATAATTTTTGTAATCATCTTTAATACTTTTGATTGTATTCATTTATAATTGTTACTATTAAAAATTTGTTGTTACTTTTAATCTTTGTTGTTTGTTTAATTGGAAAAATAGAAAGCCATTCATAACACAGGGAAGATAGTACCCATGTGGCTCAAGTCAACAATTCGGACTTATTTTTGCCCAGTTAATTACTTGGCCATTATATACATAATGATATTTCCAATGTTGTTCCCTATTTCTTAAGCAGCAGTTGTTAATAGAATCTACACCTCATTTTCTGAATGAATGGAGAAAATATATATATATACACACACACACACACACACACATATATATATGATCAGTGACTAACAATATTCCAGAGATATCTGGAATTATTACACTGTGCATAATTACTGTATTTTTTCTTACTTTGAATTGACAACATTTCTCTTTTTTTTTTTTTTTTTTTCTGTGTGTCTTGGTTTGAAAGACAGGTATGGTCTAAGGAAAGGCAAGAGCCCCCTTCCTGAGATGCAGAATGCAACCCCCTCCCATTTAATTATTTTAGGTCCAAATCAGAGGCATTCAGGCAGGAGATGTGGGGATAAGGGTAACAGTTCTTTACTGATATCTAACACGGCAGAAAAACAACAACAGCTATAAAAATTGACAACAGAACAGTATAGCTCAGTTCCAGTCCCTTCTGGCCGCAGGCCATCTCCCTGAACTCAGTTACCTGTGCTGTGGGGGCAGGGCAGGTCCCGCGCAGTTGAAGAGGGCTGGGTGATGGCGGCCGCGGCCCAGGGGTGAGAGGGGATGGGGAAAGTGACTCCCCCTCACGGTGTCGGTCATGGTGCTCAGCAGAGTGTCCGGAGATAGTAGGGTGAGCTGGGAGAGCAGCAGAGCGATGTCCAAAGGCAGGGAGCGTGGATCTCAGTGCTGGGATGGCAGGGGGAGATGCCAGAGCAGAGCCCAGGTTGTCTTCCCACTCCAACGAACCAAGCGAGAGAGAGTCCCCTGCTCCTGACCCCCCGTCCCACCTTTCCTTTTCTGGTTCCCCCCATCCCCCTCCACCCACCCCCCTATGAGAGAATATTATCTGTCGTTTTAAGGTGTAGCCACAACTACTTAGCATAACAATGGGAGAAATTCCACAGAAAGAAAAGGAAAGCATTCAACCCCCAACACTGGGCTATACTGCCTTTGTTTTTTCTCTTACAAAGGCTACTTTTAACTTCCATAAGAAAGTTTTAGTCCCTTAATTGTGTCCAAAGTGTGATCCAACTCCATTGCTAAAGCTTAAAAACAACAGAGAAAAAATATTTTTCTTCTCTGTAATATTTCCCAGACAATTAGGCATTTGGGGCAAATTATTTTATTAAAAATTTAAATATTAATACACCACCACATGACGCTTAACTAGTTTTAAAATTTACTGCAGTTTTTACTAGATGATTTACAATCTAGCTTCAATATGTTACACAATGATTACATCATCTTCCCTGATTACTATTTATTTCCTATTATTTATTGTGAAAATCTCACCTGTCAGAATAGGCTTCTTTTGTTGCAAGTTTATGATCATTGCCTCTAATGAAATCAAACTCCAACGTAATTTTAGTTTTCAACCTTCTTCTTTTGTATACTGCTGTCTTGGTTTGAAAGACATGTGTGCCAAGAAAGGCAGGACCCTCTTTTTTAAATGGAGAATGTAAACCCCCTCCATTTAAAATATTAGAATTTTGAAATTAAGGGGTTCTCAGGCAAAAATATGGGAATAGGAATAACAGTTCTTTACTAGGAACATTAAAATAGAAATACAGTATTACAAAGAACAAACCCCAAAACACTGACAGAGTCAAAATACAACCGTACAACCCATCAGTCAGGGTGTTGGTAGCAGTCTGATAATATGGTGGCTGCAGTCCTCCCAGATGACAGATGTGGTTCAGTTGAAGCAGTGGTCCTGTAGAAGGGTGCAGTTTTCCTCCGAAGGTCCAGTGATAATGTGGAAAGGTCCGGTTTTTCCTCTGAAATCCAGTGGAAAAAGAATGCCTTGGTGTTCTAGATCTCAGTTTTTATCTAGGGAGATGTTGGGGGTTGAATTCTTCCCTTTTTCTTTCTGTGGAATTTTCCCCATTGTTATGCTAAGTATTTGTGGCTACACCTTAGCTCAGATAGCTAGGGTAACAGTTTCCCTCGAAGAGGGGTGAGGGGAGGGGAACATCGGAAAAAGAGAGGTGGGACAGGGGCCTGCTCTATCTGGCTCTTGCTCTCTTGCTTGCTCGTGGAGTCAGTGAAAGAAGGCCAGTGCTTCTACCTAGCACCCTTCCTGCAATCCCAACAGGAGCCACGTTCTCTGTTGTCAGACATTGCATTGCTGCTATCCCGCTTCATCTTACTACCTCCGGGCGCTCTGCAGAGCACCACGACTAACACCGTGAGGAGGGAAGTCACTCCTTCATCCCTCTCACACCTGGGCCACCGTCGCCATCACTCAGCCCTCTTCAGCTGCACAGGATCTGCCCTGCCCACAGCACCGGTAACTGAGCGCAGGAAGAGGGAGTCTGTGGCCAAAAAGGGCTGGAACTGAGTTATACTGTTGTGTTTTGTTTTCAGTTTTTATAGCTATTGTTATTTCTTTTGTTCGCCTTGTTAGATATTTTAGTAGAGAACTGTTATTCCTACCTCCCATATCTTTTGCCTGAAAGCCCCTGATTCCAAAATTATAATAATTGCAAGGGAGGGAGTTGCACTCTTAATCTAAGGGAAGGGGCTCATGCCTTTTCTTAGGAGATACCTGTCTTTCAAACTAAGATAGTAGGAAAGGTTTGGCTCTTCCCTCTAGCTGGAGCATCTCCCAATAGGATGATGTAATTTCATCAGTCATTCAGTGGGACTCAATATTCCATTAACAGACAATAGCTTCCTGGGGAAGGATGGGTTGTGGAAATGATAAGGATGATTGCCCCACCTGATTTTAACAGATGGCCCATTAGCAGGGAATATCTCCCACAGTGACAAGGATCACTGCCCCAGTTGTTTTAAACAGATGGTGATAGAATACATACTTTTGGTCACATTGCGTATTGCAACTTAAGACAACTACAATGAACAACTTTTGTACATTGCTAAACAGCAAGTATAAATTAATACTCTTTTCAGGCAAAGCTTTCCATTTTATTTCCTATAAATCAATTTACTTGTATTGAACTCTTCTGTAAACACACAGCAGGAAAACCTAGCCCTGTCTTTCCCTCTCTGAAGAAAACATGGTCAAGTTCCCAAATCTGCTCTCACATCTTTACTTAAACAGACCAGCTTGTCGTGACCAGTTCATCATCTGAGACTTTTTCACAAGTTGCAACATTCTTATAAGTCCTTCTCAAGTTCCTAGTAGAAGAATAAATTTTCTCTTTATTAAAAAAAAAGAAATGCAGTTAAACACAGCCATGGACTCTTTCTTATTGAACATCTTTCTCTTGTGGACAGACAGTTTACCAAGACAGGGTAGCCAGTTCTCTGGTAAACCCAGGCTTTAATTTTTTTCTCTCGCCTAAAGAAAATTCCTGTCTAGACATAATTATTTAGGCACTCTTACTCATATTTGGTGTAGGTGAAAAAAAAACCAAAACCCCAAACCTTTCCTCGAAGCAGTTCCATATGTTCTGCAAATGCCTGTAGGTGAAGTATCACATTAGGAAGATCTGAGCTTTTCTCCTTGATACATGTTTTTGTGGACTTTTATGCCAGCATTTACTTCCTCCTCCTGTCAGGAAAATTAATCCACAAATACCAGAGGTTTATGTCCAAAAAGGAGACAGAGGAGTCCTTTTTGCTTTATTCGAATAAAGGGAGAGGCCATGGGACATTCCCCTGGGATCTCTCAAATTTTTGGAGGACGCAGCCTCCTTTTCATCCTATTTTCCCGGCTGCATTTCCCTCTCTCTTTCCCCATTGGCTTAGGTACTTGAGAGGCACAGACTTCCCGGAACGCCTGATACCTGAAATTCCCCTCTAATGTATAACCCTCCCTTTGAATTTTTAATTGTTATAGAATTCATAGTTCCCCCCCTGTTGCTTCTTTCATCTTTTTATATCCAATTTCATTTATCAGCAGCCCTACAGTTTGTTTGTAAAGGCAAATATCTCTTTCCATTCATCAATCAGTGGAATCCATCCCATTGTTTCTTTTATCTCTCAGTGCTAGCCCTATCTACAGGCTGATCCACAACTCATTTGTAAAGACAAATTCAACATTCCTCTCACTCCTTTCTCCCTTCTCTAAATATTTATGTGTTTGAATTCAAGGTTAATCGAAACTAAACAACAATTTACCTGGATAACATACATGAATTCCCATAACCTCAACCATTAAAGAAAAAACGGAGCACCTACCTAGAAAATGACCATATCCTTTCTACCATTCAAATAATCTTCTTTCGGCATTGATATATACATTCGGGACAATTAACTGTACATTAAGGAACTGGATTTACTTGACATGCAATTGAAGGAGATTAAAAAGAACATTCAGACCAGCAATTATTTAAGTCCTTCTTCTCACCCTCCTTCTGTTTCCTTTAAACTCTATGTTTCTGAATAATACAACAAAAAATATATTAGAGACTCTAATCATTGGGTTTTAAAAGAAGGCTCTCTTGTGAAAAGTGAAGCTTACCTAAAGTCTTCATTTACTAAATTCTGAATAGGTTGGATGAAAAGAAAACCCAAAGCTTGTTTTTTCCTGCTCTCTTCCAGAAAACCGGAAGTGAAGTTTTGCTTTTCATGCCTTGCCTTGGAGAAAAGAAAATAAAGGAAAATGGAAATTTTAAAATATCTTGGCAAATTATGGAAAAGGATAGACTTCTGCTCAAACAACATTAATAGTACCTTCTTGTGCCTCTGCCATTTGTTATAATCACTTTAAGCAGAGCTGTGTCATTTAGGAGAAATAAATAGTTTAAACCACACCAATAGAGCTTGACACTGATCTGACAAGCTGTTCTTCAGTTGAACATTGGCAACAATAGTAATTATTTTGTTCATTTAACAATGCTATTGTTCTCTTTTAGACATGTTCTTTTGCTATGTCCCTTCATTTTTTTCTCTTGCTTGGCTTTTCTATTCTTCTCTTTAAAAAGGAAAAAACAAAGAAGAAGAGAAAAGTTGGTCTAAGGCAGCTAGAAACAGAACAGAGTCCACTCAGAGTCCACTTCTCTGCAGAAGTGGATCTTATTTTTTTTAATTCTACCTTCTTTTTCACACTCCACCTCACTGTCTCTCTCTTTTGATTATTTTTATTAATTTAAGTATTCACAAGTACTTTAATGCAAAAGGAATAGCTGTTGAATTTTTTTAAAAAAATCAAAATAACCACAAACAAAAAACCAAACCCAAAATCTCCACACCAACAGCTCTCAATCTTACAGCAGGTAAGATATACTATATAATATATACTTGTACAGCAATTAAAAAAAACAAAAACAAACCAAAACAAAACAAACCTAAAGAAATTGCAGAATGAGACATATTTTAGCTTAACAAAGATCATCCAATTCTGTCACCTTATGTCAGCCAAATCCCACATTGTGTAGCAGATTGAGGTGCTGCTGTGCAATAGTCAGACATTCTGGAATGATTTTCCTGTCATATCTGAATGGGTGGGCCAATCTGCCACTGTAATGTTGATGCCTTTTTTCACTAGAGGGAGCCATAATCTCTCTGTATGTAGTTATAAATTTCATATTTCCAAGTTTTCAATCCAGTCCTTGTGTTAGCAGTTACTATGGAAAAGATATATGTGCTACTCCTGGAATATTATTTTCATTAATATGTTATTTCAGCAGAAAAAGGAGCAAATTCAAAAGATACTGGCTTGGTCCTGCTGGTTTACAGAATTTTGGCAGCTGAGCTTAAAAGACTTGGGTATAGCAACAAGTTTTGACTTTGCATTCTAATACTAATAAGGAAGTCACTTTACATCCCACACTAATTCATGCTCAGAACAGGGTTGTCTCAGCTTCTCTGTTTTCACTGATGGAGGATACTCCAGAAGATAAACTAATCTTAGAGTGCATTTCTAACACTTGTTATGGGACAGGCATATCTGAGGCTCAGTTTTGCCAAAGCAAGACAAGGATAGTGATTATATGGAAGAACAAGAAATATGAGGGACAGTACAACAAAGAGTAAACTTTTCCTCACTCAACTTTGGCAATCCTTCTAACAGGAAGATTTTGTACAGGACCTCAGAGCTGATGAGGAGTTGTTCAACAGGATCAGCAACATTATTGCAGCTTGGCTTCATGACATGTACGCTTTGCAGTAACTCAAAAGCGGCATTCGTCAAGCAAGCACGTGGGGCAATGACACAAAGAAATGTGGCTTAACCATATTTGTAAGATCACAGCTGGAGAGGACAGTGCTAATTTTGAGTTTAACAAGGAGAATGCTGAAATGGGTTTTAGGCTGAAAAACTGATCTTCTTCATCCTTTTGATAACGTGAGAAAGGTCAAATTTTTTTCATGTGTATCTTTGATGATTCCAGTGATGTTTCAGTACTGTATTTCTATTGGTGATAGGCTTCATACAAAGAATGAAAGAACTGTATTTGGAGACTTAAGAGTCTGGAGTTTTCTTTCAAGTTTTCTTATTTTCTCTTTTCTTTCTTCCTCCCTTCCTTTATAATTTCTGAATACTACGGCCTTAAGTTATTGAAAATTAAATTTACATTTTCTTAGCTATAAATCCTTTTTATCCCTCTAAAAATTTTATACGAGACAGTTTTGTTTACATTTGTTATCTAGATTACTATTGTCTTTTGGTTTACTTTTGGTTTTGGCTGTTTACAAAACTTTGTTTAGAACTAACAAAAGTTCACATCAGCCCTAACGTATACACCATCACTCATTGCTGTTGCTTTAGATTATTTACTGTATTAAAAAAGGGACATAACTGATATAAGGGACAAAATGCTGATGCTGCTAGAAAAAGGTGACCATTAAGGCCCCTGCCAACCCAGATCATTCTCTGAATCTATGACATCAGAAAAAAAAATAAAGATAACATCTGATCACTGGTTAATCTTGAAAGCAACATGTCTTTCTTAGTTTCTACTAGAGAAGGAAATTATGCTGTTTTTCAGTAAATTTTAATTGCCCACATCAAATTTTCTTTTAGAGGATCCTTAATAGAGAGTCCGTTCTTTTCCCCAGTCAATTTCAAATTTTTTTACCTAAACAAGTTTTACCTTTTATCCAATCTCATTTTTCTGGAGGGGGAAAACATGCAAGAGGGAAGGGAAAGGAATTACTCTTTACTCTTTTCCTTTACCAGGGAAAAGTAAATCTCAAGGTTTGCGAATGTAGCAGAAGGACAGCAAAGTCATAGTTTGATATCTTTATTGCAGTGGATTTCTGCTTTGAACTTAGAGCCATATATTTGCAAAGTTTGACAAGATTTTAGGCTTGTTTCAGGAAATTATGTAAATAATTTGGACATAAAAGTGGGAATTTCTACACATGACAGGAATTAAGATGAGGTAACAATCATTTATTTTAAAACATAATCCAGGTCTAATAAAGAAACAAACTGAACAAAACCAAAAGATAAGAACTTAATATTGGATTCAGAATCTAAAATCCCTTCAATCTTCATATCTCAGCAGTGTCAGATTGTGAATGCACATCTAGTCTCTGCATATTATATACCACTGCAGCTTCACCTCCCTGCGCTAGTGACTCATGATGGCCACTCCTGCCCTTCCACTGCATTAGTGAAGTTAAGAGCACTTACAGCTGTCTCTGTAATCTTGTCCATAATATCTCTCCAAAGCACAACATCCTTGTCTCCTTCACCATCCACCTCTGCACTGTTCAAATCGCGGTGCGAATGCTCAATGCCCCTGGGGATACTTTTTAAGAAAGCTCTCTGAGTGAATCCTAAAGAAACAGTACCTTATTTTGCATAAGAGAAGTGTGCGTGAAAGACCATTAGAGAGCTAATGAAGCTCTCTTAATACAGAAAGAGGAAGTAGCAGCTAAGCAAGTAAAGACACCTAATAATAATTTACACCTCTACAGTAATACAGTTATGCACTTGAGTCTGTATACCTGTATTTTACCCGGCTGGGACGGAATTATGTTTTCTTTTAGCAGCCTGTATGGTGCTGCACTCTGCATCTATAACCAAAACAGTTGATAACACACCAGTGTTTTGGTTACTGAACTGGGTTTGCACAGTCCAGGCCCTCTCTGTAACTCTGTCCCTTCAGCAAACAGGCCAGGGGTGAGCAAGAGCCTGGGAGGAGAAGCAGCCAGGACAACTGACCCAATGTAAACAATTGCAAATGACATATGCCATACAATGACATGCTCAGCAGTCAGAACTGGGGGTGTAGTCTTTCCAAAGTAGCCAATTCTCAGTCACAAGCTGGGCACTGATGTGCTGTTTGGAGATGGCAAGTCATGACAGTACTTGCTCTTTTTTCCCTCACTTGTTCATTACTTAACTGTTCTTAGCGCAACCTGTAACTTTTTAATACAAAAAGCAAGAAGTATCTCTTTCATCTGCATGCTTATATAGTCCATGGATCACCTTGCACAATTTTCATAAAAAGGAAAGAGGAATATGGGGGTTGATGTAGAAAAGGTATTTACTTTTTAGGTCAAAATAGTATGTAGCCTCTTCACATTTTCTTACAAGGAATAAATTAATTATACAGAAAATATTTTTCCCATCTTCTATTCTATTAAAAACAAAATAAAATTGTTGACTAACAAACTCAGTTTCGATAAGGCCAGCAGCAATTTTGTGGGCCTTTATACTTCAGTATAAGAATGTCAAGAATTTTAAGTTAAAGTTTTGACTCCTAATTTTAGAGATTTTAGGGAATAGAGTCATAGAATCATATAATATGCTGACTTGTAAGGGACCCATCAGGATCATCGAGTCCAACTCCTGGGCCTGCACAGGACATCCCAAGAATCACACCATGTGCCTGAGAGCATTGTCCAAACACTTCTTGAACTCTGTCAGGTTTGGTGTTGTGCCTGGTGATCCTGCTCCAGTGCCCAACCATCCTGTGGGTCAAAAACGGTTTCCTGATACACAACCTAAACCTCTCCTGACTCCACTTAATGCCATTTACTTGAGTCCTGTCCCTGGGCACCACAGAACAGAGATCAGTGTCTGCCCCACCTCTTCACGAGGAAGTTGTAGACTGTGATGAGGTCTCTCCTCAGCCAGATCAAGTGATCTCAGCTACTCCTTATACGGCTTCCCCTCGTGGCCCTCTTTTGGATGCTGTTTAATAGCTGAATGTCTTTCTTATATTGCAGTGCCCAAAACTGCCCTCAGGAGTCAAGGTGAGGCTGCCCTACTGCAGAGCAGAGTGTGACAATCCCCTCCCTTACCTCCCAGCTGACAATGCTGGGGCAGGCTATGGCTGGCCATCCGAGCTGCCAGGGCACTGCTGACTCACATTCAACTTGCCATCAATCAAGACCCCTGGGTCTCTTTCCGTGGCACTGCTCTCCAGCACCTCATTTCCCAGTTTTTACACACAGGCATGGTTGTCCTGTCCCAGAAGCAGAATCCAGCATTCGTCCTTGTTAAATTTCACAGTGACCGTGATTGCCTAATTCTCTCATTCGTAAAGAATACCTTTTCTAAAAGATTTTCCCACCTGCACTACCACTATTGGATCATATGTTTCTCCATAAGTAACACCGTTCACTATCACTAATTTAAAATTCATAATACAAAAAACCCCAGTGACATATCTTACCTTCTATTAGAATAATTGATACCTGCTTCTAATAAAATCCTTTTTTTCCCCCCACAGGTTTATGTAAGAAATTATGTTTCAAGACATTATAATGAAACTCCTTCCTCTACTTCAGAACTCGTAAAGGACATTAGGCATACTGAGATCCTCTATAGATAACTAATGATTGGTTAATTTACAGTCCTAATGCGTTTTAACATTCTTTATTATAATCAATTCACCCTGCTTAGGCAGTAATTGTTCAGAGCTCATCATTCAATCAAGAAAGAGCATGACAATGCTCTGAAGGATGTAGTTAATAAAATAATTATTCCAAAATTGACCCACCATTATGTCCTCATTGACAAGGTATTTGACCTTTTAAAATCAAATCATTTTCCAGTTACCAATCAGACTAGCCATTTCTTTGTCCCTTTCTAGTATTCATGTTATCATATTAAGTATCAAAAAGATCAGCAATGAGAGATGAAAGATAAGGACCTCAATTTTTAGTTTAGTAATTTTGTTTTAATATTTCTCAATTATCTGCAGACTTCATCCTTCTAGAACAGAATAAGATCTTCCAGTTTTTGAGTTAATGCAAGTTACCTTTAACAATCTAGGAAAAAAACAACCACAAAACAACAAACCCAGTAAAATCTAAAGCCAAGTCAACAGCAGTGGTTTAGAATTGGTGGACCTACATAGCAGTTTAATAAACACTTTCTGTAGAATATCATCATGTGGGTTATTACAACTCAGCTATAACTACTTCAGGACTCTGAGTTCTGATTAAAGTAATATAAAAATATGCAAAACAAACTGACACCTTAAAACTCTACTGAAGATTCAATTACATAATTCTGTTGGGTCTAGCTGGAATTCTTGCTGATGCTCCTTCTATTGCACACTGGCAAATTGCACCAGATTTCACCAAGTTTCAGAACACAAACATAAGAACATGTTAGATCGTGATTTTTTTACATTTAGTCTGATTTAAATTTCAAGTGCCAGTAGTATCTCACATTGTAACTCGTCAATGTTGAAACGCAGATGAAAAAATAATTACAAAAACTATCCACATCATTATTAAGACTTATAAACTAAAATAGGACAGATATTTTACCAGTGTAAACTGCTCCAACATCACATAATGTCTTGGTTTGAAAGACAGGTATTTTTCTAAGGAAAGGCGAGAACCCCTTTCCTGAGATGCAGAGTGCAACCCTCTCCCTTCTAACTATTATAGTTTCAAATCAGAGGCTGTCAGGCAGGAGATATGGGGATAGGAATAACAGTTCTTTACTGATATCTAACAAGGCAAAATAGCAGAAACAACAACAGCTATAAAAATTTGACAACAAAACAGAACAGTATAGCTCAGTTCCAGTCCATTTCTGGCCAAAGGCTCCCTCTCCCTGCGCTCAGTTACCGGTGCTGTGTGCAGGGTAGGTCCCATGCGGCTGAAGAGGGCTGTGATGGCGACGGCGGCCCAGGTGTGAGAGGGATGAAGGAGCGACTTCCCCCTCACGGTGTCGGTCGTGGTGCTCGGCACAGTGCCTGGAGGTAGTAGGATGAAGCAGGACGGCAGCAGTGCAATGTCCGTCAACAGGGAACGTGGCTCACGGCGTTGGGATTGCAGGAAGGGTGCTAGCTAGAAGCACTGGCCGTCTTTTTCCAACCCCATAAGCGAGCAAGAGAGAGCAAGAACCAGAGAGAGCAGACCCCTGTCCCACCTCTCCCTTTCCGATGTTCCCCCTCTCCCCACCCCCTCCTTCGAGAGAAACTGTTACCCTAGCTATCTGAGCTAAGGTGCAGCCACAAATACTTAGCATAACAATGGGGAAAATTCCACAGAAAGAAAAAGAGAAGAATTCAACCCCCAACACCTCATATCTACTTAGCACTCACACCGAAGCATAAAATAGGGAACTCCCTAGGATTTTGAAATTATAGCAGTGCTTTCCTTAACGTCACAGAATGACTATACAATTCTTTAACATGATCTTCAATGACATTGAAGTGTTTATCTCTGTTTCTTACACAAATATACACTCCAACTGAAAGATGAAGTCGTGTAAGTTTCAGTTTGCTCATTCTTTTATACCATACTTCCTCAACACTTTAACCATAGGCTGCACTATTCACTAGCTGTCTTGTTTTCCTTCTGTGTGCTGACTCTGACTCATTGAATTTTCTTGGAAGAAAAAATCAACCTTTTGGGTTTTCCTTCTTTATCCCAAAATTAAGTTAAAATCTAATTTCAGAATGAAAGAAAAATCTATCAGAACTTAGATGCAAAAGTTTAATTACTAGGTTCCCACACAAGAAAAATACATGTGCAAATCCTACTTCTGAATCAGAGACAAAATATTAAACCAATGTTTTAAGTGTCAGTGGAGGAGCCAAACAATGGATTTATTACTACCTTTTCTGCTTACTTTTACCTCTTTCATCCTTAAGTATCCTTTGCACCTCTGCTGGCTGATTCCCAAGGTTACATTCTTGTAAGGAAGAAACTACATAACATGCTGTTTCATTTTGGGTAGACATATGCTTTGTAAATACAAAGGAGAACCACTATTAAAATCATCATTTGCAAGCAGATTTCCACAATGCTCCCTTTTGGATAATACAATTACTTCTGAATCCTAGACCACTTAAAGTTATTAAATAATCAGTGTGTATTGAAGGAAGCAACACATATTCATATTATAATCCATAGACATACGGAGACATATATACTGTCACTCTCATTTACAAGCTGTACCTGGGTCCCTTAGGTTGTTTTTGAAAGGCTGATTTTCAAAACTATTTAAAATACAAACTAAGAAACAAATAAAACCCCCAAAACCACAGCACTGCAACAGCAAATATTTCTTAGTTAGTAGAAGAATGATTATAAGACATAGTTATTTAGGGACAAGCTGATTCAATTCTTCGGTTTGCTTGTTATTTTCCAATGCAGGAAATCATGTCTTGGAATTGTGAGTTGTAAGAAACCTTTTTCTTAGGTTTGACTTACCTCATGAATGAGACAGTAAATAAAAAAGTTTTAAAATTGACATTATTTTAAAAATCAGCATGAGATATCCTGAATCACATGATTTGGAAGGTATATCTCTATTGTTCACTTATCAAGCATTATCCATTGCTGTATCTAGGAAAATTTTGCATAATTGTAGAATTAATTGCTTAATTAAGAACTGTCTCAAACAACTGTGTGATCTCAATCAATTCACAATCACTATTTATCTTCCCACTTTCATAAATGCCGCTCTGGAATTTTTTCACAGCAAAAGCATGCACCAAATAAGTGCACCAAAAGCATTCCATATCTTGCAGCACTCTTTCTCACTAGTCACATTTCTCTTATTTTTGGTGCTCAGGAATAAACTTTAGTATTATACAGTCTAAGTAAGTAATGTCAGCATAGATTTTAAATGATTTATCAAATTGTTTGGTAAACAATAGGAAATCAAAATCAAAACTAAAAATAAATCAAAACTAAAGATACCTCCCATTCCTATCATATTTAAAGTTGTGAAAATATTTTCCTGTCTAGTATTCTTAGCAAAGTTAAAATTAAAAGCACTATTGGACTTACATTTTCAGGACTTTTAAAACAGAAATTGCCATTTTATCCTGACCTAGTACTTCTTCTTTCTTCAATTAAAACTCAGACTTTTCTCCATTCCAAAGTCAATAATAGAATTCAGTTTTTCTTTAAGTTCTGACATTGAAAAGGAGGAAGGGGAGAGCAGAGTCTCTATACTTATAAAGTCTGTGTTTATAGTAAGATATGGTAGGACTTCTGGCATACGAAAATATCTTCAATCAAGAACAACAAAAAAATTAAAGCAGCATTTTGTATGGCCAAATAAATTGAGGTGGGCCATTTAATGTGAAAACTTTTATTCCATTTGCAATAGTAGTGAGAATCATCATGGTTCCACAGACTGATAAGGAGAACTACCTAACTGACCACTAGAGATGTATTTGACATGAAGACACCTGGCATGGCTCATTAATTAAGTCACATTATTGTATTCTCCATGCCTTCAATGAAAAAAACCCAAACCCAACAGTTACATCAATAGTAATGTTTTGGGGGTTGGGGGTTTTTTCTTTTTTAAATGGATATTCCAAAAACATAGATGTGTTTTTGCAGTAGGTTTTCTAATTTATGCATCTGTAGATGTATTTAAAACGAAAAGATTAGATTAAAACTCTCCAGATATACTCGACTGGACACTTTCTGAATTTTAAGTTGTCTGTTTCTTTAAATGATTAAGAGCCTCTTGAACACAGTCCCACACTGAAATGATATAATACTGCTGCTTTACCCAGTATGCAGAGGAATGTTTGGTACCCTTATCACTGAGTGTTCTCAATTTAGAAACACTGAATGGCCAAATACAGTCCTGCCAAGTATTAATTTCCTGTGATGCTTTTCTTTAATGAACAATATTATTGCATCTTCCTGTTTCATAATAATTTATAAAGTCGATGAAATCTCTCTGAGTTACAGCAGTGCTCTTACTTCCAATCTCCACCTAAAGAGCCACACCATCCAAAGTTCAACAAGTCTTGTTATTCCACATGCCTAATTTGAAAAGCCCAAGGTCCAATATACCAGTATCCCAACACATAAATTTACTTATGTTATCTTGAATATCATGTTAAAAGCAAGCATATGTCCACCCCTATATATAAAAAAATAATATAAAGCAATACCTGGTTGCTCCTTTAGGAAGACTGACTAAAATTTCAAACACAGTGTTTTTCAGTTTTGAAACAGATTGAACACTTTTGCCATTTCCCTTGTATGCCTTGTATGTTCGTCAGAAGGACAGGAAGTTCTATTATCTATGGAGAGGCCAGTTGTTCCCAGGTTCCTGTGATGGAACAGTAGGAGAGGCACAGCTTGTATTTGCAGTCAGCTCCGTAACTCCTGTTTTCTGCTGCTACAACACCTCTTGCATTTTACACTTATAAATGCAAGAATATAAGAACACAACTTCTGCAATGCAATACTATGTTCTTCCAGTCATCATATCCCTCAGTCTTGCCACACAGGTAGCAATTTGCAAGGACTTCCTCAGGAAACAGAGAAGCATCTTAGCAAATTACTTTGTCAGAGTGATCTAAAGGAAGAGAAAATTGCTAAATCTCTTCTGCATAACTCACACCTTTGTGAAAGCATAATTCATGACTCTCCATGGGACAAAGACCAGTCCTGAGTTCTGTCTCCCAGTCTGTGCTTGGGAGCACTATTCAGTTCCAGCACAAATACTGCACACTTCCTATGAGGCTCAGGAATGCCACGATGCATACCCAAATAATGTCAGCCACCAAAATACACTTCTTACTCTTAGAATTATGGAGTACCAGTTCTCAAGAAAACTGAGCAGCTCAAGTGGAGGTGAAACATGAAAACATTTAGAGATTCTGGAGATGTCATTATGGTGAAAGTGACTTGGTATCTTACTGCACTGGGTCAAGAAGGCAGCATTATGATCACTGCGGTGGACTGCAAGGACTGCTCAGAGAGGAGCAGCGATGTGCCTGTCCCATGTAGTTCCAGCCAGCTCCAATGGACACAGGACATAGTTGAGCCCTGCAGTCAAAGTGGTGGCACCTCTCAGAAAACTTATTTAAGAAATGGTAAAAAATGCTGCACAGCTTGAGTGGGAAGAGTGGGAAATGTGTGAAACAAAGATTGAAGAACAAGGGGCTGAGGTGCTCCAGGAACTGGACAAATGATTCCCCCACAGCCCATGCTGAAGCAGGTTTATCTTGGTGGAACTGTGGTCCATGTACAACCCATGTTGAAGCAGTTTATGAAGGACTGGATTCCACCAAAAGGACCCACTTGGGTGTACTAGAAGAGTGTAATAAGGGAAAAGTGGCAGAAGAGCTGTTATGTGTTGATCTCAGCAGCCATTTCCTGCATCCTGGCACTACTTAGGGAGATGAGTCAGGATTGATGGAATGAAATTGAGCCTAAGAAAAAGAAGAGGCTGAAAAGAAGCCAGTATAGATATTTTGTATTTATTTTTCTTTTCATCCAGATCTATTTTAATTGGCAATAAATAAAATTATTTTTCCCCATGTCCAGTCTGTTTCCCTTGTGATGTTACTTAGCAGTTTTTCTCTCAACCCATGAATTTTATCTAAATTTCTCCCTGTCCGTCTGATGTTGAGGAATGAAGAAGCAGCTCTGTGGGTATCTAGCAGGCAGTCAAGGTCAACCCACCATGTGTAGTGAAATTTGTTGCAAAGAAGAAACAGAAAAGTCAGATAAAAGGCTGCCGTTTCATTGACAGACAATCTATAAGGACAAAAATAACTTGCTCACTTAAAATTACAGACTGTAGCAGAAAAAAAAAAGTTAAAACTCACATTAGAATTTCCTGTTACTCATGACACCTAAGACAGTCTACGACACTTTCAAACTTTACCGTTCACAACTGCCAAGAACTCACAGAAATGTATTTTTTTTGCTCCTGCCCTCACATACAGCTTCATATTTTTTAGCACATGACGTAAACCCTCTCTTTATATTTCCTTGCCTCATATGACTGCACAATACTCTTAAATGGTAGTCTGACAGCTAAAGGTATTTATATTACATTTTTTTAAGTTTTAGGGTTGAGTTAGTTCTCTTCTGCCTCAAGTAACAAATCGCTGTCTCTAAGGTGTTTCTTCCTACTAAAGTGAGTTCTCAGCTCTACATCTAATGGGAATCATTAACTTCTATAGTCTTTTGGAAGAATTAAAACTTTGTATCAGTAATTTCAGAAAGAACTTTTATCCTGTCTTGTTGATAAGACTTGAAGACAGAGATCTATATTTTAATATATTAATGAACTATCTCAGATAAGACCTCAAACATCTGAGGTCCCATTGTCCTTCTTTTATTTACATTAACAGTAAATGAATTATGCAATTAGTTTAAAAATCAACCCTGAGAAAATAGATACAGAGACACTGTTATGTTTTTAGTGTCTTGCTGTAAAGTACCTGCAGGTAACACTTTATAGCCTTTTTTCTTCTGCTGCTATTGTATCCTTCTAATTCTTATTTACTGTGTCTTGAAGGAATATTTTGAGGATTAAATTCTGAATGATAGTACAAAGATTTTGAAGGAATGAATATATTCTGCATTTTTGTGACTCTTTTCAGCTTTAAAATTACTGCTTTCCATCACTCTCTATCTCAGAGAATCAATTGGTTTTGTTGTACACAGCAATATAGCACAGGTCTTTTTAAAACACTCCTTCATATTTTCTGTGTTACATGGTCAAGTATTGAAGCATGATTTTTCTTTCAGACAGCACTTCTGCTTATCCTCCATTTAGTTAACTGGAATAAACAGTTCACATATGATTCCTTCAAATTCTTTAGTGTGCTTTTTTAAACAGCAGTAGAATTAAGTAACAAACCTTAACTTTGAGCTGAATTCTGCACACTCTTAATAGCTCTTCTCAGAGAGAAACTCAGACACTGAAAACTGTTACTCTTTATAAACTTATTTATACCTAGAAGTACTGAAGTACCAAAAGACTACTCATCAGTATAATTTCTAGCATGACCTACCCATTATACTGCTGCAACTCAGAGGGATAAAAACAATCTTATACAACTTGCACCAAGTCTAATGTAATACATTTCAGTTGGTCCAGTTAGAGAATTGTATTACTCCAGTACACAGGGCATAGTTTTCAAGGTTTTGGCAAAGTGTAACCAGTACACTAGCATAAAATATATTGGTTTGATAGAACTGATGCCTAAGAGAGGTCTTCCTGTACCAGAGAGGAAGTTCCAAACATCTGCATTTGTAAACACTTGTAGTGTAAGCTCTTTCAGTTTGGAATATGAGCAGGAGAAGTTTGTGACTGAAATAGGTGTGCAAATAAAATTTCCAGGTGTAAATATAGTGTTATATATAGTAGCATATAATTATGCCACTTTATGCTTCTTAACTTCCAGTAAATTAGAAAAATTAAGGCTACAGTGACATCTTACAAAGACTTGGCATTTTATGTATAAGGGTACGTAACAGTGCTTATCAAATGAAGAACAGGTTCCTGCTAAGATATGGTCACAGAGGAGGGCCTACAGCACAAGAAGTGCCTTATGGTGGGGGTTCATTAAGCAAGGGTGCATATTCCATCACACCTGTCTAATATATTGTCTTTTGCTGTGATATACTACCTGCCAAATGTACCTAGCCAATGCCTGACCAGCTGGCCAGTCACCTGAATTTGGTAAGATAGATCATGAATGAGAACTCTAGCAGTTTATGATACAGCACTAATAAACAAGGAAAGCAAGAAAAGTGCCAGATGAACAAGACTTGGATGATATAACTGTTGCAAACCCCGAAAAAAGCCATTCTGCCCTAGAAGTGGTAAAACAGTTCTCTAAAGGAGAGTTACTGTATATTAAACCTACATGTAGAACCTGACATTTTGATTGTTCAGGTTAATATCTAAGAAGAGGAGAAAAGTACACTTCACACTCAATTTACACTTTTGTTAGCTAAACATTAAGAAGAAAACTAATAGACATAACACTTATTTGGCACCTTAGGTCTACAACCTGCAGGTGCTTTTGGAGAGAATTAATGCTTCCAACAAATTTGTGGTAACTTAAACCAGACAAAACTGTACTTTAAAGAAAAGTGTGAACTTTTCTCAGCTGTCCTGATGCATATAAACTTCAAAGGCTCATTACAATCATTTAAATGCCCCTGTTTTTTATTACTTCTTTGAGCTTTTCAGCAAGATATTCAGCCAATGCAGAGGTATGTTTGTCTTTAGAGGTCCAATTGTGTACAAATACTCTGTTCAGACAAGGTAGCAATCTCTTAAAACTTTAGCTGATTGCAATGTGTAGTTTTAAGTGAAGCCTTTGTCATGCTTGTCCAGCAACCAGTTTTAATTAAATTCATATAGTTAAGAAATTTTATGCATACATTTGTACCAGCCAAAGGTGTTATTTTTAACATGAAAAGAATTTAAATTATGTCCTGACATACTTTTTTAGGAATTGAGTGAATAATGTCAGAAATTTATAATTAAATAATGAAAAAGCCCCCCTATGCTTAGTTGGTCAAACTCAGCCAATGTATCTAAACTACTCACTATTCCTTTTCTCTTCCATAATTCCAGTTTCTGTGCACTACAGTTTACAAATCTTCAAGTATTGGCAAGTAATTGAAATCTAACAAGACTTCACATCTGTCCTGGTTTAGGACAAATTTGGGAGGAAACCTCTGAATGAGGTCCCTCTAGACAAAAAGAAAAAAAATTGGAGAGAAGTGGAAAAAAAGAAAACTGTTTATTCAACAGGCAACACACCTCCCAGCACAACAATGAACATTATCAAACAGCAAAACCTCTCGCTGTTCCGAGGAGATGGCAGATTTAGAAGAGTTCTTTCCGTGGGCTGCCCGGCTCACTCAGTCTGTTCTCAGTCCCTCCTGTGCTGGGGAATGCTGCAGCCCAGGCCAGGCCCCGTGGGCCACAGGTGTGAGCTCCCGGTGCTCTTCTAGGTTTTCAGTCCAGAGCAGGTTCAAACAGTTCCAGGAAAAGAGAAAAAGGAAAAAAAAAAATCCAGGAGGCTTCTCTGCCTCAGCTAGCCAGAAAACTAAGAGCAAAAGAGAGCTCTCTCTCGCTGTCCACCACAGACAACACAGTCCTTGAGCAGAAATGTGGGGGAGCCAGTGCAGTCTCTGATAACAAATTCTGCACTTCTTCTTCCCCCCCCTTCACTCCTGGAACCAGTCTTAAAGTTGCAGAATTTAGTATTCAACACCAACAGAACAGACGATTTGGGGATATAGGCATCATACAGTCACCCCAAGACAACATCTTACACAAAATTGTTTTGGAATAACCACTTCTGATCAACTGTTTGTGAAGACCTAAGCAAGTTACAGATCTAAACTAAACTGATTTCTAACAAGAGTACTCTGAAAGCAGCCCACAGACTAAACTGATTAAAAATTCAGACTAGCTTTGTCCTCCTAGACATGAAAGTACTGAATCAATTTGTTTTTCTTTCAACTAATTCTTTAAAAGAACTGGGGCGGGGGGGTTGCCACTGTTGTTTTCCTCTAAATCGTATCTTTGTCCAAAGCTTCTTTGTCTAGAACTTCTAAATGTTAAGAACAGTGGTAAGTTTATTCTTAGATACAAATTACTGTGATAAACATGGACCCCTACCAGTGTTAGAAAGATAAGTAATCTGAAAACACAGACATTGAAAGGCATTGTGCTCACTGCATAACAGTGCAGCTATCTTGTACAGCATATTATCTCCTGTCTATAAGCAAAAATGCAACTCACAAACTGTTGTAGAATCAGGGGTGGGGTAAATCTGTGACCATGTCTTAGGAGGAACCTATTCTTCATTTGATAAGCATTGCTATGTAGCCTTATGCATAAAATGCCAATGTCATAGAATTACACCTAAGGCACAATAAATATTCTAACCCACAACCTGGTGAGGTGCCAGAAAGTTGCAATACAGCTTCAGAAAAAAACAATTTAATTCTTTATATTTTATTATAATTTTTTCCACGGGTAGTAGCTTTCTGTAATGACAAAAAGCTTTGTCCATCTGTCCTCAAAAAACACAAAGAAGTTCTGATGTGGATGAAAAGTCCTTCTCTCATACGGATGTGGAGAAAGACCTCCAGACACTGTTTCGGCAATTTTTAAGCACTCTAAGTAACAACTGCTGCTACTATGACACTGCACAGGGATCATTGCATGTGCAGCTGCGTGGTGACCAAGTTCAGACAGTTAAATGGCTAGTTTTTGGCTCTTGTAGCTGATGATGTTGGTATCACAGCAGTTCTAACTCCAGTTATTTAAACCATTGTGAAAACACACCTTCAAAAGGGATTTCCTAAGCTGAGAGCTGAGAAGCTTTACTAAACAAATCTAGGTAAAGAAAACTGAAGAAGCCAAGAAGATTAAGTAAAACACAACTAAACATGTAGGTGTGCTAGTTTTGGCTGGGATAAAATTAGTTTTCTTTACAATAGCTGGAATGGGGCTATGTTGTGGATTTGTGCTGGAAACAGTGTTGATAAAACAAGTATGTTTTAATTACTGCTGATCAGGGCTTATGCAGAGTCAATGATTTTCCTGCTCCTCATCCCATCCCACCAGTTAGGAGGTTGGACCTGTATAAAGAAGTGGAAAGGGACACAGCCAGGATTGTTCAGCCCAAATGACCACAGAGATGCTTCAGACCATATGGCATCATGCCCAGTATATAAAACTGAGGGGAAAAGAAGGATGGTGGGATATGTGATAGGGCACTGCTCCCCTAAGGATGGCTGAGCAACTACCTCCCCACAGGAAGGGGTTAGGTTTTTTTTTTTAAATTTACCTTAATTTAAAAGTTATTTTCATTTTGACACTCTTCAATTTAAACTTCAGCCCATTGCTCTTTGCACTTGGTGCACTGAAGGCTCTTTGGTAGGCTCCAGGAAACCTAACCAACTCAGCTTCAGGGTGGTTTGTACATCAGCTGCCCACACATCATTGTACACCAAGGCAGCCAGCATTGCTCACCCTGGAAGAGTAACCATGAGTAAAGATAACGGCACCAAGAAGTCTCCAGCTGACTGACTGTGGCTCACATCTGAGTCCTGGTCAACAAAACTCTTCGAGCTTGAATTCATTTGACAGCTGCTGTGACCATCTTCCTCTCGTATACCAACATGGTGAGTAGCTTCCTTCAAGATCTCCTTCATTGATGAGGAAACTGTTTTCCTGCTGATCTGACCTCTTTCACCCTTGCAGGGTGCTCAAAGGTCTGGTGCCAGACGTCAGTCAGTAACGTCCCCACACTCCTCTTGCAGAATGAGAGAGCCTTAAAGCGCAGGTGTGCTTTTACCGGGAAAAAGGCAGGTAAGATACTTCCACTTTCCAGCGCCGTGTTGTGTTGTTTACAGCACACGCTCACTCAGCTGCTACTTTCCTTTGCCACTCCGAGAACACCTGGACACACAGCTTAAATTACTTTTTTTGCTCGTGTGTTGTTTTTCTCGGGGTTGGGTTGTTCGATTTTTTTCCATAATGACCATGCGTCTCATTATACCATGCTGATCAGTAGCAAAGGAGAGGGCATAAGACCGGATGTAGATGTTTGTACTTAAGGAGGAAGGCCAGTTCCCTGCCAGGGGACAGTCCAAACCTCCCTAAGAACGCCTCAGCACCGCTTGGGACAGCGTGAAGTGAGAAACGCGGCTACGTTTGCCATCGGGCCCTGATTTTACACAGAAAACCGCAAACAAAACCCCTGCGCCGCGGAGCGCAGTACCAGGCAGCCCAGAAGGGCTACGGCCGCGGCGCTCAGCTCATGGCGCCCCTCGGGCAGCGCCCTATGCCCGCACACAGGCATGGGAGCCTACCTATCGCTACGCAGAAGGGAGGTTAGGGCGGAATGGCGGACGGGAGCTGCGGCCGAACCCGCCGACTTCCAACCCCACCGCACCGCTTCCGCCACCCTGCGCGAAGCCTGGCGGCTGCGCGGCTCCTCGTCGCCCCCGCCTGAGGCTCCTCCTCCCGCTGCCGGTCGGTCCCAAGGCGCAGGGCTGACATCACGCCCGGGGTTTCCATCCGACCACGGGAGGGGGAGGCTGAGCGGAGCGGTGGCGTGATGGCGGCGGTCGGCAGGACTTAGGAGTCGGCGGCGGAGCGGCGCCCATCCCGGTTCTCCCTGCACCCCTTCCAGCGTGGTCCGGACCCCATTGTTCGGGCGGCAGAGCGAGCGAGCCCGCCGCGCGGCCAGCGCGGAGCCGGCAAGAGCAGCGGCGGCCACCCAGGCCCCGCTCTGGCGGCGGGACCCGCACGCGACCCGGGGCTGCGGTACGAGCAGCAGTACGTTCCGCGGGGCACAGCGAGGCCTCCGGCCGTGGGGGTGCCCGGGTAGGGCTGGGCCGGCCGGCCCCCACGCACCGCAGGTAGGCAGAGGCCGCCATGGCTCCCTTCGCCGGCCGGGAGCTGTGCAGCTGCCGGAGATGAAAACCAGAAAGCGGTGGGGGGGTTGGGGGGTGGGGCGGTGCGGAGGAAATGCGGGCCCCACTGCCGATCTCAAGGAGGGTGGATGCCCGGCGCCGGGCTGGCTCCTCGGGCCCGCTCCCTGTTCTCCGGCGAGAGAGGGAGGGATTCTCCGGGGCCGAGGTGGGTAGTGTGGTTGAGCTGCTCCCGTTCACTCCTGCGGGGGGAGCTAGCGTGGATCCGCCCTGGCTGCCCGAGAGCGTCCGTGGCTCCGCTGCGGGCCATGGGGGGCGCCTAGGGAAGCGATCGTGGAGGGCGGCGGCGATGGCCTTGGAAGCGCTGCCAGAGAGCGGCGCCGGTGCAGGCCGCGCCGATAGCAGAGCGTGCTGCCTTGTGGGCGAGCAGCGAGAGAGTGGCGCGGGCGGCAGAGGATGAGAGTCGGGATCGGGTCGTCCTGGAGCAGAGAGCGGGCAGTGGAGAGAAAAGTTTTGCCGCCGCCCGCGGTGTTTTCCGGGTGCCAAGACGCGGCGGTTCGTGCCGGCGCGGAATCGCCCGTCGCGCCCCCTCCTCCCCCGCGGGGTCCCCGGTCGCGCTTCGCGGCCCCGCTGTGGCTGCGGGGTTCCTTCTGATCGCGCTCCCGTCCCTCATCGCCATTGTTCGCGGGCCGGAGCGGGCCCGGCCGTGTGAGCGCAGGGCAGTGCCCGTCCCAGAGGGAGAGTTTCCTCGCCACCGCCTCGATGGGCTCGGGGTTGGACTGTGGCTTGTTCTTGGGGAGCACCCGAGGCAAGCAAGATCCTAATCGCATTCACACAGCTAAGTCTGTGAGGGCGCAAGTTGATCTGATTATCACTGAGCTTATAGTTGCGGCCCGTTTACCGTAAATCTAAACTTTCTCTGACTGCATTGAATACTGACTGCGTAGTGTTATGGCCTAGAAGGCTGATGTATATGGAATAATGGTCATTCCATCTCTGGGATCTTGCTGGTTTGATTTAGTGGGAGCTCGTGTTAAACAGTACAGTCTTATCTTTCTGCTCCTGCCCACAACTGTAAGTGGATAGCATTACGTGTGTTCCTGGAAATGCTTCCCCTATGTTTTGTGCATGAAATACATTTTACTAAGCAGATCTTAGCAGAACATTATTACTATTACTATTATTATTATTCATTTTTTCTTAAATATTTAGATTTCTTTAGATCCTGAATTCAGTACTGTGCCCAAAGTATGTAAGATTGCAAAGATGCAATGTATAGTGCAGATAGGCAGTAAACGGTTCTCACCTCGCAGTACTAAAGAAAATGTAATTTCTGTAATTTTTCCTGTTCTGCAGCTAGTAGTTCAGCAGAAATTGCCATCTTTATAGCACTACCCATGAAAAGTTCCATAACAAAGCATAAGGGCAAAAAGAAGTATGTTCTGGGACCCCAGTGCAGTCAAACAAAAAGCAATACAAGTTTTCCGTGCATTTTGTGTACTTTATTTAGATCTTCCTGTATGAAGACCTGTTGATTCTGTGGACATTAGTTTTTGTTATTGTCACAGACAGCAGGGAAGTTTTTTTTTCCCTCTGAAAAGGAAATGGTGATATCATGATCAGCCATGAACAGGTGACACACAAAAAATGCTATTTTTGAGTTACAGACATGACATCAAACATGCCCCCTTTCACAATTAGTGGAAAAAAATCCAGTTTATTTTTGGTATGTTTTTAGTTGCAATCATACTTTAAAATAGTGTTAATGTTTTCCTTTCCTATTTTAGGTATTTTGGGAGAAATCTTGAATACCCACTGAGAACGCTAAAGCAAACGTATAAAACATCTGGCAAACATACAGAGTAGCAAGAAGTGGATTCCTGATATCCACCTTGTAACTTGAGTGGACTTTTATTTATTTTTTCAAACTTTTTAATATTTACAATGAATGGGCACAGTGATGAAGAAAGTGTAAGAAACAGTAGTGGAGAGTCAAGGTAAGCACTTGCTTATTTCAGTTATTCTTGGCTATGTATTTTCTTATTTTTTTTACTAAAACATTTATATTTGAACTGAATGCTGAAATGTGGTGGTTAGCAGGCAGATCATAGTTAGGAAGACTGGCTTTGCTTCCTTGCAGGTGCTTAATTTGCTTATTACATTCTCGTCATTTCAGCTAAGAATGGGAGTGATAATGCATATGTCCTGCATAATAAAGCTGAAGTAGTATTAAAGCCATCCAACAGAATAATACCTCTCTTGAGGAAAAAAAGCGCCTGAAGTATCAAAAACATTGAATTAAAGTGTTAAAGCTGTCCTCTATAAAGTACAAGGTACATATGCATAATATATGTTGTACAAAACCCTAATTAGGGTGTCTTTAAAGGGGCAGTGGTTCACTTCAGTGTTTTGATATTAAATACTTTATGATTCTGTCATTCTTCAGAGCTGTCAGACTAGTTGAGCTGAAAGTGTTAACTTTGTTTTTGGAAGTGAAAGGACTCTTTTCCAGCCATGTGCTTAACTAAAAAGAAACCTAAAATCAGTCTTCTAATGCCAAATTACAGTCTTTTAACAAGCGGCGAATATTCACATGTTTGGAAGAGCCTGATTAGAATGACCTGGCTCCATGCAGGGTGACAGCCAGTTTATAGGGATGGAATTAAGTTCACTTACTAGAACAGTTCCAAGTTCGAAAAGCCCCTTGTGTGCTACAAAGTTTAGATTTCTAAAACTGGAAATATGATAAACCTAGAGGTTTAAAAATCCACAGTAAAAAGTGAGTATTAGACGTCTCCTCTAAGAGGTGGTTTGTGACTGCTGTTCTTCTGCCCCTCTTCCTGTCAGATTACAGCCTGTTGAACTGGTTAGCTAATTCTCTCGTCAGGGGGCCATAAAGAAAACTATATTCTGCAGACTATGAAACTTCCAGTTGAGTAGAGAGAGATCTCAATTATTGCCTCAAGAGAAGAAATGCAAGAAGAGCATGTAACTGCCAGCTAATCAGCCAAGCTTCCTGTTATACATGGAAGTCTCCTAGAAAGATTTTCAATTTTGTGAATAATTCGCAAGCTCTAACACATGGTAATTTTTGAAGATTTCTGCTTCCTTTAAAGTTGACACTGTTACAATTAACAAATGAGTTTGAAGACTTCTGGGACAAAATGTCGCTTGTTACTTAAATAAAAAGGCAAAACAAAAGCTTCCAACAAACATGAACCTACCTGGGACAAGTTAGTGTATGAATTTTCTTACTACTTGAGAGATACCACCTAGCTAAAGGTCTATGAAGAAACTTTTATATTGAACTGTGACTGCCCATAAATATCTGTATTTCAAAGTTATTTAAAAGCTTTAGTAGTTCATAAGACTAAAACAATTAAATGTCATAAAGTTCCTATGAATTTAATGAGAAATAAGTATCAGGAGGATGCACAGTACTCAAAACTTCATATTTGCCTGGAAAGTGAGACTTTATTCTTCACCTTAAATGTCCTGCTGAGCACATCTTAAAACTTCAAAAAATTTTAAAATCCAAACAACTGTTTTTCCTAGGCTTGTGTCACTTGATAACTTCATAGTCTAATTCACAGGCACTTGGAAAACTTCTTTTCATGTTCATTATCAGAAAGCTGTTCGTGCAAGTGAAGTGAGAAGACTTGCCGCTTTAAATGATAGAATCCTCTTCTGTGTAACGTAGTTCCATTATTAAAACAATACAGAATATTTTTATATGCCTTACACTTGCATTATAGCTGAGTGATTTTTTACTTTAATTTGTAGGTTTCCAGTACTCTGGATGATTTTCACTCTGAGTTGAGGTAACTTAGCAAGCTGCAGCTGTACAGATAACTAACTAACTTAGGAAGTGGTGCTGTAATTATCCTTCGAATCTGGAAAAGTGAATTTTAGAAAATGGAGGTAGAAATCAGCAACAGAATATATTTACTAAGCTTATAGTGATCCCGTTCTTTTCAGAATGCTAGGTGTAGAAATAAGTGAAGAAAGCAATAAGGAGCTGCTGCTGGGAGTAGATTGCAAAGGAGATCAAATGCAAGGATTAGTAGGAAAAAAGAAGAGATGAATACAGTGATAATCTAAGCAGCAGCATTGGTGTTAACTAGGAGATGTCTGAAAATTTGTGTCAGTTTGCAAATTTGATACTTTACAAGTGCAGTAAAGCAGTTCACTTCCTTCGGTCTGTGGTGTCAACTTCCATTGCTGTCATTCTGGAGTGATAATAAATACAGCCTGATGTAGCGGAGCCACCATCATTACTTCAGAAAGTTAAGCAGTGAGTCCTGCCTGGTTTTACAAAAATACATGAGCATGCGGTGTTTTCTGGAAGCACCATGACTTGAAAAATTGTGGGAAGCTTGTAGTAGTTTAGCAGTAGGAGGACTGGAGAAGGGACTGATCATAGATCTTTGACTTGATACACCGTGGTAAGGGATTGTAGCTGTCCTTTATTCACTGTGTGTAGCTGTGAAGGTGATTTTTTTCTGAAGTGAGAATGAGCAGTTTGCCACTGCTTCATACCTTTCCACTGTTCATCTATTCATCTGTCTGCTAGACAGATGAATGTTGGTCCTGTGTTGGTCCTGAAGTTCTGTTTTGCTACAGAGCAGTACATGGCCACACCATTTGGACTTTACTTGCTTATTTCAGCAAGCTCTGAGGCTCTAAATCCCTACTAGAACTGAGCATGATGGAAATTATTGTAAACGTTGTTAACTAGTCTTGTTGGTTGGTGTTCCAATTTCTGTCCAGTAATCACAGTGGTGTCTACTTTCCCGCTTGTTGTTTACTTCATATAACTATTCTGTAATGTTTTTAAGTAGCTCAAGGTAGAATATCACAGATACTGTTCATCTGGATAGCAAGTTAATGCAGACACAAAGATTTATTAGCAGTATGCTAAGAAGCTTACTCAAGTAGAGCATCTTTGTATGATGTTCTTGACAGTTTTCAGTTCAGTGTACAAACTTCAATATAAATACATACATTCAAGTTATATAGTAATAAGAAAGCTTAATCAGCACGGAAGGGCAGTTGTACCTGAACTTGCAGACAAGTGCCAGACAGAACAAGGGCTGCAGCAATGAAATGTTGGCACTATTTGAACAACAATCTGATTTCCCATCTCTTTGCTCTTCTGTGTTTCTGCAGAACAAGGTATAGAGGACTTGAGCATACCTTCCTTTCCTAGGCAAAATGGCATGGCTCAGTGTAGCTTGAGTGGAAGGTAGCTGGCCATCTTTGCAGTAAGCAGCTGCTTACACCAAAGACTTTTACAAGTCTTTACACACTTGAAAGTGGATGTTAAGATAGTAATTTCAGTGGGTTTAATTTGTTTTGTGGATTGCATAGTCTGTGGACTTACGTAATTAAGTAAAGACTTGGTCAACAGGCTTCAATTTACTGTATAAATGCATATCTTCCATAGAAAGTAAAAAAGATTAATTGAAAGCCACAACTTTAGGTTCTCACTTTCCTGAAATCTAAGTGGGAGTTAAAATAGAAATTGACCAAGTATATTTGCAGAATTACTTGCATGCACTGGCTTCTTTTTAGTAGGAGTTTAATAGATAATATTAGTAAAAATGTGTGTATACAGCAAGAGAGAGCATATACATGAAACTGTATATATTTAGATACCTACTAAATGCACAGGAATTGTAAACTGTTGGTAGCATGTACTGTAAACAGCTAGTGGATAAAGCAAGATCTTTGCAATATTTTTCTCTTTAATTAACGAATTATTAGTTTATCAGGAATAATCTCTTACAGAATTAAGCATACTAAAGCATGATAAGGTGTCCAAATCCAGGTTAAAAGCATCTTTTCACTTCTTTTTGGAAGAGCTCAGATAGAGCATGTATCCAAACCTAAGTATTTTTTTCCTAGAAACATCTCCAACTAAAAGAAAATATTAAAAATTCATGGTCTGTCTCTTGATCTGCATGTAATCTTAAGTTTGGTTTTGGAACGCCTGCTGAGTTTATCCCCATTTTTTGTCTAACCTAACTGGATGCCACATAACTGTACCACAGATTTTAAATTAAGTTCCTCTGTCCTGAGAATTTCAGGATTTTAGGCAATGCAAGCTTTTCATGTTCCTCAAGACAAAGCGAAGTTTTGTGATAGTGGCAGTGTATACATCGGGCCTGTCCAGATGTGGTGTCTCAGCTGGCTTCAGCTGATTTTGTTGGGTGTTGGGGTGGGTTTTTTGTTTTTTGGTTTTTTTAAATTAAATTCCATTTAATACTTTTTTTTGCTGGTGGTCTCTGAGGAGCTTCTGGTACAGACATAATTCTGTTGCTGCTGGATCCAGCAGTGTGCTGAAGGTTGCTCACATTGCACAACAAAGTAGTAGGGCCCTGAGTAATCACTGATACCTCTTGCCTGTTCCTGGGTTCCTGGAACTTCTTTGTGCTCTTAAGATGAGTGACTTGCATCTTTCAAATAAAGACTTGCAATGTACTTCATAGAGTCAAGAAAGTTGGTAGGTAATCAGTTTAATTTTGATAGCATTGCTTTGCTTACAGTAGTAGCAACAGATAATTAGTCTGCAGGACAGAAACACGTGTTACCCATACCAGGAAAACTCAATTGAGTTCATAGTTTGTAATGGCTGATGACAGGAAGTAACATTTGGCAGATTGAACATTGTACTCTTTGTGCCCTCTGTTCTTTACTGGCAGTGATGAATAAGATAAATCTGCTTTATGCATTATAATTAAGTTACATAATTAAGATTTCTTAAAGAAATAAAACTAGAAAATATTACTATTTGCATAGTATTTGCCTGTAGAAACTTACTTGCTATTTTACGAGTTTGGCATTTAGTATCTGTTACTTCTGCACATTTTGAATCGGCTCTTCATATTCCAATGCTTTTCTTCCTTCAGCTTGTTTAAAAAAGCCCCAACAACCAAGCAGCAAAGGAGAACAGTCCATTGTCATCTCAGATATGTTTCAAAGATTCTGCAGATAGTAATATCTTTCTTTTTTAATCTGATGAACTTTAGTTTGCTTAAATTGTGACTCTCTGTCTTGCTAGCCTTGAAACAGAAGATCATTAAGGTAATGTCATCTAATGAATGCACTTGAAAACAGTGGTGTTAAATTAGCTGTTCTTGGATAAGTTATTATCCTAGACAGGAGTCTGCATTTTCTGTTAGTTCTTTCACAATGTGACTTGTTTAGCTTCCCATTTTAGGATTTGTATTTCTAGTGCCTAGTTCCTTGTTGTATGATCCTCTCAGGGGCACCTTGTTTTAAAGAATAAGCTAGTGAAGCTGAACTTAAGACTGTGGTAGCTAAAGTAGTGCCTCTGTTGCAGGATACTTGCTTTAAGCCTGTCGTTTCCCCAAAAGCATTCCTCAGTTTCATTGCATAGGTATTTATTTGGAAGAGTTGGAAAAAACATTCGCAAATAAATACTGCATTCAGGCGTAGATTTGTGAACATGTAGGGGGTACCCAGAGACTGTGTTCATTAAAAAAACCAGCAAATTCCTTGAGTGTGTCTGAATTTCATACCAAATCAGATTTGACATGTGCTGCTGTACAGATGGAACTATCAAGGTCTAGAGGTAAGAGGTTTCTTAAGTGCGTATCCTGCAAAATGCTCTTTCTAGACTTCACACCACAGTTTGTCAACTTACATGAAACTAATCTTTAATGTAGAACTTCATCTTGAGACCTGCTGTTAATTTTCAGTATGTACTGTTGGCCTGCTACTGAAAGTTACTGCTGACTGCTAAATTTTTCATCGGTATTTGGGTTTGTTTGCACAGAAAGAAATAGTCTCACTTCAGCAGTACCAAGGAGATCATCATTGGTGCTTTATCCATCATGCTTGTATTTTCCATATCCTTTTGAGGGTCCACTGTTCTGCACAGTCTTTTATACTCCTGTCATAGTTTAGTTTGGAGAGGGGGAGTTAGGTTTTTGAGGTGTTGTACTGGTTTGAAAGCAAAACCAGTGAGAGACTCTAAGTCAGTAATACAATTTAATACGAAGAAAGAGAAAAAAATAAAATACATGCAATAATACAAAAGAAAACCACTGACAGAGTCAGAATGCAACCTGACACCCTGTCAGTCAGGGTGTTGGTAGCAGTTCGATTAAATGGTGGCTGCAGTCCTTCTGGACGACAGATGTGGTTCAGTTGAAGCAGTGGTTTTGTAGAAGGGTGTAGTTTTCTTCTGAAGGTCCAGCGATGATGTGGAAAAGGTCCGACTTTCTTCTGGGATCCGGTGGAAAGGGTTGCCTTGGTGTTCTAAACTTCAGTTTTTTATCTAGGTAGGAAAGGCTTGGCTCCTCTCCCTGGCTGGAGCATCTCCCAATGGGATGATGTAATCTTACCAGTCATACAGTAGGACTTAATGGCTCATTAACAGAATATATCTTCTGGAGGAAGGATGGGTTGTGAAAAGATAACGATGATCATCCCCCGATTTTATCAGATGGCACATCAGCAGAGGATATCTCCCACAGAGATAAGCACCACCCCTCCTACATTTCAACAGATGGTGATAGAATACACATTTTTGCATTGTACCCCAGGACAGATGTCTACAGGAGTGTGGGTAAGGTATCCACTTTTGTGCTTTGCTGAACTGTTTCCAATAGAACAGCTTAAGCAATGACCCTGTGTTGTGTAGGAGGGAGAGTTGTCAAGAACTAACACACTTGGCAAATCTTTTTCTGTAAGAGGAGCTCTTAAGAGAGGGAACCAGAAGCCCTGTTCCTGATGCAGCATTTGTATGATAGCATTAGACAGCGGCAGACATCTAATTGTGCAAGTATTCCAGTCAGTGTTTGAGGAAATACATAATGTTCCTTGCATCCTCCCCCTAGAGATATGATACCAGAATCTCAGTAATTTGTGATGTCAGTTCAGGTGATTAATTTTGTGAAGGTCAGTGGTGCTACTTTGCACTAATGGGCATTACTTGTTGTGAGGAAAGTTGGTCAGATTAGTGACTCTAGTTAAACAATACCAGCTGACACTTAAAATTCTTCAGCTAGAAAATAAATTGCTTATAAACTGTGCCTTGAAAAATGCAGGTGAAGTTAAAGAATCTCATAAGCAATGGAAATGAAAGCAACCAGATATTATGACTACCTCACTGCTGTTATCTCCCTGTGTTTTTAATACCTTTATTGCAGAACTTTGGTTCTGTTTCTTTAATGCAAGTAAACTGCCTTTCTATCAGAGAGGCTTTTTGTCCTTATTGTAGCAATGATTTTAAAAGTCAAATTTTGGCACAGTATGAAATATTCTCACTTACCATTTGGTTTGCAATAGTAGCTTCCATTGAGTTCATTTATGAAGTATATACATGCAATAATTCTTTTACTAGAATCTGCCTAATAAGATAAATACAAGAAAAAGAAAATTTAAAAGTATGAGATAAAGATTTAATACTTGAAAATACAGTTTTTTATTGGTAAAAGAATCCTTTTAGGACTTAGTAAAGAAATATTAAGAATATTCTTGTGTTGTAATATCTTGGTTCAATATTTTGTGACACAGTGGTTTGAAGGTGTGGTTCTTTGTTAAGTTTATTTCGGTACCTTATTTTAATGACTAGCACATCTAAAGAAGATACCTAGCAAAGGTACATGGCTTCAGGTGGAAGAAGTCCATTGTTTACTGCACTTACTAAGTCATAGAACTATTTTTTTCAATCCCATCGGCTAATTATGCAAAGGTTTCTCTTAAATTTTGTCTGGTAAATTTCCAACTACCCTGTGAATCATTTTATGCATATTAATCTGAAGGGATTGTAGTTTTCATGTTTTTAACAAATGGGTTCGAAACCCGGTGAAAATTTTTGAAAAATTTTTAAAAGACTGGAAATTATCTCCCACCTTTTAATGTGTATAGATACAATAGCTTTTTTTAGGTGACATACGTTGGTTTTAATGATAAGATGACATAATGATGGAAACCTATCCAAACATCTATTTTCAAAATTCTATCTCTATGGCATGAGTTTCTTTAGAAAAGCAGTTGCTTTTTCAACGTTAAAATGTCACCTTCACTTGGAAGGGATACATGTTGTTATTTAAAATATCTGCTAGGTAGCATACTACTAATAACAAATTGTTTCCACATAAATGGGCAGTGTATTTGAAGCACTTTTCTTTTTAAAACAAACACACTCAGAGCTCACAAAAACCAAATATTCCTGTTCGACAGTGCTTCTTAGTAGTTTAACCTCTTATGGTATAAATATTTTTTATGCTCATTTTCTATCTTGTTACAAAATATTGTAAATATTTTACTGTTTAATGGACTTGTTTTCATAAAATTAAGAACATTACTGACTTCCTGTATTCTTCTGGTTCCAGATTCTTTGCTGCAATAGCTTGCCTATTGTTGATGGAGTGGATGAATTTATTTTGTACTGCAATCTCTTACCGCCCCTACTAGACTCTAGATTTTATTCCAGTCAAAGCAACCACACATTCCTAGTTATGTTTGCATTGTTTTTTTTAATAAAACTTTCTTTCTTCTTTTTTTAATTAAAGAAGTAGTTTACTGTTGATAAAATAGCTTCTCTAATGCTTTTCCTTTAGTGATCTAGGAAATGTAATTTTTTTTTGTGGACCTCATTGTTGAAAGTCCCAAATCTGGGACATGTTAGAATCTGTACTTTCATCCAACCATAGAGCAAATTTCCTGAAATGGATAATTTGTTCTAATACTTGTTTATTCAAACCTTCAGCAATGTTTTTATGTGCTTTTCAGCAGTGTTTGCTCACAAAGAAATGTGCTTCCGTTTGTCACTGTAGTTTTCCATGCATTATTTTAGCTATTTTTAAGCAACAAAAACTGAATTCTCTGTAGACTTTTTTCCCCTTGGTCTTAGGTAAGATAACCTCAGAGCAGCCTGCTAACTATTCACTTATTAAATTAAGAGACATTTTTTGAAGTACAAGATTGACTATTACTTGAAACATGACTTGAAGCATTACTTGAAACATTGCTGGAAAAAATGAAGGGTTATCTTTGTGTTCTGGATGGTTAGTTTTCAGATGTCCTGCTAATTTTGATGTTTCATGCTATTGTGGGCTAATATCTCAAGATACGATACAGATTTAGGGTAAGAGTAATTGTTAACATTGTTAAGTCTTGATAACTGAAATTTTCTTTAATCCAGCTTCTTGTCAGATGTCATTAAATTGTAATTTTCTGTTGCCTTGGAATGTGGCTTATGAAGAGCTTGTAATGTAGTAGAAGTAGAAGAAGCTCTGCTATTTTCTTTTCACATGTACTTATAGTACCTTCAGTCCGTTGTTTCCTTGCAAGATTCTTGTTAAACTACTTCTCCATTCTGTAAGGGTTAGTTTGGTTAAAACTAAGAAATACTATCCATGAATCCACGTAATCAGGCAGAGACAAACTGTGTTCTGTCTCACTGCACACAGAAGGAATGGAGTGATCGCACCACCGGGACCCGTCTGGGTTGTGGAGCGTGACACCAGGCCATCAGACATACGGGCTGAGGGAGCTTGCAAGTGTCAAACCATGTCTTAAATACTTAAATGTTTGTAGAGTTGAATTAGTGGTTTGGCCTTCCTTCCCGGAATCCTGCCTTCCTGGATTCCTTCCTTCTTATTTCAGGGGTTGTTACTTTGTTTTGGGTTTGGGTAGGGGTTTTTGGTATTGTTTGTTTGCTTTAAATAAAAATAAATCTAAATATCTGTTCCAATATATTCTTTATATACCCCCTCCTCCTGTTTGTGTGCGCTCTTGTTTAAAAACCACGGTCTTTTATGTGCCAGTTTTGTGTCATCAGAGAAGTGTGGTGAGTCTGGGAGAGGGGGAAGCTCTTTATTTTTCAAAGAACATCTTAGGGCAAATACTTCAGCTGAAGGATTTTCTCCTTAGAGCATGATAAACCCTTTAGGTAAATCCTGGCATTCCTCACATCAGTTTGAAATATGGATTGTCTTTATCACTAGGAAGGCTTCCTTTAAGAGATAGTTTCTCAGTGAAGTCCCAAGGCAGGGTCACTGGCTCATATGATAACGTGAAGCAACGACTCATTAAGTTTTGTTTAGGGCAGCACTACATGTGAAACAGAAATAAAAAGTACAGATAATGTCCCAGTGATGTTATGTGTTCAGAGGCAGAGTGCTAGAAATTGTTGGTCTCTGTGTGTTAAATGGATATGATATAGTAAACTGCAAGTATCTTTGCTGAATAGAAGTTGAAATGAAAAAGAAAACTGCTGCTACACTGAGTTTTCAGTAAGACTTCATTTTCACTGCCCCATTTTTTCATTATTTACATTGCTTAAGAGACATGGCTAGAAAATATCTCAGATACATTTCAGTTTTCCATTTGTTGTGAGAGGAAATGTAATTCTTTATTCTCCGCTTTATGTAACTCTTCTCTCTTTGTCCCAAGTACATCTTTGCATATTTAGCTGGATTTCTTCATTTTTAGAAGAAGTTACATAGGTCTGCTTTTATTTCATTGCTGCTGCTTTCTTAGAGTTGTTTTATAAGAAACAGGTAAGGTGCTCCTTTATATCCAAAGGGAATCATTAGTTGGGTCTGATACTGGTCTAAAACTGCTTTGCGTGAGATATGTGAAGAAACTGAAAAAGCAGTTGATAATCAACTCTGTTCTTTCCATCTGCCTTGTAGATACAGAGCTTTAGAGCTAATTAAGAACTAATTCTCAGGCTGAAAAATTCTACTCAATTTCTGTTTGAATAGATAGCTAGTCCTGTTAGACAATAGAGGTTTTTTTGTTGTTGTTGTGCTAATACAAAACTGTTTTCTTTAAACTGCTGTGTTATACAAAATATTATCATTGGAAGTGCTAGACAAATATTTTTTTTTTTTTAAGTACGGAAAAGCAAAGGGAAGGGACAGATTTGGAAGCGTATAATATTTTGATCTTGGCATAAACATGCTCTTTTTTGGATCTTTGACTTATAGAAAGAAAAATAATGATTTTCTCTCTAATATTGAAAATAGTTTACACACTGAAGACTGAGCCCTGAACCTGTAGTTCTTACTGTAGGTGTGTTTTTTGCCTTATGTGCCCCATCACGGTTACTGTTGGTTCAAGTCCTTCATATTTCTCTGGAGGAAAGAAAGTCCTTTGATGAATGGATTGTTGCAGCTATTGGGGATTTTTAGGTGATATATCTCGTGCAGTTCGGCTTGTCTGTACTTAAAGATCTGCAATTTGTCTTTATGCAGAGCTTACTTATTATTTGACTTTCTACCTCCTTTGCAAACAAGAGCTTTAGCTTTCTGATTTACAGTGCTGTCTTTGTAGAATTTATGCTTCCAAGGTTCAGGTTGAAACAATGTATGAAAGTACATTTTAAAAGAAACATTGCTTTGATAACCCTCAGAGCCTGTCAGTTACTTGTCCTGTGGCAAGTCAACAGGGAAGACTTTTGCTATTCAGTAGAAATGAAGACCTGTTTGTTATTCTTACCTATTTTTTAAATATTCATTGTACTTCCATGAAGATGTCTGGGAGTATATGGTACACAGGCAGAACTCGTAGTTCACACAAATTTCACGCAACTGCATTAATTTGGATAATTATAGTTGAAGTAAGCTCTTCCCAGCATAGACTAGCCTTGTGTGTTTGAGCTCCTGTAGTGCTTTTTATGAGTTAATTTCAAACGTTTAATGAACACATATATGTAAACTGACATAGATTACTAAGCTTTGATAACTGTTTCAGCAAGTTGTTGCTGTTACCCTAGTTGAAAAATTACTTTTGGCTACTCAGTTTGTCTTTTCCTGTTTCCTTGTTCTGATTCGACACTGTAGGATATGAAAGATTAGTAAGATATTATTGATGCTATAGTGTTTGAATTTCATATGAGCATTTTTTCCTGTTCTTTGTGCCATATGTTAATCTCTGGTTGGGATCCTACATTGCCCATGCATGGTATCATTAGGGCAGCTCTAAATCAATTGTAAACTTTATTATTTGTTTTTTCTTCCTGTAATTTCACTAATTTCTCTCCCCATTCCTTTTGCTTCTGTGTGCAGATTTGTTTTGTGGTCTTGCATTCATAAGTAATTTGACTAAATTAAGATTTTTACTCTTTGTCAGGTGTTACTGTGAGTTGGGATGCAGTTGAGTTATATTAGGCTGCTCTACTCCAAATCGGGCCAATTTATTTTGAGAAACAGAGATTATGGAATAGCTCTTCTTTTGCTGGTCCTTCTCATAAGCCTAATGGGAATTCATTACTGGACTCAGCTTTGATGAGAGCTAGCTGGCCAGATAAGGAGCCTGTGTTTTTTCTTTAAATGCTGTATGATCTATATCAATATCCACATGTTGGCATGTTGATATTTTTTAACAGAGACCTTAGATTATAGCTGATCTCTTAGTAAATAATAAGATTTGGCATTAGCTGTTTTTGCATCCGGCTCTACAGAAAATAGCATTATCTACTAGACTTTTATTTTCCCTATTTCAGCCCTTTTGGTTTTGAAATTACACTCAATTCCTGTGAAGAACATCAAACAACTTAAAATTTCCTATCAGTTGTTTATCCCTGGGTGCATCCAAGAGGCATTTGGTCTGGTGCTGAGTGAGTGGTTTAGGAGTTACACTGGTAGTGCTGGGTTCACTGGATAATCTTGAGGATCTCTTCCAATCTTGATGATTCTGTGTAATCAATCTAATTCTTGCTTACTTATCTAAGTAAACTAATTTTTTTCGTCTTTTCTGTTATCTCTCCACCATTCTCTTCTGGTTTAGATGTTTCTTACAATGTTAGCAAGTTGACCAAAATGTCTAATTCCAGTGTTAGTTTCCCCATGCTACCTTAGAAAACAGGTACTTTGTTTTGGTGACCTCTGTCTCCGTATGTAATTGGACCCATAGTTAGCACTCTATTAGTATGTGTGAACTGTTTTATGACTGTATGGAAAGCTAACTTAATTACTATCCATATGGCTTAGTGTTCTGCATACATTTTTGATTTGATAATCCACGTTATTATTATCTTCTTTGAGCAAACCTTGTCCTGCATGAAGGTACTTGATTCCTTTCCCTTCCTTCAAGGTTCTGTAGGATTTACTTATTTTTGGTAACTTTTTATGACTGGAACTTTGGCTGGTATTTACTTGTGTCTCTCCATGCTGAGTTTTCTTCTGTATATCTTAATTTACAGTTAGTGCTGCCTTCTGTAGTTCCCCTGACATGTACTTAATGACACTGCTTTGCTGAGAAATATGGTTGTTTTATAAAGGTGCGATTCACCTAGTATTTAAGGTAAGGCAATATTTGTGTGCAAAAACTGTTACAATGAAAATCTCTTAAGAAGACAATCGTAGAGTGCCATTAATTTCTGGTGTTATTTAACGTCTGGTCATATATTGTAGCATCATATTCTATAACTTGCTTTTTGAGCAAGTAAGGTTAGTGTTATAGCAGAATGCCTGAAGTAAGACTTTGATGAAAGAAATTGGAAATTTCAGAGCAGCCTTGTTGTTTCTCAGCTTTCCCCTCAGCCAATGCAAGCAACATGTTTCTCCACATCTTGCCTTTCACAGCAAGGAAGCTTCACCCTGTTCACTTTGCCTCTCTTTATTTCATGGTTGCTGGTTGCAGATGGCTGATGGAGGTGTACTCTGCAGGATCTGTTAATGAATAACTTAATTTCTTCTTTGCTGGCACAGTTTTGTTGGTGGCTGCAAAAGCAGAGATGTGATTTTGCCTTGTTTTGCAGCTCTAAAATAGTTAAGTATATACAGGAGCAGATGATTAATCTTCCCTGTCCTGCACCTCATCTCCAGCTGACTGTCAGCCAGATTAATTGTGCTGGCAGAGATCAGCTGGGCTTTGATACTGTTTTGGCTTTAACATTTTCAGTTCTGGCTTCATGTTTGTTCTGCTTTTTAAGAATTTGTGTCAGTGTGTACATAATCTGAAATTATTTTGCTATGTGGTGTGTCTTTCTCATGATATCTTTGAAATGTAATATTAATCTAGTGAGGAATTTACTAAAGTTTCAAACTCATCTACTCTTTGCAGTTGTTCTAGAAAAGCAAATGCTTTTTTGGTGAAGTTTTTGAATGGTCATAACATAAGTATATTTAATTAGTGTGTGTGCTAATTATGTTAAATCTGGTGTAAAATGAACATACTGATTAAAAAATTTAGACAGCTCATGTGTATGATAAGGAAAGTGCTTTGGCACAAGTCATACCACCTCTGACAAATTCAGAGTTGTCTTCATGGGAAAATTTTGTGCTGCTCTCTTAACAGAAGAGCATAGTCTGTGTAGCTTTTTGTTTTGTTATAAGGACTACCACTGATTTATGGAGATTGAAAACAATATTGGATGAGCCTTTGTGAAGTAGACTATATACCGTTAGCTAATGCGGCATTTAATGGAGCTAAGCAGGGATTTTGAAGGGGGTGAAGCTCAGCAGTCTGTGTGGCTACAAAGCATTTCTGCCGCTTTTAATTCTTCTGTGTGATGCTACTGTATTAATTTGAATGGTTTTGCTTTATCTTTCTTTTGGCTTCACATAGAGTATCTAATTGCACTTTGAATTCTTATTCCCTGTTTATTTTTAGCTTTATTCAACTCATTTAATCGATTGCCTCCTTTTTTGTTCTACCCATTTGTCTGATCTAACATAACAGTTGAGTTAGAGGTAAAGCTAAGGTCAATTTTTTTCTTTTAACCCTGTTACTTTGGCAGTTCTGTAATATCTACTAACTTGTCATTGCAGCCAATCAGATGATGATTCTGTGTCAGCATCAGCTTCTGGATCTGGTTCAAGCTCTGGAAGCAGTAGTGATGGTAGCAGCAGCCAGTCAGGCAGCAGTGACTCTGACTCTGGTTCAGAGTCAGGCACTCAGTCAGAATCAGAGTCTGACACATCTAGAGAGAAGAAACAAATTCAGTCTAAACCACCAAAAGTTGACGGATCTGAGGTAAACAAGGTGCATAAATTAATCCTTTGGTGGGAGGTGGCAAGGAAATACTAAAAAAATATTTTAAAATTATTTTAAAGAGTGGTGAATGCTCATTTTAGAAAGGAAAAGAGGTAATGAAGTATTCCTAATTAGATTTTAACTTGATTAGATTAGTGAAAGCATCTACTTTGTTGGTTTAAACATTGGGCAAGTTTCTCATGTAAGTAGTTAAATTTGTGCTTTTAAAATTCTCACATTTTTAAGTATTTTGAATTAAAAGCCTACCTAAATTTCATTACACAGAAGCATACACTAAACTAGAATTTGTGGAAGAGAAAGATACACATAATGTTATTCCTGAATTCTGTTTTTACATTGTTTCTCTAATGCTTGGTTTCATTGTATAAATAAATGATTGCATAAAAATTTCAAGCTTACATGCAGTTAGCTCTCTATATCAGTAAATCAGCTAAATGCAGGAAAAAGTGGTGTTGAGAAATCTCTTTAATCCAGTGGACCAGATTACCTGCACTCTCTCATGTTTATGGAGTGCTTTACCATATTTATTAAGACAGTTATAGATCAGTTATACCAAGAACTGAAGACTGTTAAGGATTCTCTGTTAATTTCTTTTCCCATGTACTTAAGTATTACCGTGTGAACCAAAATCATAGCAGTTAAGCAATCTGAAAGACTTTATCTGTGTGAATTTAAAAATGTACTTTGTAAAGTTTTGCTTTAACAATTACCTACTCAACTATGTTTAGATATGTTGCAGTAGTTATCCTAGTGATTAGCATATAACATTCTGTTTTGTAGAAATCCTACGACTTTAAAAAGCTATCTGATATTGTTAGTTAATGCAGTGTTTTGTAGTGAAATTTTTTGACTGATAAAATTAAGATGCTACCTAGGAAAAAAAAAATACGTTGTAAACTAGAGACTTTCAGTATGTTTAACTGACTCTTTCATCTCTATTCCTGTTTAGTATTGGAAGTCTAGTCCAAGTATACTTGCTGTGCAAAGGTCATCAGTGCTCAAGAAGCAGCAGCAACAACAACATGCAGCTTCATCAGACAGTGTTTCAGAAGAGGTGATTAATGTAATTTTTAAAATGTACACATGCCTGTCTCATTGTCTTACAAATTCCGATAAAATTACGTGGAGCAAATTTATATTCTGAGTGTGCATAGAAGCCTGGGGTTAGTCTATAAAATTAGCATTCAAATAACTGACATTTTTATACAGAAAGTAAAGATATCTCTGGTTATTTGTTTTCAAGTGAGTTGTCCCAAAATTACAGCAGTCTTGATTCTGTGCTGCTTCTAGGTAACTGTTCTGTGTTGTCTGGACAAAATTTTCAAGCCACACAGTGCTGACTTACATTGTATTTCTGGCTTCTTGGGTTTTGTAAAGACAAATAAAAGTGCTAAAATATTTTTTCAGTGTGTTTTTTGGTCTGCTGTAGTTTTCAGAAATTCCATATGAAGTAGAAAACTAATTTTTACAAGTCTTGTAATAGTTACTACAAATGAATTCTTCTGTTTTAAGAATGAGACCTGTATTCCAGGTATTGCAAAACCTGAATCATACGCTAATGAAATGTTGACTTTTTGCAATAGGAACATCTTTTAAGAGCACTAATTGCAGCTATGAAATGTAATTTATTGGTAAAGCAGTCTTTTTGTCCTGTATTACAAAGACTTTGCCATGTAGTCACACTAATTTGGTTGGATTTCTGTTTTTGTCTGATTTAGCAGCTCATCTTTTAAACAGAGAACTTAATCATGTATCATTAAAAGGTTAATTTACAGCTGTTAAGCACTCTCTTCCAGAAAGATACTTTTCGGAAAAAAACTTATTCTAACCTAAGTTTAAGACAAAGAGATTGGCCTCTAGAAAATCTGACTTTGAGAGCGTTCTGTTTTTTTCTTCTATTGTAAAGAAAGAAGGGGCGTGCTATTCTCAAAATTTTCTTAAACTGGTGTTTAAATGTGAATATGGAAGGTGAAAAAGCTTTTGAAGGTAGGAGATTTCATTGGGATTTTTACAGAGACATCATCTTGATTAATGTGGAGCAGCTTTTACACCATGACTTTTTATGTCGGCACAACATTGATTTTTTTTAAGATGGGGATTTTATGTGGTGTTCTCCAGAGTGGTATTGGCACAGTGTATTCATAGATGGATAAATAAAATCCAGTAGCAGTATTCTAATAGCTAAATTGCAAGGCATGAAGAGGATAAAATATTAATAGTATGCCTCCAATTTGAAAGCAGAAAGTGATGTATCTTAAAAATCTACTTGTTAGAAGTACTTAATTCTTTTTGTAAAAATGAATTTACTTTGGTTTATTTCCTTCCCCTGCAGGACTCCTCAAGTAGTGAAGATTCAGCAGATGACTCATCTAGTGAAACCAAGAAGAAAAAACATAAAGAGTAAGATATTTTCCTAAGTAATAGCACACACATTTTATCATAGAGACAGATGCTTGTAACTAAGCTTGATTTCCTCACTCTTGAAATGCCTAAGTTCTCTTTTTAGTTTGTCTTGATCTTTCATTTCCAATTTTGTAATTTTAAAATAAACTCTCAAATGAACATTTCTATCACACTAGTTTCTCAGCAAAAGAGTCGGCAATATTGTTTGAAAACATTAATCAGTGCCTTTATTTCTAGAATACTTTGTTGCAGTTTACTTTTGAGTAGAAGGCCATCCATAAAAATTCTTGTGGAAGTGGGAAACTCTTTAAATAGGTTTTCCCAAAGCAAATTAAAGTTACAATGCCTTAGTTAATGTCAGATGGCTTTTCTTTTGGATTTTTGTGGGGTTGCTTTTGTTTCCTTTTTTCCTTTCCTTTCCTTGCTTAAAAGTTTTAATTTTGATATTAAATAACTTCATTAAATTGTTAATAAATCTATTAAGATTGAATTTTCTAGTATAGGGTCAGAATTTTAATCAAGTCATAATCTTTCTTGTCATGAAGTACAAGTGAGTTAAGCAGAAACCAGAGAACCCTGTTACTCAGTAACAAGTACTCATAGTACTCATAGTACCTTGCCTGTCTGTGATGCAGTGATATGAGAGTTTAGTGGGAGCTTTTGCTCGCTTTTGCCGCTCACCAGTTGCTCCAGTTCAGGTTTTTCTGCGTTTTTCAAATGTATGTCTGTTATTTTTCCATTCTTATGCCAAAGTTGCTGATTCTTCACATGGGCCATTGAGACCATAGGCATTAGACAATATGGGACTCTCCAGAATACTTTATAATTTGAACATGTCTAACTTCTGATGAATATGTATCTTTCCAGGTAGACTTGTTAAGTGCTTTGTTTTCTTAGTGTCATGTTAACTCATTTCTTCATGCTGAAATTTATTTAAAAGTCCAGATTTTTGTTATTTTAGATTTTAAATCTACCTCTGTAGAACAGAAAACTTAGTCCAAATCCCTTCAGTGCCATTGGGCATTTTTTAAATTACCTAGTGTTCACTGAGGACAACTTTCTGTTTTGTGAACTGAAATAACTGTTACAAGATTTTTATTTCTGTGAAGAGTCTTGAAATTACAGCAGATCCCTCATGGATGACTAACTGTTCTAAGAAATGCAACATGAAATTACTGTTTTGTCTTTCATCCTCTACAGTGAAGACTGGCAAATGTCAGGATCAGGGTCAGTATCGGGAACTGGTTCAGATTCTGAATCAGAGGACGACAGGGAGAAAAGCAGCTGTGAAGAGAGTGAATCTGACTATGAGCCAAAAAACAAGGTCAAAAGCCGGAAACCTCCAACCAGGTAAGAAGTTGGGCATTTGAATTCTCTGGTACTATTTCTAAAAAGCAATTAAGTATTAACTACTCCTTTACATGCGAATGAAAACAGTAATACTTACCGAGAAAAAAAAAGTACGTTTTAAAAAAATACGCATAATATATTAATGCTTTCTGATGAACACTTTTTCCTGTTTGCTTTAAATGAAAGCAGAGTAATTGAACATTCATTAAATATATGTATTCAGAAAACAATGCAGAGGACTTATTGTTGTCCCTGTTGAAACATCACTGCTGTGTCATACATTTTTCTCTTCAAGAATTAAGCCAAAAAGTGGGAAAAAGAGTGCAGGACCAAAAAAGAGGCAACTTGATTCATCAGAGGATGATGAGGAGGATGATGATGATTATGATAAGAGAGGATCTCGTCGCCAGGCAACAGTAAACATTAGTTACAAAGAAGCTGAGGAAACCAAGACGGATTCTGATGATTTGTTAGAAGTTTGTGGAGAAGATGTTCCACAACCTGAAGAAGATGAATTTGAAACAATAGAAAGATTTATGGATAGTCGAGTTGGCCGTAAAGGAGGTATTTTTTTTTAAGTGTTTTTAAGATCCTTGTTAAGATCATGGTGCAACTTCAGTGTGTATTCTCAGCTATAAGTTAAAGAGCAATAGTTTTAAAGTTACAAAGAAGTCATACTGTTTCACCTGTCATGTTCATAAGAATGCTGCTATTCCCATCTAAGTACTGCAGAATAAAATAGGGAAAAATTGCATATCTAGGTAGAAAATAAAAATTGGGTGGCAGATAGCTCTGTATTGCATAAATGTATACTATATTGTTATAGCACTGTAAAGTTCAGTGGTAATTCATGAGTACAAATTATGTACAATGCAGTAGAGAAAATAGACTACATGGAAGAGCTGACTAGTAGTCTCAACATTGAAAGACAGTGTTGGCATGGCTGAACCACTGAAATTATGATTTCAGTTACTGCAGTACCAATACAGAACAATATGTGGAGTGGCTACCAAAAATGCATCTAGAATTGCAATGGTATGTAGAATTCTGCTTTATATTTCAGTCTGGAAGTTAAAATCATAGACTTACAGAATGGTTTTCTGTAAAGACTAGCTTATTCCAACTCCTCTGCCATTTGCAGATATACATTCCACTACACCAGTTTGGTTGAAGCCCCATCCAACCAGGCCCTTTGAACACTTCCAGGCATGGCAAATCAACAGCTTCTCTAGGTGTAACTGGGCAACCAGTTATGGTGCCTCACCCCTCCTCATAGCAAAGAATTCTTCCTAATACCTAAACTAAACCTGCTGTTCTTCAGTTTAAAGTCATTACCCCTTGTCCTATTATTATGTGCCCTTGTGTAAAGTCCCTCTTCAGCCTTCTTATAGCCTCCTTTAAGTACTAGAAGGTGCTGTAAGGTCTCCCCAGAGCCTTCTTGTCTCTTGATGTAGCAGCCCCAACTCTCAGCCTGTTTTCATACCATAGGTGTTCCAACCCTTTTACCAACTTGGTGGCCTCCTCTGGATGTACTCCAGCAAGCCTACATCCTTTTTAATGGTGGGGGCCCCAGAGCTTGGGGTTTTTCTTTTTTCCCTTTTTTAAAAAGGAGGTTTATATTTCTCCTTTTCCAGTTAGTGTGAACTTCCCTAGACCACCATGACCTCAAAAATTATGGTAGTGACTTAGCTGTTTCCTCCACCAGTTCTCTCAGGACTTGAAGATGTATCTCATCAGGTCCCTTGGGGTGAAGTTGTGCACTTTCAGTTTCCTTAATTAGTCTCAAACCTGGTCTTCTCCTGGAGTGAGATCTCAAACCTGGATCTTCTCCCTTTCCCTCCCTGCCTTTGCTTCCTCTGATGTGGCTGAGTTACTTGCTGGTGAAGACTGAGGCAAAACTTTTTGAGTACTTCAGCCTGCTCCTTGTCCCAAGTAACCAGTTCTCCCCATCCTAGGACTCTTAATTATAGAAACAAACGCATGGAAAAGCCCCACCCAAATGCTGAACTCCTTGCACTTCAGGGCTACCTTTCTCCATTAGTTACACCTAGTGTCTAAATTTATTGACCCCTCTCAGAACTTGACTCTTCTTTCTCTCAAATTCTCTCTCCCATGCTATCCATACCCTGCTCCAGTGTATGGTGATACTGCTGTGGTCAAAGCCTTAGGACCTAAGCTTCTTTCATTCTTCCTGTCCAGATGGTATTGCTGCTTTTTGGCATTGAGTCTCTGTGACTTTATCTGCTCCAGCAGCTTCCTGGTCTCATTTTCTTATCAACACCACTGAGATTAGCTCACTTGGTTAGAGCTGGGTGCTAATAAGGCCCAGCTTATGGGTCTATCCCCATACAGGCTTAAGAGGTGGACTCTTATGATCCTTGTGGGTCTTTCCCAGCTCAGAATACTCTGTTATTCTGTAACCTGTTCTCACCAAAATGAGCCTGTTTCCTGCTGCTAGTGTGCTGCCACTACAATATAGTCCGTACTTAATCTGTACTTTATAATTTTTATCTTGTATGATAACAGAGGCGGAACAAGCAACAAACTTGTTTAGGAATAAGGAGATTTATAGTGTCCCAGTTAGCGGGTTTTTCATGTCTTGAGGTTGATCAGACAACATCAGATGTCTTTTTTATGCCCAGAGAATAGTGTAACAGAAGATGACAAGCAGTCTTAGTGTGGAGCATTCCCTAGCGACTGCTTTAAAAAGCAGGAATACAAATAAAATTCTCATGAGGAAAGATAAGATACTGCAGGTTAGGGTGTAGAAGTTTTAGCTGTTTTTTTGATTCTCTTGACTACTTGTGCATGTGTTAATATATCTACATCATAATCTTTCAAATAATAGTAATGACGTGAGTGCAGTAGACACTAGTCAAGTGTATGCTGATCTAAAATTACCACCAATTACTTTACTACATTTCTAACTGGTTAACTTAAGACAATGCACACTTAAGGCATATGATGTGGTTTCTTCCTCAGCCACAGGTGCTGCAACTACAATATATGCAGTTGAGGCAGATGGTGACCCAAATGCTGGGTTTGAAAAATCAAAGGAGCCAGCAGAAGTACAGTATCTTATTAAATGGAAAGGTTGGTCACACATCCATAACACTTGGGAAACTGAGGAAACACTGAAGCAACAAAATGTTAAAGGAATGAAGAAACTGGACAATTACAAGAAAAAGGATCAGGAAACAAAGCGATGGTGAATCTTTTTATTTTTATGATACTTATTTTGAAACACTGTAGGTGTTCTGTTGTGTTTCGGAGACCTGTTACCTGGTTTTGAGAGCATAACTTTGAGTGTCTGTGCAATGGGAAGACAAAAACATTGAAAGCCAAAGTGCCTTTAATATGTTCCAATAACAAAATCCTTTGAATCTTGTGTGTGTATGTGTGGTATAAATGGAATTTTAGCAAGATAGGTAGTGTTTAAAAATGAACAATAAATTGTAGCTTTTAGTAATTTTTAATCAATACTTTGATTGGAGTTCTTCAGGAATTACTGCAAGGATTAATGTTTTCTTGGTGCATCAGCCATTTCAGGTTACTTTGAAGAATTCAGTTTTCTTCACTGAAAATTGAGGTTGAAGCTTGAGAATAAAAACATGAAGAAATATATACATTTTAAAGTCACCTCTTTGGTGTCCAGTTATTAGGATGTTTAATATAATCAGTGAATTGATTTTTAGCAACTAATCATTAGATGGATTCTTACAGAGCCACTCTGACTACTGTTCCACGAAAATTACTTGTAAAATGCCAGAGACACAGCTACTACAGCTACCAGTTTTACTAGTCAAGAAAGTAATGGAGAGTACTTATTTTCAACAATAAGTATTTTCAGTTATTAATGGTACTTGGGCCAGACGCAGCCGTTTTGTAGTAGGGATTTTTAAGTTGTTCCTTCAAAAAAGCTTTCCAGGCAAGATTCATGGGATGATTACATTCAGAGCTAGAGCTGCTGAATTTTCTTAATTTTAGAGCTATATGGTGTAATAAGCATTGTAAATTAATTCCCACTCCAGGCTGAAAAACGCTTCTCCAGAAGATGTGGAATATTACAACTGCCAGCAGGAGCTTACAGATGATCTACATAAACAATACCAGATAGTGGAAAGAATAATTGGTATGTTAAAAACTTGTGGACAGAAATCAATGCCAAGGATTCTGTATATTCTCAATGCTCTTGTATTTATAATTAAGAAATGTAAAATATTGATATCACAAACTTTTTAATCCAAAGCAAAACTTCAGGTAAAGTAAAGAGCTGTCTGTATGGGCCTAGTTTCTATTGTAATATTTACCTAAAGTCTAATGTTTTCCTACAGCACAAAAGTAAATGTTGATCAGATTTCTGTTGCATTTTTGCAGCCCATTCAAATCAGAAATCAGCAGCTGGTTATCCAGATTACTATTGTAAATGGCAGGGTCTGCCTTACTCTGAATGTAGCTGGGAAGATGGAGCTCTTATTGCCAAAAAGTTTCAAGCATGCATTGATGAGTACTTCAGCAGAAATCAGTCCAAGACCACTCCCTTTAAAGATTGCAAGGTGAGTAGGTAATTTGCAATGGGTTTATAATCAGTTGTACTGGGTCTGACTGGGATAGGGTTAATTTTCTTCATAGCAGCCTCTACAATCTGTGGTTTAGATTTGTGACCTAAATGGTTTGGGTAACGCATATTGGCTGTTGCTGAACAGCACTTGCACAAGTGCCTTCTCTTTTGCCATCCCTACCATGAGTAGGCTAGGAGGGAACACACCAGTAACAGCTGAACCCCAGCTGACCAAAAAGGTGCTTAATGCCATTTAATGTCTTACTCAACAATAAATTGAGTGGGTTGAGCCTGTTGCCTGGAGATTTGTTGGTCATCAGTTTGGTGGTGAATTGTTATGTGACTCACGTTCTGTCACTTGTGGGGTTTTTTTCTATGTGTTTTTTTATTTTGATCAGGTGAGTGTTTTTCCTTCACCCAGTAGACTCCTTTGACCCACAATTTTTTTCTCACTTCTGCCCTTTCATTTCTGTCTCTTGACCCTCTAGGGTAGGAAGTGAGTAAGCAGTTAGGTGGTAGCTTGGCTCCTGGCCAAGTTCAAGCTACCACACCAGTTGCAATAGTAAAAATTGTTTTTGTATATTTTTTTTTAATTCACATATCAAATATAATGAATTTTTGGGGAAGTTTTTTCATCATACCAATTAAGATGGATAGTAGGATATATGGACAATAGCACTTCTGAGACTAGGTTTTGTAGATGCCAATTCCCTGCATTTTTACTACCATTCAGAAATGTGTTTGTTTAGTATTGGAGTTTATTTTAAAAGAAAAGTTGGAGTGAGTTAATGTCACTCATGTTGCAACATTTAGGTTAGCAATCAAACTAGTTTCAACTTTGAAATTGCTTTTTTTTATATGGCCTTGCTTCCATTGATGGATGAAAACTAGAGTTGATGATCTAAATACCTCCTGTTACTTTTCTCTAGGAAGATCTCTTGGTAATTTCAGTCAGTTACAGTTCAATATGACGATGATCATGTGACGGATGATCAATTTGCTTTTCACAGGTTCTAAAACAAAGGCCACGGTTTGTTGCACTAAAGAAGCAACCATCTTACATTGGAGGACACGAAAGTTTAGAGTTAAGAGATTATCAATTAAATGGGTTGAATTGGCTTGCTCACTCATGGTGCAAGTAAGTAGTCTCAAAAGTCTCGAATTTGTTTGTATATTGCAAGCATTTGCAAAGTATTGAAATGTTTTTTTCTGTTGGGTGTTCTATTTTTTTAAGTTGTAGACTTTCATACTGTAAGCTCAAAGTAGAGGTCTGAAGGGGCTAGTTTTGCTCTAGTAGTATCTAGTAGTACCAAAATTATCTTTCTATGGCATTTATTAACAAAAAACCAGCTAAGATGTGTCATTACTTTGCTTTTAGTTTCAATGGGATAACTCATATTTTTAAGACAACCAACAAACCTATAACAGTAAAATGAGAAAACCCAAACATTTCTGGAATGTCAACATTAGTGTTAAACCTTTCAAATTAGACTCAGAAGGACTACTTGTGACCTTTTCATTAATTTAAGAGGGATTGGAAATCTTTGTATGGAAAAACAGTGTAAATATATTTCTTCAAAGTGTATAGTAGTAAAATCTTGAAAACTTTTATGAGTGGGTTTATGCTCAAAAGATAATAATTTCTTTTTATCCAAACCTTCCCCATCTCCACACCCCCCCCCCCTTTCTTTCTTTTTTTTTTTTTTTTTTTTTAGAGGGAATAGCTGTATTCTCGCAGATGAAATGGGTCTGGGTAAAACAATACAAACAATTTCTTTTCTGAACTATCTGTTTCATGAGCACCAATTGTATGGACCTTTCTTGTTGGTTGTGCCACTTTCTACCTTGACATCTTGGCAAAGAGAGATTCAAACCTGGGCTCCTCAGATGAATGCTGTAGTTTATTTAGGAGACATAACTAGTAGAAATATGGTGAGTATTTCTCCTTGTCATTGGAAAGTCTTGTACATTAACAAGACATATTTCATATTTTTATCATCTGTGTATCTTAAATACTTTGGTTGGGACTGAGCAAGTATTTGCTGAAGCCCTATGTCTTTAAAATGTGAATTGAAAGCTTGGATTTTGATCTCGTGTAGGTGTGTGTGAGAAATTTCCTTTTTGCTTAATAGTAAACAGAGTTAAAAATTTGGTCTTGCATTTGAAAACCAGCTGTCTTCTGTCATGTGATTATTTAGGTGGATGTACTGAAAATAAGTATGTAAGAAAGCCAGTCATGATCTTATTTTATTTCCTGAAAGGTTGTTAGTTTGTTCATATTAGTAATCATACCCATTAAAGTAAAAAGTTCTTGTATGTTATATATGTGTATGTACGTATATATACATATATCTAGTGTGTATATGTATTTGTACATATTTATGTGTAAAATGTATATATGTTAATATATATACATTTATATGTAAATGTTATATATATGTGTGTTGTCCTTCTGTTTCATTATCCTATTGTTGTATGCTATTAAATATCTACATGTTGCAGTATTTAAATTGATTCCAGTCAGCAAGACCTTTTTTTCTGCAGCTTATTGTTTACTTGTTTGTTTTTGTAGATAAGAACTCACGAATGGATGCATCCACAGACCAAGCGATTGAAATTTAACATACTCTTAACAACATATGAAATTTTGCTAAAGGATAAGGTAATTGCCCCTCTCTTGGGAGACAAAAATAATTCCCCCCAATATAGAATTCTCTTTAGACTTGTGTGTATTTGATTTATGGAAAGTCTGAAGGTTTTTGCTTTTGAAAATACGACAGTTTGGAGTTTTGATTTTTCTTTCCTGTGGGGGCTTTTCTTATTTTAAACACGTCTAGATTTTATGTATTTGTGGTGAGGCTTTCAGCCTTTTCCCATTGTCTGAGGTGGGTAACACTTAATTTTCTTCAGTTTACTTGAGAGTCTGTAATGATTTCCTCCCAGATTAATGCCCTACTTCTTTGCAGACCACCGTCAAGGAACTGAAACAGAACCCAATCCTTAGTTCCAAATATGATACAAAACTAGGAAATCCCATATATTTTTTTTGTGATGTTGTGCATACAGTAGTACGTGTACATGTATTAATACTGTGTGTGTAATGATAGCACACAGAGTTATTGTTAATCCTCCTAACAGTATGTGGAAATTGGTACAGTTACTCAAGAAGCACTTGACTTTGTTTACTTCGTTTGTTTGTATGGGAAGAAGTCAATAATAGTTTGGGTTTTTTTTCCTGCCATGTGAAAAAATGTGGGTCTGACTTCTGGGCATTTTTTAAAATAATAAATTTAATTTATGTTTTCTAAGGACGACTACATAGCTTTTCATTGAACCTGGCAAATGTAAAAGCCATAATTAGTACTAAAAACAAATAGCTGCTATTTTAATTAAAATAAACCAAGAAATGATTTGGTTTATCATTATTGGGTTTATTACTTCTTTTACAAGAAGTAATTGGAAATTATTTGGATTATATAATGTGGGAAGTCATGAAATGTGTTAATTTGAATAATATTTCCCCCCTTCCCCATTTCTTTTCCAAGTCATTCCTTGGTGGTCTGAATTGGGCATTCATAGGAGTTGATGAAGCTCATCGTTTAAAAAATGACGACTCTCTTCTGTACAAAACTTTGATAGACTTTAAGTCTAACCATCGTCTTCTTATTACTGGAACCCCTCTGCAAAACTCTCTCAAAGAGCTTTGGTCTTTACTGCACTTCATCATGCCAGAAAAGTAAGAAGGAGTTTTTTATCAAGTTTCTTATAGTGAAGTAGTGTAGTGATGTGAGAATCAGTAGAAGTAGGGAATTGCACTGAAAGACAGCTTAAATATCCTACATAAAGTACGTGTGTATGTCTTTTCATGCTGCTTTAGGTAAGTAATGCTGGTAGCCTTTTCCCGTTTTAGCAGTGTGCAAAAGTAATGGATTGATGTATGGGTAGAACCTGGAAAAAAGGCTTTGTCTTAGCCTAAGAGAAGAACCACGTAGATTTGCTCTGGAGGAAGAAGAATGAATTCTTTCTTAGTTAGTACTAGTGTAGTGCTGTAGTAGTGTAGTACTTAGTACTATTAATAAAAAGAAATCTGTGTCAAGATACCAAATATCCTGTAATTCAATCAGATAGCTGGTTTTCCTATATGTTTTGCAAATGGTAAGCTTATTGCATTGACCTGATTTTGTACTGGCTCGTTTAAACCTAAGGTAAACTAGAGCTCGTGTGTGAAAAGATGTGTTCCTTCTGACATCTTATAAATGCCAAACAACCATAGCTCTGTTCAGTTCAAGATTTTATTGACTTCCTCAGAACACTACAAGCCAGTGAGGTTGGGTAGCCATTATTCATTTGTTTGATCATAAACTCGGTCCTTCAGGTCTACAGATAATAGCTACACATCAGCTAGACCACAGAAGCTGCAAGGCACATTTAAAGTATATTCTTGTTTTCTTGCACACCCTCTAGACAAGGCAAGAGATGGATGTCTAGGCTTTTTATGCCATCTTGATAAAACATAGTAATGGAATTTTCTTCAACTATCTAGACAAGTCCTTGCAGAAAAAGAAAAACATTGCATTTCCCTTGTGGAATCAGAAGTTTTCATTCTGTAGACATTTTTGGAAAATTCCATTCTTCTATTTACAGGCACAATATCTGGGATTTCTTGGGAGATGAAAATTCAGAAATTGGATAAAACAGAAGGGAGTGGGGAAGAAATCTGAGTGTATGTGTGTTTTTGTGGGATATGTATACATGTTCTGTGTCTGTTTTACCTGTCTTCCTGAATTTTGCTTCATCAGGGTGTTCACAGTATGTAACTATTTTGTGCTTATACTTTATTATGTTGAAGGTTTTCCTCATGGGAAGATTTTGAAGAGGAGCATGGCAAAGGGAGAGAGTATGGTTATGCAAGTCTTCACAAAGAGCTTGAACCATTTCTGCTGAGAAGAGTTAAAAAAGATGTAGAAAAGTCTTTACCTGCTAAAGTTGAGCAAATTCTGAGGATGGAAATGAGTGCGTTGCAGAAGCAATACTACAAGTATGTACCAACTCTTTGTATATTCTGCTGTTTAAGTGATATGTCTATGTACAGTTTACTGAATTACAGTGGTTTTTATACTGTGCAGAAGTTGAGGCTTCTATAGGGTTTCACAGCAATAAAATTCTGTGAAGCAAGGGCTGAGGAATTGCATTGGTCTAATGTCTGTTCACGTCGTTTGTTTTGTTTGGGATATTGATATATACTCTTTTCGGAGATGCTTTTGGTTTTTTTAGCTCGTTCGTGTTTTGACAGCTTACATCTGTCTTACTTCCACATGTGGTTAGAAATTACTAATATTGTACATCTTATTTCATAGATGGATTTTAACCAGGAATTATAAAGCCCTTAGCAAAGGTTCTAAAGGCAGTACCTCAGGCTTTTTGAACATCATGATGGAACTCAAGAAGTGTTGCAACCATTGCTACCTCATTAAACCACCAGATGATAATGAATTCTATAATAAACAGGAGGCCTTACAGGTAATGTCACTTTTTAATTAAAAAAAGAAAAGAGAGGTTTTGCATCTGTAGTTTTCACAGAATTTTATGGTGCCTTGGCCGTTCATTAGTTCTTCTTGAGCTGTATTAAGGAGAAGCAAATTTTCCACAAAACGTGTATCTTGGGCTTTTACAGTGAAGTATTTTTTGATTCTTAATTGGAACTGAATAATTGATAGAGAATTGAATAAATAAATAGGCCCAGTTTTAATTACGTATTATTTTATGGATGTTTTAAACTGCAATATTCTTCAGGAATGTCAGAATTTGCCTTCTATTTTTCTGCCCACAGTAATAGAAACAAAAGCAAACCTCAGAAGAATGTTCAGCATATACCAGTGTGTATTAGTGTTGAGATTAATTTATTTTGCAATGTATATTTCTTGGGTTTTGTAGCATTTAATACGTAGCAGTGGGAAACTAATCCTTCTTGACAAGCTACTGATTCGTCTACGAGAACGCGGCAACAGAGTCCTGATTTTCTCACAGATGGTAAGGATGCTGGACATCCTGGCAGAATATCTGAAATATCGTCAATTCCCATTTCAGGTAAGAAACTTGCTGGTCATAGCAGCTAAGAAGTTTTGATCTTGAATATTTAAAATTCTTTTTCTTCACACTGTGAGGGTGTCAAAGCACTGGAACAGATTGTCCAGAGGTTGTGAAATTTCTGTCTCTTGTTGAGGTCCAAAAGCTACTTGGACATGACCTTGGGTAGCATACTTTAGCTGTCCCTGCCTGAGTCGGGGATTTAGACAAGATCATCCTCAGCAGACCCTTTCAGCTTTGTTTGTGATTATGTGACCTTTATCCCTTTTGATTAAAAAAACATGGAAGAAAATGTCTTCTTTTCTTGAAAGGGACTGGCTCTTTGATGGATGTTATTTTGAAGTGAAACAGATCAATTAAAAATTATGTGGGCTGTGTATTTACTTTTTTTCCCCTTCACATAACAGTTTTGGCAGATGACAATTGAAGTTGCTCTGATATTGAATATAGTATAAAAATTACTTTTTAACTGTAGTTCTCAATCTCTCTAGAGACTTGATGGATCAATAAAAGGGGAATTGAGGAAACAAGCACTGGATCATTTTAATGCAGAAGGATCAGAGGTATGGTATTCTTTTCCTGAGGAACATGTTTTATTTTTTCAATGTCTTTGCAAAGAGACATTGCACAAAAAAGGAGGGCTGAAAAAAGTGAGGAATGTATCATTAAGGTTGGAAAGTCATTGCTACTGCCTAGAGTATAAGGTTTGTATAATATAATTTTTTTAAGAAGAGGTTAAGTAGAAAACACATAAATTAGGGAAATGGTAGCTAATTGCTCTATAAATGCTGTAGAATTTTAACCCTAGCTTTGTTCCTGTGTAAAATTTAATAATGCTTACAACAGTGCTGAACTTAAGCAGTTAGTATCCAGAAATCCTTTGATGATGGGCAGAACTGACTTCATATATCCTTGCACTAACAGTCATATTTTACTTGTTTCAAATACGATTCCTATTATCTTCATTTATTGCCACCTGTTACATGCCATGGAAAAAATAGTAAAGTACTGATTTCTAGTTCTAGTCACTAATTCTTTGTGAGGAACTAGTGGGTATGTAGGCATCTGTTAGAGAATTCTTTAGCTTCTGAACTGGAATATTTGTACCTTATTTAGCATTCCTATGATGCAAGCAATTTCATACCTTTGGGTTGGTTTAAATATTTTGTCCTACACTCTCAGATATGGGGGAAGGGAGGTTGGTTGGTCATTGATTTTTGAAGTTTAGTTTGTTTGGTTTAATTCGTACTTGAAGATAGCATTTGTTAGTTGCTGCTGAGCTTGTCTCCTTTGTGGAGGGAGAAGGACCAAACTCCATGTTTAATAGAAAAGCTAACTCTCTTTCAAAGTTCTTTCATAGACATTGTTGACATTTTCTGAAATCTTAGCAGTTACACTGTGCAGGTTCTGAAATGAAAAAGAATTTTAATCATGCATTTCTAAAAGTGAGGCAAACTCTTCATTTGTGCAGCAAGAAAAAGAATGCTCTCAATTTATTTTTATTTCCTAAAATTCCATGATATTTTGGAGGGGATTTTGTGGAGTTTTTGTATTACTGAACTAACGGCTACCAAGAAATAAAGATCTTGAACACAGGACTCTCCTTAGTGTAATGGTTGCTGTTTCTTGTAACTCTACTGAAAATTTGGTTTGTTTGTGGTTTTTTAACCTGCTTTACTTTAGGTTCAATTTCATATGTTGGTTTTTTGCATGTCTCAATATCCTCCTACAGTCTTTCTTCGTTACAAAAGACTGATTCAATAACTTTGTATTGCATATAGGGTTTTTTCTTCTTGCTCCTTACCCATTTTCATACTGTTTATGAATATGCTGAGCAGCATTGAACTTGGCAGAAGATTTTTGCTTCTCTTCTTCTTTTTGCTTAATCAGTTATTGTAGGCTCAAGTGCTTTCCCTGCTCTGTTAGTCTTCCAGGGCTTGGGGCAGGGAGGGTGGGAGAGGGTTTTTGTAACATTAAAGGCTTTGACAGTAAGATTTGGTATTTTTTGGCCAGTCTGGTTTTGTTGGGATGTCTTGCTCAGTGATCCTCATATAGGATACTGCTTCCTTTAAACTGTTGAGAAGTCAGTAACTTGATGAAAAAAATCTGTAATCAACGTTTGCTTTATATTTAAAGCTTTAAGCATGGAAGGATTACAGATTTGGTAGTATATGGCTTTATAGTCCACACCACATACTGCATGAAGTATATTGGTTCCTTTATGAATATTACAAGTGATGTATATAAAACTATTTCCTACTTTATCATTTCAGGACTTCTGCTTTTTACTGTCTACCAGAGCTGGAGGATTAGGTATCAACTTGGCATCTGCTGATACTGTGGTTATATTTGATTCTGACTGGAATCCACAGAATGATCTGCAAGCTCAGGCTAGAGCACATAGAATTGGACAGAAGAAACAGGTAAACACACTCAGTTTAAACTCCAGACCTGTAGGACAGTTCTTTACATCAGCTGTCCACTCTCTGCACCATTCAGTACTCATTTATTTTTGAGAATAACTAATACTTTTTGTGTATGTCCAGAAATGTTAGCAGTGCTCATTTCTTTTTTCCTAAGTGTCATGCAGGAAAAAATAATATGGCAGCTGTGGCATTTGAGTGGGAGAGAGAGAAGAGTTGTGGACTTGTCTGTCTTACTTTCATTGGCATGATGTCATTCTACAAAATAACTGCTACATCAGGCACATCCCCAAAGCTTAAATATGCTAGTTCTCAATAGGATTGCTTCCTTCTTACAGAGGACATACAGTCTGGCAATGCTTGTGCCAAGTCATTGAAGTTTATAAAGAAAAGTCTAAGACTATTTATTTGGGTTTTTTTTAAAAAGCCTTTTTTGTAAAGACTGGTAATGTGATTAAACTAGTATTTCATATTTGAAACCCATGAAAAAATTCAGAAGTTAGGTAATGAAGACTGAGATTTCTGCTTTTAAACTTTTTATTTTTTAAATACACATAGGTTAATATTTATCGACTAGTCACAAAAGGAACGGTAGAAGAAGATATTCTTGAACGAGCCAAGAAAAAGATGGTGTTAGATCATTTAGTAATTCAGAGAATGGACACTACAGGGAAAACTGTGTTACATACAGGCTCTACTCCTTCAAGGTACCTTTGTGTTTTGTTTCTATGTCAACTTTCCCTTAAGAATTTTTCACTTGTAAATAAAAGACAAAACATAAGATACAAAGTCTTTGTAGATTTTTATTTGTGTATTAAATACATATCTCGAATATATGAAAAGTTTATATTTAACAGTAAAAAGAAAGCTTGATTGACTCATGATTATAGAGAACTTTTCCAAGTTAACAAGTTAAAATGTTTTTCATGAAACATCATTTATTTCAGCTCAACACCCTTTAATAAAGAGGAGCTGTCGGCAATTTTGAAGTTTGGTGCTGAGGAACTTTTTAAAGAACCGGAAGGAGAAGAGCAGGAGCCTCTAGTAAGTAGCACTTCTGGAGTAGGTAGATAAAACAGCCAAAAATATGTATGAATTACTTAGTTGTAAAGAGAAACTTCTTTTTTTTATCCTCAGGAAATGGATATAGATGAAATACTGAAGAGGGCTGAAACTCGGGAAAATGAGCCAGGTCCATTAACTGTAGGAGATGAGTTGCTTTCGCAGTTCAAGGTATGGTTCTGTTCCCTCCTTCCTGCCATAATTATATTTCCCTCTTTAAACAGTACTATGTCTCTTCTACGTATCTATCTCTTCATTCTTCAGAAATACATGCCTCAATAAGTCAATTATGTGTCACTTCCTAGTAAAATGTTCTTCTGCCTCTACAGGATACTTACCATCAGTATAAACAGATAAAAATACGTAATGTATTTTCATAATAAAATGAGATGTATTTATGAATGTGTTAATTATTAGAATTTTAATTTTGTGTTTTATTTACTGCCTTTGTTATTAAGTAGCTATAGTATCATTAAATGCAATATATTCTTCATGTTTCTTAGCTGATCACTTCTCCAAGTTGCTTTTAACCCCAAAGTAAACTTGGAATGCCAAGTATTTTTAAGTGTTATCAGTTAAACGTATTACGTGTGCCAAAAAAAAGCAGAGCGTGATATGTTGGTTAAGTTCAGGAGATTATTAAATAGCTCTCCTGCTAATCACTCATTCACAACATATTTTGATATCTGCATAGTATTAATGTTTGGTTAGTTTTATATTATTATAGTTTCATATTAAATCAGGTGTTTAAATATTGCTAGCCCTATTTTGAAGGAAGTTAAACAACAATCATACAGCTGTGAGGGGCATTATTCTCCTTGTGTCTTGTCTTAGCCCAGGCTGAAAGGAGTATGTCTTTCCTAAATGAATAAAAGTACTTTCAGTAGAGACTGTTTCATGAAACATATTTATAAATTTTATATATATCTTACAAAATAATAGCATATATATAAATAGATTAAATATGTAAATACTATATGTATAAATGCATAAAATATGGCATCTGTAAATTTGTTTTCCTAAAATAGTAGTTGATTAGTTTTTTAAAAATTTTGTCATTATTGACTTGATGAAAATATATACGTTTTAATGTACAAGGTGGCCAACTTCTCCAATATGGATGAGGATGATATTGAGTTGGAACCAGAAAGAAATTCAAGAAATTGGGAAGAAATCATTCCCGAGGTCCAGAGGCGACGAATAGAAGAGGAGGAAAGACAAAAAGAACTTGAAGAAATATACATGCTTCCAAGGATGAGAAATTGTGCAAAACAGGTGTCTCTCGGTTCTGGTCTTATAGTTCTGTGTTGCTTTTGATGTAGTTTGTTGCTTTTGGGTTTTTTTTTCCTTTTCTGAACACATTTTTTTGGCAGAGCTGGTAAAACTTGCTTATATTTGTTATTTACATGGCTTGCTTGCTCGGGAATTCCAGATTAGCTTCAATGGCAGTGAAGGGAGGCGCAGTAGGAGTAGAAGATACTCTGGATCTGATAGTGACTCCATCTCAGAAAGAAAAAAGCCAAAAAAGCGTGGAAGACCACGAACTATTCCTCGAGAAAATATTAAAGGATTTAGTGATGCAGAGATAAGGCGGTAAGATATGCATATTTAAAGGTACAAGAAATTAATTTTATTTTTATTAATAATATTATTACTAGTCTCAAAACTGCAGCTGGTAATCTGTTTTTCCTGAAGTTATTTGAAATCTTTTTATTCTAGGCATTTAGGTTTTTACCTTGTAGCGCTGACATAGTGAACTGTTATGGCAAGAATTTGAACCCATTTTAATGGGGTATAAAATTAGGTTTGAAAATCATTCATGATTGGTTGCAATTTTTAGTTCCTGCAGCCTATGAAGACAGTAATTTTACAGGATATTTACTGAAAGTGATTTTACAAGGTGTGAACTTTCCTTTAAAAATAAACAACCAAAGTAACCTGCTTTCCACCAATTTATCTAAAACCTGCAGTGCTGAAAGAATATGTTACATCTATTTGGTGACAAACGAAAAAAAAATTGATTGGATTTTGTTTCCTTTTTAAACTTCTTGGCACTAGAATTGAATTGTTATATCCTACTTTTTTAAAACTAAGAAAATATAAAATCCTATTTGAAACTTGTACTATCGTCGGTCCCTTCTGTATATGCTAAATATGCTGAAGTATTGTTTTGGTAGAGGAGGAATTCTTTTGGTTAACATTTTTGCGTTTGTGAAATACTACTTTGCTTCTGAAATTTAGGTATGCACGTTTCTCTAAAATGCTGTTAAGTTTTCAGAGTACTTTTTTAGAGGAATAACTTCAAAGATAATTTTCTATCTCATCTAACAGCGAGACAAATTGGTACTTTTTTCAAGGCTATTCTTTTGCTTGCACAAGCAATTTTGTTGTTGAGGAAGTTTTCTTTCTTCTTTTTTTAATTTTTTAAAAAATTGTATTTAATTTCCTTTCCAAATATCTCCAGTTTCTTTCCATTGCTTAGATATTTCAACAAAGAGTATCTTTCATGTCATTTTCTGACATCTTCCAATTACCTTTTGGAGATTGCTCTTTTTAATAACTGTGTAATTACACATAACATGATGTCTGAAATCTTCATTTACAGTAAATCCATGTTCAGTTTTCATTCTTATATACGTACACAGTTGTTTGTTGTTTGTTAAGCATATATTTAAATGGGAAAATTATTTTCCGTTACTAGGTTTATCAAGAGTTACAAGAAATTTGGTGGCCCTCTGGAGAGGTAAAGTTGTTTGATTATTATTTGTGTGGTAACTTGGAATCTTTTTTTTATAAAAATTAGAATGTACTATGAAACTTCAGTTAGTAGGGGAAATACATCATCTTGAGTATTGTGTGACTTTAGTGTAGTATCTTCTGTTTCTTCATGTATGGTATGCATTTCTTTATGTATGTGTGCAGACAGCCCGCAACAGACCTTGCCATTTGAAGGAATGCTTCCTTTATATTTATCTGCTGACTTGTTTAATCTTCATTGGTGATAATCATTCACTTGTCATGTTTGATAAACCTATTGAAAGTCCATCAGTTTATTCACTCTGACTGTCAAAGTTAGTTGTGCATTTTACATATTGTCAGTTGTCATTTTTAAGCTTCTTTCTTTTATTCCTATTTTAAGAAAAACTTCCCATCCTTAAAAGTATTAATCCTTACAAATATTTATAGTGCATATGATCATATGATACATATATGTCTATGATTTAATGATTCTTTTTTTTTTCTAAAGAAATATGCAGTAACTTATCAGTAGGGTTAGGGTTCTTTACAATTCTTGTTTCATTGTCCTCAGACCTGAATAATTTGTTGGTTTTTTTCTTGGATCAAAATTGTACACCAAATAGAAACAAAAGATGACTGATAACTTATGTGATAATTTTTTTCATTTTGAAGTCTGAAAGAATCATTCATAACTGCCAAATTTTCAGAGGTACAAAAATGAGTATTTTTTTTATTATTACAGGTTAGATGCTGTAGCTAGAGATGCTGAGCTGGTTGATAAATCGGAGACAGATCTCAGACGTTTAGGAGAGCTCGTACATAATGGATGCATTAAAGCCTTAAAGGACAATTCATCTGGACAAGAAAAAGCAGGTACTGTGTTCAGGGGGCTTGAGGGGACAGTGAAAAATGTCAAGAAGAGTGAGTTGTTCTTGCATTCTGATCATAACAGAGAAATACAAACAGAAATGTTAGGGTGCGTACTGGATGATTACAAAAACCACAGTGTTACAGTAATGTGAACTTTTCCCCTTTCTGTGTGTGACTTACTACTGAAAAATGCAGTAGGTTTTTGATTTAGAAGTATTTAGAAGTATTCCTGTTATGTAGGGGCTTTTCAATTTTGGAGCTTTTATTTCAAGAATTTGGTCAAGAAAAGGTGATGTAATATAATTGCTTTACTTATATTTTCCTGATGTTATTTGTAAAGGTAAATATTTTAATAGCGTTGTCATTTATTTTAAGGAGGTAGACTTGGGAAGGTTAAAGGCCCAACATTCCGAATCTCAGGAGTGCAAGTAAATGCCAAGTTAGTCATCTCTCATGAAGAAGAGTTGGCACCATTGCACAAATCCATTCCTTCAGATCCAGAAGAAAGAAAAAGGTACTGTTTTTTGCATATTTTAAAGGGAGTAGTAATGCAGAAAACTTCTCAAGTCTTACTAGCTTTTTTTTTTTTTTTTGCAGCTTTGATTCAACAGTATTTAAAACATTGTCCCTCTATTCCCTTTAAGAACTGTCAGTGGTAACCTGCTCCACAGCCGTACTTAGTTTTTTCTTCCTTTGCCACAGAAGCCAGTAACAACTTTAACTTGTCAATTGTATTTGTTATGAACTGTGTTCAGTTACTAATAGTAATTAGGACTAGAATTCAGTCTTGCTGAGGAGCTAAATGTGTCATCTCTGCTTGAGAGGGATATCAAAGTGCAGCAGTAGTTTTTCAGGCCCTCTAAACTTGCCACCTTGTGCTTTGTGGTTCCTAAATGGTCCACTTAGTTAGAACACTTGGATGATTTTTGCTTTTATTCATGGTAGCAAATTCTATCACACAACTCATAGCTAAAGACAGATATTAGTTCTTCACATTTTAGTCTTAATCAGCTTTAAAACACATTCCAGTGCTGATTTAAATAGCTATTTTATAGAAATACTAAGAAAATATTATGGTAAATATTTGGATTAATTTTTTAAATTTATCAGCATCTTAGCAGAGAAAATAAATCTAGTTACATTACCTTTAGTATGTTCCCTTCCCCCTCGCTAAGTTTCAGATGTAAAAATAATTTATTTGTCTTTCTAATATATTTCTTCTAGATACGTCATCCCATGCCACACTAAGGCTGCTCATTTTGATATAGATTGGGGTAAGGAAGATGATTCCAATTTGTTAATAGGCATCTATGAATATGGTTATGGCAGCTGGGAAATGATAAAAATGGATCCTGATCTCAGTTTGACACAGAAGGTATGTCGTCTACAGTAGTTTATCAAGGACTATTTGATTAGGTATTGATGCTGCTAAGTAGTGTTACTGAAAGAGTTTATTTTATGATTAACAAAATTGCAGAAATGTTATACATCAGTTGTTCTTCATACATAATTCATATCCTTCTCGTGGTATATTAATAAATTTTGGGGTCTTGAGTATTTTGAAGCATGGTCTTGCAGTCATGTTTTGATATTCTCATGTGGTTGGCCCTGTGTCATTTGATTTTTTTCAGTCTTTTCCTTCTTTATCTGAGATGTTCTGGTTTTGTTAACTTTGTGTTCTCAATCTTTTGAGAAGGGAGGGTTTTCTAGGGGTTTAATTTAGTTTCTCCGTCCCCGCTTAATCCCCAGGTTCTTCAGTTGAAGCTGTCTTCCACTCCCAACATTGAGAATAGCTGTACTAGGATTAGTGCAATAGCTTCTTAGCAATAGTAGGCAGCAGATACTGAGGAAAAGCCTGGGATGAAGTAAACTGTGACAGTGCCAACAGCCTATAGCTTTGGAATTTGAGCAGCCAGGTTTGTGTCCAAATTTGTTTAATGATTCCTACTTCTGCCTTTCATTAATTTGTCCGGCTTTTGAAACCACATACATATATTCTTGGCAGCTGCATTTAGAAGATGAATGAGTCAGAGTCAGGAGTTCTGTGATTGACTGATACAGGTGCCTGGAAATTCTTAGATGAAATAGCAGAGTGTAGACAGACATCTGAGGCTGGTTTCCTGAGTTGGTTTTAAACTCTGAGGAAATTTCCAGGACTCTGCATTGGTTGCTTGCATTGGTTTCATTGGAGAGAAATGAAAACTTTGGAGAAATTCTGCTTTGCTTTAAACATTCTGGCATATTTACTAGGTATAGTTGGAGTGGATTGTTTCCCATGTCCTTTTGCACAGATTTTTCTGTTCTGTGTACTCCAGGCTAACATTTAAAGTTTATAATCTGTACTCACAACTGTGATGCTACCATTTTCTCCTCAGATTTTGCCTGATGACCCAGATAAGAAACCCCAGGCAAAGCAGTTACAGACCCGTGCAGACTACCTCATTAAATTACTGAATAAAGACCTTGCAAGGAAGGAAGCACAAAGGCTTGCTGGAGCAGTAAGTAAAATGTGGCATTCATTACTAAGGTAAAACAATATGCTTATGGGCATGTCACCTGATCCTTTTCATTTTTTAGTTCTGCAGTTTTTGTGTAGTATTACTCTATTGCTAATCGTAGTACATAAGACAAACTCAGGCTATTAATTGCAAGTTTCATATTGTATTATTCTCTTATTATTTGTGTGTATTCTCTAGTGTTGCACTAAGCTCTGTCTCCAGTTCTGAGTAAAGTGGTGGTCAGTGGTGGCAATAAGTAAAATAAAAGGAACCCTCTCTTTGATGTAAAACCAAATATTATTTTGTAAATATAGTGCAAAGATGCTTCTCAGTTGGCATGATTAAATAGATCCATTTGTATTCAGGGCAATTCAAAGAGGAGGAAAACAAGAACTAAGAAGAATAAGGTGCTAAAGGCTGCAAAATTAAAAGAAGAAATAAAAAGTGATTCTTCACCACAACCCTCAGAAAAATCAGATGAAGATGATGATGAGAATAACAAGGTATCTTTCACACAATAAAGATGTCTATTCAGTTCATCCTGTTAGTATCAATTTGTATTTTATCTTTTCCTTGGCTTTATAAAATTAGGACACCTGAATGTCATCCTTTTGCCACGGCCACTACGATTGATGTATCAGTACAAGCACGTGGAAAACTGTATCTATTTCAATTTAATGGTAAACTAATAAATGAAGAATTATGAGTTTTCCAAATTGTTACAAAAATATTATGGTCTAATTACTAGTGATATTGGTCAATTTCAGCATTTTTAAAGGCATTAGCACTGTATTTGCTAAAAGTGCAAATCACAGTTGTAAAACTACTGGGTTTTTGCTCATTTGTTACAACTACTGATAATGATTCTTAAGGTAAAGTGTGTTTTATTGAGGCTAGGAAAATATCATCAAACTCGATTAGAATAAGGAGCATAAAAAATTACATTTCAAGGCTTGCATATGAAAACTTGTGTATATATCATGACTTGTTTTTCAGAAAAACTACTATTTAAGCATGTTGGGTTTTTTTACTTCTGGTTATTAATCTTAGTATTATGCTTTTGTTGTGTCTTTTTATTTTTGTTGTTTATCACATAGCAAAATCACTAGACATAAAAATTTGGATAAAATTGGTCATGTCACAGCTAATTTGAAAGCAGTTGAAATAAGTCACTGCAATTCTATATATATATCAATAAAATACTCTCTACTTGGTTTAAAGCAAACAACTACAAGCCATTGTACTTGTCAACTTGTTCTAAAACAAAAAATACAGAAACATGTAGTTAAAATTAGTGTTAGAAAAACCATGATAAATCTATGAAAAAACAGTAATTTTTAACCACTCTTTCAGTGTATGTATTTAAGTTGTACTATGAAGAATAAAATGTGAAGCCAGCAATAAAAAAAAATTCAATGTAGACTGCTTTGTATTTATAGCTACAATAATTTGCCTGGAACATAAGACTAAGACCTGTAAGTGTTGCCACAATTCCCAGTAATTTAACGAGGACAACAGAACTCTAAAACTAAGCAAATTAATTTTTCAGACTACTTTAAAAATGACTGTTAGTCTTCATCTCCATTCAAAAGAAAAGACACTACCATCAGTTGATTGACTTGACTAGGTTTTGGGAAACTGCCTAGAATGCTGTCCTCTCTTTTAATAACAGGTACTCATCACTACATTTGGACACTGAATAACAATTGCATTTCTGAAAACTGGACTGTAAACTACAACCTTCCTACACACCTGGCTTTATCTACCTAGATTCCATACTCTGTAGTACTTAGAACTTAACTATTTTACTGCTAGAATTTTCAGGAAAGTTTTTAAATCATGGGATTTTTGCTAGAAATTTTCCATGATTTCCATCACCTAAACAATAAAACACAGCCCTGGTTGGGCTGGTAACTTCATACCTCTTCTAAGTATGTTCAGTTCAAGTACTAGACAGTCTTTCATCTGTTTTTATGCAACAGATAAGCAGTTTCTGTATGTGCCTTTCTGGTATGTTCAAATAAATTCAAACATAATGATACTTCCACCTGTGTTATAACAATATTTATAATATTTCGCTGTGTCTGAAACAATATTAATTTCCATCTCAGACCTTCTCAGTGAATATTATAAAGGGCAGTGAGTAATACTTTGTTCACCTCCAAACAGTTAAATGGGATTGGGGCAAAGCTAATTAGATCAGAGGTCTTCTAACAACTCCCATTACTTGACTGTCCTGACTGGTCAGGTCAGTTTTGCAAGACCATACTTCCTTTTAGATTTCAGTTCTTCAGTCTAACAGCCTTTAAAAGGGACTAAATTAAAATTTTATTCCAAGTTGAATGGACACAATTTCTCATACCTACTGCTTCTACCAAATCAGTACTTGCTTTGTCACATCAAGGAAGTGAGTGCATAGCTCCCATATTTCTTTGCCAACTGCATTCAGTTCCGTTTTAAGAGGTGATTTGATAAATCTACATCCAGAAATAAAAAATGCACGGATAAAAAGTATTTTAATTTGATAGTTGCGAAACTTCTATAGATAGGAACTCAGTTTGACATGACATCTATGCTTGCGTATTGCAGGATGAGATTGTTTCAATGAAACATCTGCATAAAAAAATTAAAGCAGAAAAAGAAAATGAAGAAAAGCCAGAGCCAGACACTGGTATAAAGAAGGAAGCTGAAGAAAAAAGAGAGACCAAAGAAAAGGAAAATAAGAGAGATTTGAAAAGGGAGAAAAAAGAAAAAGAGGATAAGAAAGAATTAAAAGAAAAGCGAGAAAACAAAGTAAAAGAATCCACACAGAAAGAAAAAGAAGTAAAGGAAGAGAAGGTAACTAGGTTTACTTATCTTACATAGTGCTAGAGAAGGCCACCAGGTTTAAGTGAATGATTTTGAGATGAAAAAGTGTTTTGGATCTGATCAGTTGTCATTTCATTAAAGTCTTTTATGCCATTTGAAGCTTTATTTTTACTACCTGAAACCAAAAGGACGGGCATTTGAAATGGGGAAATACATCTCCAATGATATAGCTCAATTGGACTGAATGTGTGCAAAAAATTCTTTTTTTTCCATTTCACAGAGCAAGTAAAATGTACTGTCATTGAATGTCAGCATAGATTTTATTCTTATATATTGAAGAGAATGCAGTAGTTACGGGGATTGTCATATGTTATAATTGCAGGACCAAAATAAAATGTACTTAAATATTTTTGTATCTTGTTCTTAGGTAAATGAAATCAAATCAGAAAATAAGGAAAAAACTAAAAAAATGCCATTGTTGGATACTCCGGTTCATATTACTGCATCTAGTGAACCAGTTCCTATATCAGAAGAATCTGAAGAGCTAGATCAGAAAACTTTTAGTGTGGTAAGTCCCCTTTTGATAAATTAGTATGTATACTTAATAGTCTAAATGAGGACAATTGCTGATATTCTTGATATTGAATACTGTTACCTGGCACAGTGACACAGATGATCTTTTGCTAAGTCTTGGATCAGTTAACGTTATTGACAGTGTACTAAAGTAATTTTTTACTCTGTTCAGTTGTATTTTGACTTTTTGTGGTATTTATGTGGGATAATAGAAAAACTTATCAATAGTTTGTAGGATTAATAGGTTGAGAATATAAACTCTAAAGATTTATCCTCAAGAATCACTTACATATCCTGCTTCTTAAAGAGTAGAGGTGAATGAATGTAAATGGAATTGATGGGATCTTTCGCTTCACCATATCATATATGCTTTTCTTTGTAAGATAGCAAGAAAAACTAGGTTTTAGCAATTCCCTTCTGAAGTATTGCAGACTTTAGTTAGTAAACACAGGAAGAAACAATGCTGAAGCACTTATAAATATCTTGCTGAGGTAATGTCTGACACTGAAAGAATTCTGTTTAATCGCTACTGCTTACAAAAATTGAATTTAACATTTTAAAAAAATGCATATGCAGAATTTATATGAGGTTGTATAGGAGGCCTGTGGAAAAGTATCAGTGAGTTACTTTGAACAGCAGTGGTTGTTTTGTCATTCACGTTTCGAAAGATGTGTTTTTGCCAGCCAGGTCTGTTACGGGTGCTGGCTGTGAAAATGCCAATAGGGTTCTCATGACTATGCCAGTTACTGTTCATACAATAAACAATCAAAGTAACTCATGTATGTTTTTAGCATGGGCCTTGAGTGATTCAAATGAATGTGTCTGTGTGGGTAATGACAGAAAATAATTTGATTTTCATGCGCAGTTATATTTTTCCGATCACTTCTCTATTTAAGAATTGTACTCTATAAACTGTCTTTTAAAAAGCTACTTTAATCTGTGGTAAGTGCAATATGTAAACCAGATGCTTAATTACTTAGTAGCGTGAGATAGCAATGGAACAGCTTTCCCAGTTTTCTGAGTTGTCCCTAGAAGCATACCTGGTAATGACAATATTCCATTTCATTCTGTTCCAGGTATTTGTTTTTTCTAGGTTTGATAGTGTGTACTGGGAAAGAATGGGGGAAGGAGGTGATTGGTGTTTATCATTATGCCATCGTCAAGTGCAGTCTAATTAATCATACTTAACTGCACTTTCAAATGGAAATGTTGTTCAGGCTTAACTGATTGTGCCCTTGATGACAAGGAGGATATGCATGTCATGTTTACCGTGTAATTGGAGTACAGTATATGACTAAGCAAGTGTCTGCAATTTAAGCCATGCCAACTGGATTTATCTGGATTTATTATTAAAACATTAGATTCAAAATGTGAAAATTGAAGAATGCATGACCTTTATCTGTGCCTAGTCTACACATTCCTATGGCCACATCTCGAATGCTGTGTTCAGTACTGGGCCTCTCAGTTCTGAAAGGACGTTTTGGTGTGGGAGTGAATCCAGAGAAGGGAATGGAGCTGGGGAAGGCTCTGGAGTGGCTGAGGGAGCTGGGGTTTTTGAGACCAAAGGAGGATCGGGGGAGACTTTACCACTCTACAGCTGCCTGATAGTAGGTTGTAGCCAGGGAGGGGGGGTCAGGCCTGTTCCCAGGGAACCAGTGACAGTACAAGGAGAGGCAGCCCCAGGTTGTTTCAGGGCAGGTTTATGTTGGATATAAGGAAAGATTTCGTCAGTGAAAGAGTGGTTAAACAATAAACAGCCTGCTCAAGAAGGAGATAGAGTCACTATGCCTGGAAGTGTTTGAAAGAACAACTGGATGTGGGACTTGATATAGTTTAATGGGAATGGTGGTGTTCAGTCAAAGGTTGGGTTTAATGATCTTGGAGGTTGTTTCCAGTCTTTATGGTGTTACACCTAAACTAGCTTTCTTCTAGGTAGGATAACTTCTGCTAGTATCTGCATAGGAGTGAGGTTTAAAACATGCTCAGAGATGCAATTTTGATCCTTTGTTGAATGCCAGATGTAATGGTTGCAGAAAGTATTTGTTTGAAATGTAGTGAACACTCGTATTTAATTTGACATTGAGATTGTATAGCTTTGCAGGTGCTATAAAAAGGGTGAGTCTTGTCCTACATGATTGTCTCAAAGTTTTAATTGTAAAATACAGTTGTAGTAAGTCCTTTTCTTCAGAAATCCTATATATTAAATTAGTGCTTTCTCAAATCCTAATGTGGTGTCCCAGCCTTAAGGGAAAGGCATCACCCTAGATTCTTGGATGCTTGAGAGGGTAAGGAACAATAAAAGTGAGAGGGTCTGCAAAAGCTTAGAGTTTTATTAGTAAATTACACACTTGGAATGTAAATCAGTATGTTAGTCCCTGACCTGCCATATAAAACTGAAAAAAGACCCACAGCAGTGGGTTTTGAACAGAAAAAGGCGGCCTCACAGCTATGTGGTGTTTGAGCCATACACATTAGCACCTTCTACACCTATATGTGTATATATATATATATTATACAATCTAATGGAAATTAATTTCCAACTGGGTTGATAATGTTCCAAATGAAAATTGTAAAACATTTTTAAGACCTGTGAGGAAGTCTTATGTTTCATTTGACTTCTAACAATATTGTTTTTACTTGTGGTTATATATCACAGTAAAAGGTGGGTCATGTTTTAGAATAAAATGTTTTCCTTTGAATTGATACATTCATTTTTTCCATTTTACAGTGCAAGGAAAGAATGAGACCTGTCAAGGCGGCATTGAAACAGCTGGATCGACCAGAGAAGGGCCTTTCTGAAAGAGAACAGCTGGAACATACTAGACAATGTCTTATCAAAATTGGGGATCATATTACTGAATGTCTAAAGGAGTACACAAATCCTGAACAAATAAAACAGTGGAGAAAGTAAGTTATTTTCTCGGGTTTTACTTGAAAAAGAGAAATCTACAAGTGGTTCCATTTTAAAAAATAGGTTTTAGTTATTTATTGTTCCCCCTTTCTTGTATCTTTCTGCTGTTTTAAATAGGGCTCTATTAAGAGGTGATTATACATTGTTATGACCTGTAATGGATTGACTTTAGGCATTAATGCAGAGCCCTGTATTTTGTCCAGAGGGTGAAGACTTCTCTCTGCTTAACACTGACAGCAAATGCTGGGTACTAGTCACTCCCACTGTGTTTAGTCAAAACCATTCTTTCCTTTAAAGATCTGGTTTTTCAGCTTCAGGTCATTTTGGTTTTTTAATAATTCCTGTTGAAAATACGCAGTTATAAAATTGTGTTGAGTGTATGATTTCAAGTTGTAGAATTCTTAATTTTTTTTAATGAACTCTAAAATCAAATTATGTATTATGTATTAACTACGACTTGATGAAAGTATTTATCATAATGTACTCAGACGTACTTCAAAAGTGAGGGAAGAGTTTGCATCTCTATCAGGTGACAGTATAAAAAGAACCAAGAAAAAATACTGGTCTTGTATTTCATTGATGAGGTCTTAATGCAATTTGACTTACATTTTCAGAATGTTCACTTAATATCTTTATGCTTGAAAATGCATCCTGTGATTATATATATCAAATTCTTAAGGGTTGTGTTTTCTGGAAGAATTCTGCTAGTGTAATGTGCTTCTGCTTATTTTACTTCCTTTACTTGAAAGTAATAGGGTGATCTGAGATACAAAAACGAGATCCATGTCTTCCATTTTGGTAAATTTTTTATTATTTTAAGGGGAAACTTGTAATAGAGCTGTTATTCATAGTAATGCTATGATATCATGTGTTGATAAATAATATACGTATTTCAGCTACATTTGAATAAGAAGTAGTGTAGTTGATATTAAGTTAGAATGGTCTCATTAGATACACCATTGACTGGTTGCCTACTTAGGCAAACTTCTGGACAAAAATTACTATGTTTAAATAATCATAGTGAAGGAGCATGCTGTTGCTTCCTGAACCTCCACACTTCAAATATTTTTTAAAAGTGTTATTCTGTAGACTCTTCTAAGCATTCCACCTGCAAATTTCACTAAAAAAAATCAGTATCTGTTAAAAAAAACTTTACCTGTGATCATGGAAGGAAAAGTTTTCTTCAGAATTTTGGCATCTTGACAGCAAAAGACTTAATTTGTTCTTCTTTTGTTCTTTCAAGCACAGCTTAGGCACAGATTTCTTACCTTATGACTTCCATTCTCTTTCACAGTTCTTACTTGGTTTCAAAAGACTTGACCAGATTTTCAAAGTCTGTGGAAAATTTCTCTTGTTGATGGCTTAATATAATAAGGTTTGTTGGTCAGGTGTCTTACACTGTAAGAGATTTCAAGTTTGAACGAATTTTTACTTCCTTTACATACTTAAATTTTTTATTTACAGGCTGGTAAATGCTCACAATGCAAACAAATTTTTAGAAGATAAATATAAACAGGTAGCTATGTTTTTAATAAGCATTTCACAAAAATGTAGCATTATTCTTATTAGTACTACTGTCCATGCACTTCACACTCTGAAGTACTTAGGATAAATATTAAAAAGTGAAAAATTGTTTAAGGAATCAATCTTTCAAATGTTTTATTTACAGCTATATAATATCTATTGTGCAAGTAGGCAGTACTATGTAAGTTATATAGCATTTCAGGTTTGCTGAGTAGTGTTCAAATAATTTCAGTCAAATCCATGTTCTGCTACAGAGAATAGAAATTTAAAGAATAATTACAACTCCTCTTTTCTTCTTCCTCAGAAATTTGTGGATTTTTGTCTCTAAGTTTACAGAATTTGATGCCAGAAAGCTGCACAAACTGTATAAACATGCAATCAAAAAACGTCAAGAGTCTCAGGTATTATTTTCACATCCTTTCAAAATACATAAATATATATTTTCTTATTATAACTTTCATTAGATATGGAGGATTAAAAAGAACATGGAAATACACTCCAAGTTGGTATTTGTGTTTGCAGTATAGTAGTCTCTTTTCTTAGAGTATTTTTCCAATGTATTCAAATGAACTTTGGGATTTACATTTACTAATGTACTTGTCTTTTTTAGCAACACAGCGATCAGAATATTAGCAGCAATATGAATACACATGTAATTAGAAATCCAGGTAAGTGACTTTCAAGTATATTCTTGTGTTAAATACCTTAAATGTTCATGTTTATTTCATTTCATTTCATGTTTCCTGAGTCTGTTTTCCACACAGTTAAGTATCACAGAGATAGACTAATTTGAAAAGCATCACCAATTTGCTGAAATCCAGCAGAGTGCAGATTGAAGCTGGTACTTACCAGGTTATTTGAGCATCGTTTAAAAAAATTAAGAAAATTTTTGTGTTAAATTTTGGAGAGGGCAAGAGGTCTACTTAAAGCCTGTAAAGTCAGAAATTCTATGACTTTGTAGCTGTTGCAGTATCATTATGGTGTAAGAAAGCAGTTTATTAATCAGTCACAGTCTATCATTAGTTAGAAGGGCTGTCTTTTATTGTTGTCAATAACACTGATTTTTTTTTCTCCATATATTTCCACACTTGCCTTTTTGTATGTAGTGCTTTTTTTAATCTTGTGTTACTCAGCCTTCAAGTATATTGTCATGGACTTAAAATCAACAATCATGTATTTTAGGAAGACCACTGAAATTCTTGTGCTAACAAGGTGTATCTTTAAAACTCTTAATCACACTGAGTCCACTCCTTCTTAGAGAGGCAGTTGCTGCCATTCTATCTAAAATTACTCTACTGAAGGTAGTCTCTACTACCTGCTCATTTGGACACTGAGCTTCATAGACTGAATGGAGAGGTTGAGAAGTTCCAAGTCCTATTCATCTATATTGTAGCTTGTTTTCCTCATAATTCTGAGAATTTCTTCTGTTCACTGGCATTAGTACATTTGATTTTCAGCTATTTAGATAATGTTTCTTTTAAATTATGTCCCTTTCTTACTGGTTTACAGCTGACAGGTAGAAATGCAGTTTGAATTAGGTGAAGTAAAGATGTTATTATACTTCCTTTTCATCTCTTCTTTTTTAAACAGATGTGGAAAGACTGAAGGAGAATACAAACCATGATGACAGTAGCAGGGACAGCTACTCCTCTGATAGACATCTGTCACAATACCATGATCATCATAAAGACAGGCATCAGGGAGATGCTTACAAGAAAAGTGACTCCAGGAAAAGGCCCTATTCAGCCTTCAGCAATGGAAAAGATCACAGAGACTGGGATCACTACAAACAAGACAGCAGGTGAGTTTCTTGAGCAATTTTGAAGTCTGGTCAAAATTCCCTATGTGTTTTTGTAGCTATGCTTGTAGGAAGCACCAAACTATTTTTCTGAGAACAGAAAATTACAGCAGTGATTTTTCTCTAATGCAGTTCTGTCAATTTTACATAATTGTGGCTCTTTATATGTTACCAGTAAATCTAATATAAATAAGTTCTTATTTTTTAGATACTACAGTGATAGTAAACATAGAAAATTAGATGACTACAGGAGCAGAGACCACAGGTCAAGCCTGGAAGGTAGTCTAAAAGACAGCCGGGTTCATTCAGATCACCGTTCTCATTCAGACCACAGGATACATTCAGATCACCGTTCCTCTTCTGAGTACAGCCATCATAAATCTCCCAGAGATTATAGGTACCACTCAGACTGGCAAATGGACCACAGAGCTTCAGGTAGTGGCCCAAGGTCACCACTGGATCAGAGGTCTCCTTATGGTTCAAGATCTCCCCTAGGTCACAGATCTCCATTTGAACATTCATCAGATCACAAAAGTACACCTGAACATACATGGAGTAGCCGGAAAACATAACAAAGACTGATATTTTCTGGACCTTCTTTTAGCCATATACAGTAAATTAACACAGTAATTGCCTTACATGACTTGAAAGATACAGACGGGATATTCTATCAGTAGCAGTATTGTTACTTCTTTCCAGGATGCAAGGTCTTATTATCCCAACAGAAGAAAAATATTTTTGTATTTAAAGTTTATGCTGCACTGTGCTGCAAATGCTGTGGCACTTTTTTTAAGAAATGGAAGATGTTTACTTTTACAGGGACCTCAACACTGCCCATTTCAGACTGGATCTTACTATGAAACTCTTCATGTCAAAGTGGTTTGAGGCTGATAATGTTTTAAGTTATGTTTGTAAAAGAACTTCTAAACACTGACCTGTGCTCATATTTCAGGAGAGAATGGGGAGAATATTTTTTTTTCTTAGTAAAGAACTCTCAAGGACTTTGTTCACTTTCCAAAGCTATTTGTTTACATTGTACACTGCGACCACCTTGCCGCTTTTCATCACAAGCTTGAATATTTAAATTCTGTACCTATAACTGTAAAATAGCTAGGATTTCTCCTGTTTGTGATCAGTTACAATGCCTTTTTACAAAACAAACAAGTAATAATAAAAAAAGCGAAACACAAACAAATGGCTGTAAATTGTTGTAAATTTATTAAATGAGCTTTTTGTCCCCTCAGGCTTTTTTTGACTGTTCCTTTCCCCACCAACTCAGGACTTGTTGTCACAGTTATGAAACAAAATCAGTGTACGTACATGTTTAAATAAAATATTTTGATGGAGTCACTGCTCAGAATGTAAAAATGGGGAAAGGGAACTTTATTCCATTTAGTGCTCCCTTTTCTGGATACTTTAGATACATGCTTTGGTTTGTGGTTTTGTGGTTGTTTTTGTTGGGTTTTTTGTTTTGTTTTATTTTGGGGTTTTTTTGTGTTGTTTTTTGGATTTTTTTATTGTTGGGTTGGGGTTTGTGTGGGGGGTTTTTGGTAGTTTTTGGGTTTTTTTCGTGGTTGGTTGTTTTGTTTGTTTGGTTAATTGTTTTTGGGTGTGGTTTTTTTTTGAGGGGGGATTTTTTTCCATATTAAACTGTTGGTGTTGTGATTGTTTGTAATGAAATGGTAAGAAATATCTAGCTAAACTGTGCTCTGGAAAGCTTTTCAGGTGCATTGGTTTTAAAGGAAGTGTGTCAAATACCTGAACACTTCAGTATCCAAATCAATCAAAATTAATTGTAAATTCATATGTTCCCTCTTCAACATGGGCAATAATGTCAGATGTGCTATGCAGGTCGTTAATATTTTAGAAGATTTGAATTATGACTTTACTGACAGAATTGTTACAATGCACACTGATTGTACATAGATAACTTCTATCTGAAAAATTAAATTTAAACTAAAAGGACATATGGGTCTTGTAGTTTTCTGCTGTGTTTTTCTGTGCAGTGTTACTTATCCCCAGGTTTACCATAAAAGCATTAAAAGTACTGAATTTTAATCCTGATGATAAATAGAGAAGGTATCTAGCCTGCCATCATGTGGCAGGAGCTACATCTGCTGCTCCAGTTTTTCTCTGCTCCTGCAATATGGAGTATTTTTTCCAGTTAAGCAGGATTATATTAAAGCATTACCATAGAACCACGATCTGTCCACAGAGTATCTCTGAGGATCTTACTGTAGGCACAGTAGTTGCACATTAAGTATTAAGCTCATTTAATATAGACTGGGACTTGGTTAATTAATGCTGCTTCCTTTCTTAACTTTTCATCTTCACAGGATCTGAGGGGTTTGAGTGGTTCTGCTTTCAAGCTTGATCAGCAGAGTCTGATAAGGTTGTTCATGTGTACCATGCATATTCCACTTCCAAGGGTGGAAACCTAGAAGTTGGAGGATCTCCAGCCACAGACACAAGTCTTCCTAGTTGGGAAGCACATAGATGCATCCTAGAGCATAGACAGGGCATTCCCATGGTGCCTGGTTCTCCATGTGTGTGGCTGTGATACAACACTGTGGCCTCACATGACATGGATGGTCTGTGTATTTTCACCAAATGTACCTCAGGTCTCTGATATGCTTGGCTTTGATGATGTGGATCTTTGGGATTAATCCAATTATGCTTTGTAACTAACTCAGTCATATTTACAGGTACACAAACCACATTTGCAACCGTTTAATTTTTTCCCCTCTGGTTTCCATTACGTTTTAAGTATTTGAAGTTTGATGATGGAAATTGCCTTCATTGCTGGTAAGGCCTGTTATGGTGTATCTTCGTTTTCAATCCCATATCGTCTGCAAATGAGCCATTTATCATTCAGTCTAAATGTAGATTTGATCCTTCCTTTGCTTATTTGTAACGAAGAATCTTCAAGGAGTGTGTCCAGTTCTGAACATTAGATACTAATGTTGCCTGTTGGTTAAAGATTTTGAGAAGTAAGAATTCTGAGGACTGCAAGAGAATTCCTCATATGGCTGTTGATAAAGGCTTAGGCATTCTGTCTACCATGCATAGAAGTCTAAAACTTCCATCTTAATCCTGTTACGTATTTCTAGTCTACCATTCCCAGTACTACCTAAAAAAAGTAGACTGTTGTTAGGTATGAAAAAGCAGATTAAAATCTGTATTACTACTGTTAAAGTTTTAAGGACAGAGAAATGCATATTCTGGTTGCTCTTAGTTGTCAAGGGGGGTGGTGTCATCATTTACCTGCTCACAGTTGCTCTGTGTTTTCCCCCATTTTGATCTTCCACGCCTAAGTCATTGTATCTGAGCAGCATTCAGACAGTTGCTGGTTTCTCAAGAGTCTTTCACCGCAGTCAACAAGACTTGCAAAAGACTCAGGCACCAAGCAGTGAAGGATGGCAGTTCCTACTGTAACATGACACTCTTACAAAAGGAGTGTGCCCTGACCTCCCTTTGAGACACCAACTCCCTAAGATAAATATCTTTGATGGCCTTTTGAAGCTTGTTTGGATTGTTTTGTCCCTGTGTGATAGTTTGGTTCCACAAATGTATCTTGTCAGTTTCACAGCCCTAATTGTGTAGCTGCAGGGCGCCACTTAAAATATAAAATCCCAGGGAAGTATTCTGGTAGCAAAGCAGTTTTAAGGAGCTGTTTCCATTCTCCAGTGTTAAGCCTAGTGTTGTGTTGAGTGACAATAGCTCTTTTTGGTAAGAAATTACCTCACCATTGCTTAGGAATTACACAGAAACCAATGTAGACAATTACTGTTTCTGTCAGAGAGTAGTAAATATGAGTTATCCATTTGTACCAAACAAGGTTTGTTTTACTGAACTTTGTTGGGACAAGTATGTAGTGTCACTTTATGTCTTCATTCTTCCAACAAACTAGTGTGGCTGCATGTGAAATTTCAGTTTAGTTCTTAAAATTTTATGCTGAATCTTTAATTTGTTAAATAGTCTGGAAGCGGTAGCTAAGATATATAATTGTGTGGGATGCTGATAGGAGGAGAATGAAGAGAAGATTCATGGAATTGTTTGTTTCTTAACCTTGTTATTTTCCTCTGTATTCCACTTACCTGCCTTAAGATATAAGTTGAGAACACCTGAGTAAGTACCTTCTGGTCCATGTGTCCTTAAACTCCCATGGTGTATTTGGATATGGCCAACACAAAACCCAGTATTTCTAGCATGTATTTTGCAGGCCCATAGCCCTACCAACTTATTGGTAGTTATTTTATTTTTTTGTACTTTTAAAGTAAGTGAAAAATTGCTTTGGGATAAAAGATGAAATTTAGTGATGATTGTTAATTTGCATAAAGATGCAAGAATTGCTGTTGTCCTGTTGAAAAATAACTGTTTTTGAACCTTGCATAACAAAATAATTCTGCTTTTTAAATTATTTGTAGCATCTTCATAAACCTATTCAAAAACTACTGTTGAGATTGAGGCGTTACCACAGTTGATCCCATGTTTGCACTAACAAAAAGAAGGGCTTTGCTGGAAGGCTGACAGTCCCAACTGTGTGTGTAGGCTGCCTGTGAGGGAGCCAGGTGAGTGCATATTTCTGGGATGCCAGATAGGTGACTGAAGGAAATGGTGCCCCAGAGTGCTGCAAATCCCTCTCAAGTTTGAAGCCTGCCTTCAAACTTGAGGTGTCCAAACCCCACCTGGTACTTGAGTGCACCTATTTTTACAACCCAAATTCCCACCCTACAACTTCAGCCTCAGTGTTTGTTTGGAAATCGCTGCTGCAAGACTTTGCCATGTTTACAATTAATTTTCTAAATTGCTCATTTGAGAATATAAGTCCTCCAGTGGTACGTCACTTAATCAGTTTAAGTTGTCTCAGTATCCACCAGTCCTGATTAAGGAACCAGAAACTTGGGAGACCAAGGGCCCTTATGAACTCGTTACCTGGGGGTGAGGCTATGTGTGCTTATCCACCCTCACAGGCCTGTATTGGATACCCCAAAAGTGGGTAAAACCTTTTGTCCCCAAAAAATCCAACTCCAGCAGAAGGGGATGAAAAACAAGTAGCTGTTGCTTCGAACGAAGATGTCACCAGAAAGAGGAGAGAAAACCTTCCCAAGATCTGGTTACATTCCGGCAGACACACTGACTTTTAATACGCTTTAAAAATGTTTGTTTTTCCTTTTAGAAAAAGCTTACCTCCCACTCAACCCTGCAATAAGCCCTATCCAAGTTGTCATCCTGTTCACGCTAAGCAGTCTAATGGCCGCATGGGTCGTCCCTCAGCCATGCCAAAACATCTGGGTGACCCTGGCACAGATGGTCTGACAAAAAAAACATATGCCTGTCCACTGCAACAGCAAGAGACCCTATGTCTACCTTCCTGTTAGGGATTCCATTGCAAGCTGGAGAATATCCAGCCAGCTTTGACACACCTATGCCTAACCCAGGTCCTGAATCATACAACATCTGACAACTCAAAAACTGTTGGTGGCAGGCTGTAATGATTAAGAACCCCATGGAGGAGTGGTTACCAAATTTGCCCAAAGCAGCTCAGGACCCCTCAGAGTTAATGCTATTGGGTTCCTCCCCAGCACCATACTGCGTTCACTTTACCTTCAGCCCATTATCTAGCACTAAAGCCTTTCACACCATACTACAATATTGAGAGGAATTCACTGGAAAAAAGTGGTGTAATATTCTGAGCCATGCTACTGCAGACAATCCCTACCATTCACCATTATCCCAACAACCTCCTAAGGGTCTGTTCCTAATTTGCAGAGATCAGGCATGAGCAGGAATCCCTTCTCAGCTTTTGGGAGGCCATGTACCATCAGGCAGTTTTCCCTGTTAGCAGCCAACAAAACCTTAATTGGTGAATGGATTTGTAAAAAAAATTTGGCCAACAAAATTCAAAAGAGAAGTGCTGATGATCTGGACCTGAATTGTGATTCCGAACTTTTTCATTGGGCCAAGTCAAAAAGAATTGCTGCGTCCTTATTCCTTCCATGGGTTGCAGCAGCCAAAGCCCTAGGTGAATTGGGCCATCTAGAGTGCTGGGTGGTCAAACAGGCAAACTTAACATTCACTGCCATCAGCTCCCTCCTAGAAGATGAGGAGATTACCAGGCAGGCCACACTCCAAAATTGTGCAGCCATAGACTTCCTCCTGCTCTTGCAAGGACACGAGTGCCAGGAATTTGAAGGACTTTGTTGCCTGAACTTAACCTCAAAAGCTCCCAACATCCATGTAGCCCTCCGAGAAATTAAAAGCTTGATCGGACAAGTAAAGCAAGAATCTGAAAACTGGTTCAGTGGACTGTTCAAAGGCTGACGACTCACGAGGTGGTGGACTTCAAAAAATGACAGAATTGTTTTAACTATTGTTCTTTTTCTAATAGTGTTGGCATTCGGAGTTCTACATTGCTTAATTTCTAAAGCCATTAACAGTTTTATCCCTACTACCTCAGAAGTCAACCACATGGAGTTGGCAGATCAAAGGCAATCTAACTGGCCCACAAATCATAAGTGGTGGACAAATTCACATTCTGAATCAGAATAAGCCCACTGCCCTTCTTTTAACTTTACTTAACAAAAAAGAGGGAGGTGTTGTATTGCCCTAAGTAGTTTGTTTTGTATCACAGGGTTCATGTTTATTGTACTAAATGGTTTGTTCTGTACTCCCTCAAGTTTGTGGTGATGGTCCTCCCCTCACCCCTCCCCATCGGTTGTATCCCACTGGTTATGGTTCTGTTCCTCCCCTCCCCTTTCCCTGAGTTAAAAAATCTCCCACCACCTTCCCTCTCTCTCTTGCCATTGGAAATTGTTCTGCAATAAAAGTGGGACTGTGGTCCCAGGAGAAGGAGCCTCCTTGTCTTTTACCTTTGTCCTTGTCGGTACTCTTCATCTCCTGTGGTCCGGAGCTAGCCAAGTGGACCCTGGAGAGAAAAGAAACCGACAGTTCTGGAAAAGATTTTAAAATACAGCTTTCATCTGATGTCTTACCTTTTGCAGCGCAGCCTTCCTCATTTTGTTTTAATTAAATGAATACATTGTAAGATCAATGGACTTTATCTTTGGGATAAATGGATATCATTGGGATGACAGTTGGACCCCCAATTGCCTTCCTTATGATTGTTCTAAATATTGAGGCAGATGGAATCAAATGCATATTAAGCTAATGGTAACTGGGTAAAGTGATCCTTCTGCAGTTATTGCAGGAATTTTGAAGGCTGTAAAGCTATAGGGAGGAACAGGTTTTCTGACCACCTATTTTGAAGCTGCCCCTGAGAAAATTTTACAAGTAAAACACATGTTGTCCATGATTTTCTGTGGAAGTGGCAACATCAGAACAGAACTCAAACCCATTTTAGTGAGTTCTGGTCCAAAATCCAACCAAACAGCTTGGGGATGTAGCGGTAAATGGAAACTCCGATTTAGGAGCTTGGAAATGCAAATACTGTGGCTCTTATGGTGTGGCAACTATTGTTGGAGTACTGTTAGGCCCAGGAAACAAGCTATATTTTGACCCACCACTTGTTGACGAAAGGTGGGAAGGCCCTTTTGCCTACGGAATGTGGGCCTTGAAAAGGACATTATTGGATTTGAGGCCTATATGATTATCCCAAGTTACCACCAAACTGGTCAGGGAGATGTTCTATATCCTATATTAAACTGTTGGGGGTTTTTGCCACCACAAGTTCAGGGAAATGGGTTAGGAATCAAAGCATGTGATGATTTAACTTGAGAAAAGCAATCAATTGACACATCCCTGGCTGGACGGAGTACCCAAAAGCAGGGAAGAGATTAATGGCCATCAGAACAGATCATACAGCACTGTGGACCAGCCACCTGGAATCCTAATGAATCAATATCAGGTGCCAGACAGCCCATTTATAATTGTAATTAGATAATTAGGTTACAAGCTATCTTTGAAATAATAACCAACCAGACAGCTACAGCTCTTGACCTTCTTGCTGACCAATGCCATTCAGATGAAGAATGTGATATTTAAATATGGGATGGTGTTAGATTATCTATTAACAGAAGAAGGGGGTGTTCGTGAAAAGATGAAGGACTCAAACTGCTGTTTGCAAATGTATGACAACAGAAAAGTGGTAAAACAGATAGCAAAGGAAATAATAGAATTAGCTCATATGCCAGGCCAAACATGGAAAGTATATTAATAGGATATGTTTTCATGGTTACCTGGTGGATTATGAGTTGAACAAATGCCATTTTTCCTTTTATGTGCTATAGCAACTCTAATTTTTTTACCATGCACGATACCCTGCTTAGTGCAGTTCATTCAGCATATAATCAAGGTGGTAGCCATGCCTACTGACCCAGAAATGGTTAAAGGACAGAAAATTATGTCACCGTGAATAATTGCAAAACCAAAGAAGACCCAGGAAGAAAATATTAAATCAATATAATTAGGGTTTGCAAAGACAATTACTGAGAAAATAAAAAGAGGAGGGATTGAAAGGAATAAGATGAATGTGTCTTTACAAACAGACCATGTGAATTTGCTTGTAGATAGGACCAGAAACTTACAGACTGGGAAGTAACAGAAGAAAGAAACTATCAGTTCTAGAAAATATTGCTAATTGGCATGGACTGCTGCTCAGCCAAGGCTGTGTTAAGTTCCTGAGCTTAGAGAAAAAGAACAGAGACATAACAGAATTATGACTAGTGTTTTGTTATAAAAGAAAAAGAAAAAGGTGCATATTAGAAGGGGATATAGAGTAGATGATTTCAGAAGTCTGTACCTTCCAAGTACCTCAGCCAATGGGGAAAGGAAGAGGGTGATGTGGCTGGGAACTTAGGATAATAAAGGGGCTGCTTTCTCCAAGAGTTTTAGGGACTCCAGAGGAAATGGTCTCTCCCTTTATTTGAATAAAGTTACAGGACTCCTAATGTCTTTTTGTTGGACATAAAACTCTGGCATTGCGAATTTTTCCACACAGTTTTGTCTTTAAGTTTATATGACTGTGAAAGCTTAATGCCTTTATGGTTAAAAGAAATGTATTTACAAATGTCTGCATGACCAGTATTATGCAAAAAAATACTAATTTCTACAAACTTGCTAGCAATTGTCAGTAATGTCAAAGAATACAGCACCCTGAAATATTTTCAGTGTTTCTTTTCCCAGGGCACTGCTAAGGTTCAACTATTTATTAATGTTATATATGTAATAATTAACCATAATTTGTATTAATTTTCAGCTTTGTGAATAGTAAAATTTTTGTGCTTCCTACAGTCTGTTTCTCTCAAACCTAATTCAAATGTAAAATATGTATGTTAGCTGTATTTTGAACTCCAGAATGTAGAAACCTCCTTGCAATGAATCCCAAAACTAAAACTTAGAGAACTAGATTGTATAACTAGCTTCAGGTCTTTCCAGACTCTGAAGTGAGCCCTGTTTTGTTTTCCCACTGAAAGAACAATCAGATTCTAAAGTAATGACTACAGCACAAATATGAAGGTATAAACATGGCTATTTCTGATGTACTTTGTTGATTGAAATTAATATTTCAGATAAAGTTTACAGCATTAGAAAGAGGGACAAGAACAAAAGAAAAAAGCATCACACAATCTAAGAAAAGATCTTTAGAACTGAAGTTGCAGCTGGTAGATAAAAGAAAGTGAAGCTTTCATCATGTGTTTTGATAACACGTGATAGAATTGCCAAACTCTTAGCAGGCATGAACAAGGGCAAAGCAGACAAAGAGCAAAGGAAAGTATTTCCAGCAATTCACTGATCTTACTTACAGCCCAGAGCGGGAGGGGCAAACAGCTTTGTAAGAGCAGCCAGGACAGTCAAGGACAGCAAAGCACTTTGTCGACTATTTAGACCATCCATCATGACTTTATTTGCTCCCTTGAAGTTGGCTGGTTCAGTGGTGTCCAGGAGAAGTTTGCCTGATGTTTCAAAATTTATTATTTGCTCTGTTGATGTATCAACTACAAGCTCTTTTAATGACTTGAAACAGTAGCCCTCATTTTCTAAAATAAAGCAGTTTCTAAAGTTTTTGTTAGAGGCAGTTCAACACTTCAGCTTTCAAACCTTAATTTTCTAAGAGGCAATGGAGAAACATTCCTTACTTTTTACTCATTTGCTGAACCAGGGAACACCTGGAGCAGAGCAAGAATGAATGTGTGTCTCTGGAAGTGAGGACCAGGGGTGCCAGAGCCCAGTATTGCCACTTCTCAGTGAAAGAAGGAGCTTGAGGAGTGGATAGATGGTATAGCTCAACAACCACTGCTGTAGCAGGTCTTGATTAAAGCTTCAGCTTTTATGACCACAAGGCCATTTTGAAAGATCAAGGACAGGTGCTTGATCCAACGTGACTGAGTATGACAAAACAGCTTCTCATGTCTGTCAAGTCTGAGCAAGCTGGTGAGAAGAGTTTTGAACTAGGACCAGCAAGTGGGGAGATGATGATCCATCCTGTGAGAGACAAAATAATGTTTTGCTTCACCTACAAGAATGTATGCTTCCGTCATTTAGGTGAAGATCTGGCTAGCACGAGCCAAGACTGCTTGAGAGTGTGGGGGGAGGAAAAGGGGAGTTAGCCAGTGCTTGTTATTAGATGGATAGAAAGGGGAGGGGAAGGGAGGTATCAGTTTGAGCACTGTGGGCAGTCAAAAAGAGTGTGAGTTCCTGAGTACCCAGCCAATGGGAAAAAGGGTCAGGGGCTCCAGTGGTTGAGGAGGGGTATAAAAGTTTGAGCATTTTAGAGGAAGGTGCACCTCCTCAGTGATATAAACAAGTCACCTGACGCAGGTGACTTGTTTATATCATCAAGTAAGTGTTGCTTTGATGACTTTGTCCTCTTTCAACTTAATCAGCAATAGAGTATTTGTCACAAACATCAAGAGAGGAAGCTGTGACCTGGACTGATGTGCAAAGGGCTCAGGCTGATATGGACAGGAAAAATTTAGTGGCAGCAAAACAGGGCAGAAGGGGCCCTAGTCCACAAAAACAAGGATGTGCAAAGAGGACTTTGTGCATTATGGTGAAAGTTATCACACCTTTTACACAAGGTCATCGTAACTGGGTGCCTCTCTACATGCATGGAACATACCGTCTCTACAGACTTTACCTGACTGCCATGGCTTTCCAAATACAAAAAGATGAGGTTCTTGAGATGCAACTCACTAGATCCCAGGATTTGTGGATATTCAAAATTAAAGCTCATCTGCAAAAACTAGTTTGTTAATTTACAGAGATAACAGCCTTTTGTAAGGCTATTCTTGACATAATCCCAGAAATGGATTTATCCATGTGTAGAAGGTTGTGTTGTGGATTTTTCCTGTCTATATAGAAAATCAAAATTAGTAGAAAAGTGAGAACACCAGGCTTGGTTAACTTCATGCATGAAATTTTTCTTGTAGGATGCTTATTTGCTTGCTAAAATTACATTTGTGGGTGCAGAGTGGGAAGGCACTGCTGGATACCTAGAGAGGCGAAAGGGTAACTTCAACTCAGCTGCACCTTGGTAGCATAAGACAATCAGTGTAAGGAAATGACAAGCATTGCTTTGTCCCTTTGTAGAAAAATGCAGCTAACAGTGAGTGCTACGAGTTTGAAACAAAACTTTGGAAGTCACATGCAGGAGAAAGAGCTTGTCTGAGACTCAAGGATGCAGTGCTTCAGCCAAAGGTGATACATAATAATCCCTATTCAAAATTATGTGTAAGGGTGATATTAATGAAGAATGGAAGAATTTTATTCCCCCTTTAGGAGTGGGATACTGAATGCTGACTACGCATAAGCAACAGAGGTGGAAAGGCAAAATGGAGAAATTCCTGATTGTCTTAGTCTCTAAACCAGCGAACACTTTGGCACGTAAGAAAACTGTATCTGGAAACTAAAAATCAAGGAGACTATGTACATATAAATATACTAGATCCATATACATTGTAATAAAGAATCCCACTAAGAGGAAATTAATGAAATCTTTATCTGAGTCTAAACCTCGAAGTAGAAAGTGTTTCCACTTTTAAGGGTCTTCTATTTGTGAAACAGCAACATCAGGATTGTCAGATTTTGTGATCAGAGTAAAAATACAAAACAATGCATCCAGAGAAAGTCAAAAAAGAATCAATTTTCTTAAAAGAGTTAGCTGAAGGTCTGCTGAGACAGAAGAAACTCTCAGCACTTCTGTCAATTAACAGACAGGTCTGATTATGGAAAGCTCTCAAGGACTGAAACACAGAGGGTCATCTCTGCAGGATTTAATGTATTTTTGGCCAAGAAACCTCGACTGGCTGGGGAGAAAAGGCAGAAGACTATGATTGCCATAGATACAGGCACATCTGAAATTATTTTTTACCAGTTATTGTTATTATAGAGGAGTATCTCTGTGCTTTCCCGATGGGGCTGTTTATTGATCTCTTTAATATGCATAAAGTTCATCTCATTTGCAAGAAGGTGAGACTTTGACTTTTTTACATGTACATTAATTAAAAATCATTCTGAAATGGTAGAATTCCAAAGAATTCCAAACACAACTGTGCAAGGCATAATGATTTAATGATCTGGCCCTTTTTACAGGATTTATAATTGCTGAAGCATTTCAATTTTTTTCCCCAGAAAAAGCCTGTTCTGGCAACAATTCTCTCTCATGGCTGAAGATCAACTTACTTATTTTTACAGAGAATTAGTTCATGGTGTTTTAGGCAAGCTAGGGAGTGATGTCTGGCAGCACTTGAAGGAACAAGAACTAGATGAAGGCATGCCAAACCACTGGCACTACAAATATTAGAAGTAAGGCATCAGAGATGACATGAAAAATGGTGACGTACATGACTTTTTAACTTGACCTGACCTCAGAGGTTTGCCACCACTGAAATGTCTCTACAGACGGTGTTACAGAAAGTTGTTCCTCTGACATACCCCATCTACAGAAAGTGGTAATGGTTTCAATTCCAATAATCTCTTTGAAGGCTGGTCTCATACATTTCTAAGCAGAACACTATTCCTGAGAAAGAACAGTAACGTGTTCTTTTATCACTGCCAGATAAAAATGGTAAGCCCAGTAGGGTAACTATTGCAGTCATCCAAGTAGGCAAGAAACCTTTGTTTACGTATCTCCTTCACACAGTTTGAAGTGGGGATTCAAACAAATACCTGTCTCTTACTTTCTAGTCAAATACATGAATGATCTGGCTGCAGGGTATGTAAGGGTTTTGCCAACCCCAGCTGTTGAAACTATTTTCTGTAAAACACTTGTATGGTAATGGCAGCAAAGACACATCCAAGAAGAGCCTAAAAAATAAAATACTCTAATTAGAAAATGCAGCCCTTATTCCTCTGCACACTTGTTATATACTTTACATCATTCACTGGCAAATGTAAACAGTCTGGGATTTACAGACCAAAATTAAGATTAGAAGCTCTACCACTAAGACCTTAACCACTTGGTCTTGCTCCTCTTTACCATCTGACTTCAGGTTCTTCATTTCTCTTTTCTGCCCTTCCCCTGATCCACACAGAGTGTTTTGGGAGAAGAGGTCAGTACAGCAAGGCTGGGATGGCCTTGTTACCTTCTTCAGTTCTACTTTCAAGAGAATCAAACGTTGAAGGTTTCAGACCTACAGGCAAGACCTCGGTCTGGTGTGAGACTTTCCTAGGCCAGGGTGTCTCCATCAGCCAGTTCTGGGAGACAAGGAGCTGTGCAGGAAGTGCTGGATCAGGTGGCTTGTCTCTAGTGAATGTACGTTGTCCCTGGGTATGAACCTAGGCTTGAATTTAAAATGCGCCCATCAGAGCCAGACTAGTTTCATCTGACTTCAGCTATTTAAAATAGCTGTTTCCTCCTCTCCTGGACAATAGCAATAGGCATTTCTAGAAGATAATTCAATCCAATCTAAAATGTTGCCATTCACTCCAACTACAGAGGCAGCTTACAGGTTTAGTTTGCTGAATTTAGGTGAAATACGCTCAAACTCTGAAGTATGCCTCCAGTCCCTTTTGAGGCACCTAAGACCTCTGGATCTAAGTCTGGATAAAGCTATCCATCCCTCTGTAACACCACAAAATAGTGTTTATTTGATAATAGCTCCTGGCTATTACTCTCACAAGATGTGAAGACCAAGGCAGAAGAGGAATTTCAACTTGCCTTTCCAAAATTCCAGCAGAATGCTCACCACCATGATACTCTAAACAACTCCACCACCACCTGCCAAATGAGTGAGCAAGTCAAGTACCTACCCAAAAGGTCCTGCAAGAAAACCAGACAGATGACCAACATGCGACTTTGGCTGGGGTACAGGTACAACCCTCAAGACTGGTTTCATTTTCTCTGCTCAGCAGCAGAAATTCTTTAAAGGGGGCTTACTGGACTAAGAAGAGAATTAGAGATCCCAAAGGAACATTTTGGTTCAGGCTGAAAGGGCTTTACTGTGTGTCTCAGTTTTGGATTTAGATACTTCACACATGAATTAGCCATACAGAACTTTTGCAGATCCAGCTCTCAGCACATGCTAGATCAATGACATGTACATATTCTGAGTTCATAAAGTTCATAATTCCTCTATTGTTACAGTGTAGACAGAAGTGGAAATTAAGCTTTTAAACTAGCGTAAAATAATTACTATAAATAAATTACTGGCACACCCCATACGAGATACATTTTTGTATCTAGTTAAGGAGTTCTGATATATACCCCTGCACAAAGACTGTAATCAATCTCACTGTTCACAGTTAATTTACTAATAGCAGGTTTTAATGTCAATGAAGTTTAGTTACAAACATAAAGAATTCTGAATCAGATCAGATGCAACTGTTGTACATCAGCATCACAAATTTACCTGCATAGTTGTACTTGATCTGTGGCTATGCTGCTCTCCGTAATAAGGTAACTAATGAGAACTGTAAAATCTAATGGACAACACTAATACCCACAATCCCTGTTTGTCTTGAATAAAGTTGAAGAAAAGAAGTAGCACAATACAGAGAATGCTTATCTTGCAAAAAACACAGAATACCTGCTAAAAAAGGGGAATCATTACTATTTGTCCTATTTGGACGTTGTATAGATAGCAGTCTTCTAGCTGGAATAAGGAAAGACAGAAAAGAATTTATATCAGTCAAGACACAGATGGGCATTAAATAACCAAAACATGAACATTTCAGTGTGAAAGACCATAGCTGTATTTACAGGGAGAAAATTAATGCAAGATTTTAAACTGTGCTGTGTGTCTCTTCTCAGAAGAGAAGGTAGTCATGAGACTCCTGGGCTTTTTTCCAAAACATGTCCACTAATAAAACTCTTATTAGGCAGTACAAAGCTTGCAGAATTGTTTGCTTCACTTTGGAGTGTATATAAGTAAACAGACACTTGCACAGCCTCAAAACTCATAAAACAATGGTAATTATAATGTATAAATATAATATATACTAATAAACATAAGTATAAATATAATGTATAATGTATAAAGTAGGAGAATGTAAATAATTGGTGATCTATTTTCTGGCAGTACAGCAGCAGTTTGAAAGGAAATGCAATACTGCAGGTCTGTGACTTGACCATAAGAACAAAAGGTTGTACTCTTCGGCTGTGTTCCACTTAACAGATGCTCTATATAGATATTTCTTCCAGATAGGTTTTCCAGGAAGAAAAAAAGAAATTTTGGTTTAACATGCAATTCACCCATCTATTTATTTTTCTAATATCCTGTTTAGGAGCCTTCTGTACACACAAAATTAAGGATTAGGCATACAGTCTCTGCAGTCCTGCAACATACTTACTAAGGAAGTCGTCAGATTCCACAACTACCGAGAACTATCTTTATCTGTTGTTAGAAGTTCTGTTAGCATATGGCTAGGAGTGCCCTACAAGATACTTAAGCTACCCTTGGATATGAGTGGCTTACTCAAGAGGGTTTTTTAAGACAAAGGCCAGCAAACAGATAGCATCAGTAATGGCTGACTGGTTGTTGTATTAAAATACCGATGGTCACATTACACAGCCTTCTGCAAAGCTTGTGGTGTTAGACTGACACCTGTGATCAAACTACTACAAGTATGACAGCTGTGTACAGTAAACATATACATATTTAAAGTTACTTTTGCCATCTACAGAAATTTCTACAACTCATTTCACTGAACATCTTCCAGATAAGATTATTTCTCACACACCTCAACTTCTAGCCATAATACAAGCTTAGTGATGCAACATTCACAGTTGTGACTGGGTTTATTAGGTCTGTATTTCTTCTTATGTATCTGACACAACTTCTTTTATGTTTTGGCACTTTCAATTTACCTTCACACTCTGCGATTAGCCTTGCAGCTGAAATACTCCATATATACTTAGGAGATCATCTTGTTACATTAAGTTCTGTAATCTTGTGGACTCTTCTGTATCATTTATTCAAATTTCACCACCTCTTCTTTAGTTTCACAGAAAATAATTTTCTGTTCCAGGGTTCTTCTGGTCTGACAGTTCTCCAATAACTTGAAAAGGGGATTTTTATAATGCCTCTCAGGAGGGATGCAGCAGTAACACAGATCCCTGTGTTAAAGTTCTTGCAAGTATCTCTGCAAACACTACAACGGAAATGTAGAACTGGCATCCTGAGGGAATGGCTCCTTATCTTAGTTTCCTCATCTCTTTCAATAAACTAATCTTTTTCAATTAACTGGCCTGGTTTGCAGCTGCTGGTTGTAAATTTACACATCTTATATAGCAGAAGGAAACAACCATCTGCAAGAAGTATAACAACTGTATTCAGCACATTCCTATCCAATATCCTATCCATTCTATTTGGCTAGAAGACAAACTGAGAATTTATTTATAGATTACCTGCCAAGTACGTGGTCTACATCCCCAAATTCTGTGCACCCCACCAGGGGTCACTTACACCACCTTACTGATATTTCTCAGCGAGGGGCAACTATTCTTCTATTATAATAATTTAAAATATTTACATACTGCACAGTCACTCTTTTACATACACACAAATACCTACTGGTACACCGATGAACCACATCTAAAACATTTTGCAAAGACTGATACATTGTGGGGTTTCCAATCATGAAAAAAATATTAATCTGCAGCCTTCTATAACACAGACAACTGGAGGGCCTGTGGATGGAAAAAAAAAAAAGCTGTTCCCTCTAAGTTTAAGCTCTCTCTCCAGAGACCATCCACTAGCTTCAAAATATACACGTCTGACATTAACTAAAGGTCTTTTGGGAAAACCCACAAGTTAATTCAGTTTTAAAAAGTGTGTTAAACCAAGTAGTACTTAGAGAAAGCACTGAGTACTTCATATGTAATACATAGTTACTCAGATACATACTTACATATTTAATAAGTAAAAAATAAAGTGCTTTTTATCAGGTTCCAATGCAGAGACATTATAAATCTTTCCAACAACTGTAAAACAAATAGTTACATAGAATACTGAACCAAATATACATGAAAACAGTCAACATCCAATCTGGTGGATGCCCCAAGACAAAACATCCCTTCATATATATTCATCTTTACTCAATATACTGTGACAATATATATTTCAAAGTTTTGTTACAGTCTAAAAAAAAAATTGTACAAATATTCAACAAGGATCAAGCACAGAAGTCCAAGACTGACAGAGAATTTGCTATCCCTGCCCACACCACCACCTCCACTCCTGGGAAAGATACGCCAGTACTCTTTGCTGGGGTGCAGTGCCTCCACATCCTGCAAGGCACTGTGAGCAGCAGCTGTGAAGTTGGCATCGCCAGTAGTGAGTAGATCAAATACACATGAGTAAAAATAGATATCCTTCATAAGGATCTTCTCATGGCATTTGGTGGTGGCTGTTTCCAGTGTGTACCCTGATCGGGGATGAGACACAGCACCCCAAGGAAGTAGCTCTCCCATCACAGGCAATGGCAAGTGCCCACTCTGTCAATAAGTTCACTGGAAGGGCAGTCGTTCACACACAGCTGCAGGTCCTGGCTCTCCTCGTAGGCCATGACCAACTCCTGGGGCATGCGAATGGCCAGTGTCAGGTAGTGCCCAAGCTGGCGGATATACACCGTGGTTCCGATGTACCTAGCATGCATCTCAATATATTTGCCACTGACTTTCTCCACAATGTGCAAGCTTCTGGTGCTCCCATCTCCTACACTTGTTGTACCATCAACAAAAGCTGTAGGCAAGTCATCAGTCATTGCTTAATATACTTTCTGATCTGTACAGTCTTGGTATGATTTGAAGATAATAGTTATCTGTGGGAGAGAGGGGAAAAAACACCAACAAAGTTAGTGGAAAGAAATCATCATCTTAATCTTTTCCATTTTGTAACTGAATATAACTGGAACTGCCCACTACCTTAAAACCTGAGAGTTGTCCACACCTCATACCTAGAGAAAACAGCCTGAACACATGCTTAAAGCAGTATTTTACCAGATGGCAAATGTTAAATTTCTTCTTATGCTGGTATGGAAGCAATACTATTAGCATGTGGCAACAGCCATGAGGTCAGAAAAGGAAAACGCTTTATATTTCATTAGGCATCACAACTACCTTCTGCCTGGCAGTTTCTTAATACTTTGGAATTTGCCACAATGCTGGCAACTACAGCAAAACCAGAACGAGACCATGCAAAATCAGAGAAAGTTATAATCAGGACTAAGAAGAAATACTCAAACAACAGCTTAGGGATCCTGGATAATTAGTCCTAGGAACTGGAAGATTTGACACTTGTGTTGGTTTGAAAGTAAAACCAGTGCGAGACTCCAAGTCAGTAATACAATTTAATAGGAGAAAAGAGAAAAAAATAAAATACATGCAATAATATAAAAGAAACAACCACCAACACAGTCAGAAATACAACCTGACACCCTGTCAGTCAGGGTGTTGGTAGCAGTCCGTATAAATGGTGGCTGCAGTCCTCCTGGATGACAGATGTGGTTCTGTTGAAGCAGTGCTCCTGTAGAAGGTGCAGTTTTCCTCCGAAAATCCAGCAATGATGTGGAAAAAGGTCCGACTTTCCTCTGGGATCCAGTAGAAAGGTCTGCCCTCGGGTCCCAAACCCCAGTTTTTTATCTAGGTAGGAAAGGCTTGGCTCCTGCCCCTGGTTGGGGCATCTCCCAATGGGGTGATGTAATCTTATCAGTCACACAATAGGACTTAATGGCCCATTAACGGAATATATCTTCTGGAGGAAGGATGGGTTGTGAAAAGATAACGATGATCATCCCCCCATCTTATCAGATGGCACATCAGCAGAGGATATCTCCCACAGAGATAAGGATCACCACTCCTCCCACATTTTAACAGATGGTGATAGAATACACATTTTTGCATTGTACCCCAGGACATAATCCACCCCTTATTCTATTACCATCTACATCACACCCAAACCAATACCCTCTTACAGATATATAATACAAAATGAAACCTTACATACAGTTCTCACTAAAAATTAGGTCTCTTTGCGGTACACAACGGGTTTCCCCATCTTTCTGCATTACCCACCAGGTGCAACCAGGTCCTTGAGCAAGAACAATCCCACGGATTGGTTTGCCTTTGCCTGTGGTGGGATTAATCCAAACAGTCTTTCCTACAATACCTTTCATGTGTACCACTGGGACCTTGTCCCCATCCACTGTGTGCAGGGGTTCAGAGTGGGCAGGACCGGCTCGACTGATGGACCCTCGGGTGTTAACCATCCAGGTGGCTTTGGCCAAGTTCATTTCCCAATTTCTGAAGGTTCCACTACCAAGTGCTTTCAAAGTAGTCTTAAGGAGTCCATTACACCGTTCAACTTTCCCGGCAGCTGGCGCATGGTAAGGAATATGATATATCCATTCAATGCCATGTTCTCTGGCCCACGTGTTGATAAGGCCGTTCTTGAAATGGGTTCCGTTGTCTGATTCAATTCTCTCAGGGGTACCATGCCTCCAAAGGACTTGTTTTTCTAGGCCCAAGATGGTGTTCCGGGCAGTGGCATGAGGCACAGGGTAGGTCTCTAACCATCCTGTAGTTGCTTCCACCATGGTCAGTACGTAGCGTTTGCCCTGGCGGGTTTGGGGAAGGGTGATGTAGTCAATTTGCCAGGCTTCCCCATACCTGTACTTTGACCATCGTCCACCATACCACAGAGGCTTCACCCGCTTGGCCTGTTTGATTGCGGCACAGGTCTCGCAGTCGTGGATGACCTGTGAGATACTGTCCATGGTAAGGTCCACCCCTCGGTCACGGGCCCATCGGTATGTCGCATCTCTCCCCTGATGACCAGAGGCATCATGGGCCCAACGAGCTAGGAATGATTCTCCCTTGTGCTGCCAGTCTAGATCCACCTGTGATACTTTCACTTTGGCAGCTCGGTCCACCTGCTCGTTGTTGTGATGTTCTTCATTAGCCCAGCTTTTGGGTACATGTGCATCCACGTGTTGAACCTTTATGGTCAGTTTCTCTATTCGGGCAGCAATGTCCTGCCAAATCTCAGCTGCCCATATGGGTTTCCCTCTGCGTTGCCAGTTGGCCTTTTTCCAGTGATCCAGCCAACCCCACAGAGCATTAGCTACCATCCATGAGTCAGTGTAGAGATAGAGCCTTGGCCACTTCTCTCGTTCAGCAATATCCAAAGCCAACTGGATGGCTTTTAGCTCTGCGACCTGACTCGATCCACCTTATCCCTCGGTAGCTTGTGCAACTTGTCGTGTGGGGCTCCATACTGCAGCTTTCCATTTCCGGTTAGTGCCTACAATTCGGCAGGAACCATCAGTGAAGAGGGCATATCGTCTTTCAGTCTCTGGTAGCTCATTATATGGTGGGGCTTCCTCAGCACGTGCCACTTGCTCCTCTTCTTTTTCAGAAGACAATCCAAAAGTCTCACCTTCAGGCCAGTTTGTAATTATTTCCAGAATCCCAGGGCGATTTGGATTCCCAATACGGGCGCGCTGAGTGATGAGGGCAATCCACTTGCTCCATGTGGTGTCAGTGGCATGATGTGTGGAAGGCACCTTTCCCTTGAACATCCAGCCCAGCACTGGTAGTCGGGGTGCCAGGAGGAGTTGTGTTTCTGTGCCAATCACCTCTGAGGCAGCTTGAACTCCTTCATAGGCAGCCAAGATCTCCTTCTCTGTGGGAGTGTAGTTGGCTTCAGATCCTTTGTAGCTTCTGCTCCAGAATCCCAGTGGTCGACCCCGAGTCTCACTAGGCACCTTCTGCCACAGGCTCCAAGACAAACCGTGGTTCCCGGCTGCAGAGTAGAGCACGTTCTTCACATCTGGTCCCGTCCTGACTGGGCCAAGGGCTACTGCATGAGCAATCTCTTGCTTGATCTGGGCGAAGGCTTGCTGCTGCTCAGGGCCCCAGTGGAAATCGTTCTTCTTGCGGGTAACCAGGTAGAGAGGGCTCACAATCTGACTGTACTCAGGAATGTGCATTCTCCAAAAGCCTATGGCACCTAGGAAGGCTTGTGTTTCCTTCTTGTTGGTAGGTGGAGACATAGCAGTGATCTTATTAATTACCTCTGTTGGGATCTGACGACGTCCATCTTGCCACTTGACTCCTAGAAACTGAATTTCCTGAGCTGGTCCCTTAACTTTACTTCGCTTAATGGCAAAACCAGCTTTCAGCAGAATCTGGATAATCTTCTCTCCTTTCTCGAAGACTTCCCCTGCTGTGCTGCCCCATACAATGATGTCATCGATATACTGTAGATGTTCGGGGGCCTCACCCTTCTCCAGTGCAGCCTGGATCAGTCCATGACAGATGGTGGGACTGTGCTTCCACCCCTGGGGCAGACGATTCCAGGTGTACTGCACGCCCCTCCAGGTGAAAGCAAACTGAGGCCTGCATTCTGCTGCCAGAGGAATGGAGAAAAATGCATTGGCGATATCGATAGTGGCATACCACTTTGCTGCCTTGGACTCCAGCTCGTACTGGAGTTCCAGCATGTCTGGCACAGCAGCGCTCAGCGGTGGAGTCACCTCATTCAATGCACGATAGTCTACGGTCAATCTCCATTCTCCTTCAGATTTATGCACAGGCCAGATGGGGCTGTTGAAGGGTGAGTGGGTTTTGCTGACCACCCCTTGGCTCTCCAGTTTACGGATCATTTCATGGATGGGAATCACTGAGTCTCTGTCAGTACGGTATTGCCGGCGGTGTACTGTTGTTCTGGCGATTGGTACCTGTTGCCCTTCAACTCTCAGTAGTCCCACAGCAGAGGGGTCATCTGCAAGACCAGGCAAGGTGCTCAGTTTTCTAATGCCGTCTGTCTCTACAGCAGCTATCCCGAAAGCCCAGCGATATCCTTTTGGGTCTTTGAAGTATCCATTTCTAAGATAGTCTATGCCAAGGATGCATGGGGCCTCTGGGCCAGTCACGATGGGGTGTTTCTGCCACCTGTTCCCAGTTAAACTCACTTCGGCCTCCACTACAGTCAACTGCTGGGATTCTCCTGTTACCCCAGAAATAGAGATGGATTCTTCTCCTACATACTTTGATGGCATCAGAGTACACTGGGCGCCGGTGTCAACCAAAGCCTTATGTTTTTGTGGGTCGGATGTGCCAGGCCATCGGATCCACACAGTCCAATAGATCCGATTATCCCTCTCCTCTACCTGGCTAGAGGCAGGGCTCCTCTATTCCTGATCCTGGTACACGTTGCTCTCTCCCTGTAAATAGGTTCTTGAGGTTCCTTCAAGAGGATCAGTCATATCATCATTCTGATACTGTCTGGAGTTCTGTACACGAGAGACTGGAGCAGCATTGACTCTAGATGAACTTCTTGGGGTAGGTGTCCCTCTTTTCAGCTCACGTACCCGGGCTGCTAAGGAGGAGGTGGGTTTTCCATCCCACTTCCTCATGTCTTCTCCATGCTCCTGAAGGAAAAACCAGAGGTTACCTCGTGGAGTGTGTCCTCTCTCCCTGCCTGAGGAACGCCGGCTCCTAATGGCAGAAACTCTTGTTGGTTCAGGAGAGATCTGGTAGTTGTTTTCCTTAAGTTCTTTTTTTAGTTTCTGATGGCCCTCTTCAATCAGGCTTCGGACTTGCTCCACCAGCCGTGTTTCCACGGATGAGACATGGGTACGAAATGGGGCTGTGACAGTGTCCTCATAAATTCTTAGTTTATTGGCCAAGACGCCTACCATGTCCTCACCTTCCCTCCACTGCAGCGTTGCCAGGTAACGGGAATACATCTCTGGTCCAAGTCGTGCAAATCTCAACCACATCTGTGACGTGCACCGGACACAGTCTGGGCTCTTAGGAAATCTCTCATCTTCTGAGAAAATGATCTCCAGCACGGCCAATTCCCTCAGGCATCGGATACCTTGTTCTATTGTGCTCCATTTTCCTTGGTGCACCTGAAGATCTTCTTTACAAAGGTATCTGTCCTTCACACTTGTCAGCAGTCGCCGCCAGAGGCTGAGAGTTTCTTGGGTTCTCCCAATCCCCTGGTCAATGACCACATCCTGGGACAGAGATCCCAGTTGCCTGGCCTCACATCCATCCAGAATGGTGTCATTGGCTGCAGCGTCCCAGATGCGGAGCAGCCAGGTCAAGATGGACTCATTTGTCTGGCGGGTGAATTCCCTCCGCAGGTCACGCAGCTCACCCAGGGATAGAGAGCGAGTGATGATTTCTGGCTCTGTCACTTCTGCTGGGTGCGAAGGTCCTGCCACGTCCTCGTCAGTCACTATGCGAACTGATTTGCTCTTTGATTTCTTCTTCTGAACGGGCGCAACTGCTACTGGTCTAGGCTGTTCTGGCTCAGTGATGGTTTGTGTGGAGATGATGATGGTGCTTCTGTCTTTTTTCTCCTCTGTGGCAGACTGCATAGACACGGACACTGTTGCTTTGCTTTTGGCTTTTTCCTCCTCTGTGGCAGTCTGTGTAGACACGGACACTGTTGCTTTGCTTTTGGCTTTTTCCTCCTTTGTGGCAGTCTGCATAGACACGGGCACTGTTGCTTTTTGTTTGGTTCTTCTCCTCTTTGTGACATTCTGTGCAGTCGTGGATGAAGTTGATTTGTTTCTTTTTTCCTCTTCCTCAAGAATACGCATCAATACGCCATGTAGTGTTCTGTTTCTAAGCATGTTGTAGGCTGTAAAGGCTGTGCAGAGGAGACAAAGCAGAACTAACAACAATATTATGCTGTCCTTAGCATCCAGCGGGAACTCAACATTTCCAAAAACTACTGTATCAGGCCGGAAAGATTGGAAAAAATCATCCTTTACCCCTCCCCCCAAGGGCTGGGTGTGATTGTTAAAACGCCGGATGTAGCAACCTAGACTAGGACAAGCAAACAAAGTCGAGTATATATTCCGGATTATGTTCATTGCCTCAGAGGTTATCATGCAGTAGACATAATAGGCCAGTAAAGCAATTTTTATACCATATCCTGGTCTACACAGGAGCATTACAGCTGGCAGATAGTTCCCCATGTGTGGAAAAATATAGAGAGCAAGATACAAAACCCATGTAAGCATGTTGAGAATCATGGTGAAAACAAAATTGTAATACTGTCTTTCCTCAGTACCCTTCGTGCCCCACGTTGGGCGCCAATTAATGTGTTGGTTTGAAAGTAAAACCAGTGCGAGACTCCAAGTCAGTAATACAATTTAATAGGAGAAAAGAGAAAAAAATAAAATACATGCAATAATATAAAAGAAACAACCACCAACACAGTCAGAAATACAACCTGACACCCTGTCAGTCAGGGTGTTGGTAGCAGTCCGTATAAATGGTGGCTGCAGTCCTCCTGGATGACAGATGTGGTTCTGTTGAAGCAGTGCTCCTGTAGAAGGTGCAGTTTTCCTCCGAAAATCCAGCAATGATGTGGAAAAAGGTCCGACTTTCCTCTGGGATCCAGTAGAAAGGTCTGCCCTCGGGTCCCAAACCCCAGTTTTTTATCTAGGTAGGAAAGGCTTGGCTCCTGCCCCTGGTTGGGGCATCTCCCAATGGGGTGATGTAATCTTATCAGTCACACAATAGGACTTAATGGCCCATTAACGGAATATATCTTCTGGAGGAAGGATGGGTTGTGAATAGATAACGATGATCATCCCCCCATCTTATCAGATGGCATATCAGCAGAGGATATCTCCCACAGAGATAAGGATCACCACCCCTCCCACATTTTAACAGATGGTGATAGAATACACATTTTTGCATTGTACCCCAGGACAACACTTCAAATCCACTGTGCCAGAAAATGTGCCCACAGAGAAACAAGACAAGACTGAAAGATACCCAAAGATGTGCCTTTGAAGAGTGAGTGACTTTTAACATCAAAATCATTAGCATAAAGCAATTAATAATTTTTTTTAAAGATCAGAACTAGCCGTTTAAGCCTTTCTACTTATTAGAGTATGTCACAACAAAAGAAAAAGCAGGTCCTCCAGTCTTACTTGAAGGAAGTAACTAGGCTACATGGCAGACCAAGTTTGGAGTGTCTAGCAGCTTTTCCTCAAAGAAAAATTAGAATGAGAATTCACATCTAAATATTACAAACAGATATGCTACTTCCTTTAGAAAAAGAATGACTACAGGGTAACGACTTCTTGAAAAGGTCAAAAGACACTCTGCACCAAGAATAGATATTTAAATAATTATTTTCATAATTGATTGATTATATCAAATGAGTTACAGTCTACGATTTAAGTAGTCTGCTAAGAGACTCAGATTACTTAAAAACATATCAGAAGGGATTTTTAAACTAAGGTTAAACTTAGAATCTGTTGCACAGCAACCTCACATTTTAGTTTCAGTTAATCATCACACTTCTGCACAACATTTATTTCTGTCTCTCTGTTTTGAAGTAAGAGTGAGAGGTTAAATCAAGAGCCAGTTACAACTTGAATAAAACCTCTGCCTCTGTCATTAGCCTCACCTCTTTATACCACTTTTATAAGACTCAAGTCTTCCCACCTCCTTCCTCCAACTGCAACAATTTCTTGCAGACATACCCTGAACGATATGACTTTTATTTTCAGTATTTGGTTCTCTCAGGTGGTTGATGCTTTGTCAGTGTTTATCTCACAACACAGACACTACTTACTATTTTGACTTCATATGTTCTCATTAGTGCTGACTGGATTTTTCCAATGGTTTGTTCTTGCATTAATCAGTTATACAGCATGAGATGTATCAGCTATATAGCTTTAGACCATCTGTAGTCAAGTAATTTGGTAAAGTGATGTCTGTGAACCACAGCTGAGCTGGAATACTTATGCCCAAAATCCAGAAAATGCACAAGTGCACCTGTTGCTGTAAAGATAACCTCACAGCTTTGTGGCTAGTAAAGTAAGTTCAGCAACCTACAGAAGAGAAACTTGAGATCTCTCAAGTGATTATTATTTCTGTATATAATGCAGGCCATAATGCAGTAAAAGACCTTTTATTTTGTGTAACACAGTTTGGATGAAACAGACTTCTATCTCAGCCCGCTCAGAAAAGGAAACCTTGCTATTTCCTTGAGCACATTTGTGCTGTTCTGTGAGGAACACCTCTACATCTACAGAAGTAAAGCTCTAAATCTCCTTAGCACTTGAACAAACCTGAAGCCAAAAAGAAGTCTCACTGTTTTAATGAGAAATTGAATTGGCTGCTTGATAATACATTTAAGCAAGGAACCTGGCAATATTTATCAGGAAGCAGCTACCAAATTGCTCTCTTCAGAACTCCCTCATTTACAGGAATCAAATGTACACAATTTCAGAACACAGAGAAAGAACAAGAAGCCTTCACGCTAATTTTAGTTTAACAATAACACTGCATGCTGAATGAGAGCTGAAAGATGGTTAGATGAATAAAGGCCTCCATGTATGTTGCAAGGACACTCCAAATAGAGACTCAGCAGAGATCATTAAGATTTTCCAAGGACATAGTTGTACTTAAACACTGCAGCTCAAGACACTGCTTTTGAATATTCTGTTGTCTGTCATGTGACATTCAACTAATCCATAGGCCAGATTAATAAAACCAGAGTGCTGCATGCCTTTGCCTTATATTACACAGTCCCATCTCAGTATCATGCCCTGGTACTGACAGATATCCCAGAACTTGTTGCAAAGGGAGATTATGTAAAATTTCATGGCAGAGCTTTTTGTCTTTAATTCTCAAGGTAACAGTGAGCATTAAAAAGTGAAAATTATTATTTCTAACAAACCCAACACGTGTTCTATATGTTTATGTATGTACAGTACTCTGTCTGGGTCCCTAAGAACCCCTTCACAAAGCTGCTTATGCAGCACTGTTTACAGACTAGAGATTAGCTACCTTTTTTAAACTTAGGATGGAAAAATCCAAATGACAAAATCTTCATATGAAGAAAGATTTTTGAAACTATCAGTGTATCAGCCTTGTTTTTTGGGCATATACAGAGCTCTTCTGCAGTGAGGCACCCTGAAAAATGAAAATAAAGGTTTCCAGAATCTTATCTGAAGATACAATATACAAACATCAGCTATAGTAAGATTACTAAACCAAAACAAATCCCACACATACAATCTGCACATTTCATTTTGGACTTTATCTTCTCACTCCTATTGATGTCAGTACTGATGAGCACACTGATCGCTGATTAAACTCTCTTAAATTCCATTGCACATGCAACACCTTTCAAAGATGCTATTACTGAGCAGTAAAACTGCTGTTTCTAATGTATTTGCAGAAGGTGCCTGGCTTGTGTGCCTTAAACAGAAACACTGTGAACTCTTGAGTTCGTGTACTTGTCCTCCCTAGTGCCACAATGCAATTAGAATGATGAAGGTATTACTATATGTTGCTATTTTACTATGCATTTCATAGAATTCTAGAGTCGTTGTAGAAAAAGACCTCTAACATCATTAACTTCAACCATTATTATAACACTGCCAAGAATGGAGAGGAGTGAGTGAAAAAATGCCCAGTGGAAAAGGACCTAGGGATGTTGGTTGTGCACTGAACATGAGCCAGAGTGTGCCTAGGGAGCCAAGAAGACCAAAGACATCCTGGCTTGGGCTAGAAAAAGTGTAGCTAGATGTGACTAAGGCAGTGACTGTACCCTGTACTCAGCACTGCTGAGGTGACACCTCAAATCCTGTGTTCAGTTTTGGGCCTCACACAACCAGAAAGACATTGAGGTGCTGGAGTGAGTACAAAAGAGGGAAACAGGCACTAAGGAGGTCTGAGGCACAAGCCTGATGAAGAGAGGATGAGGGAGCTGGGGGTGTTCAGCCTGGAAAAAAGGAAGCTCAAGGGAGACCTCAATGCTCTCTACAAGTCTCTGAAAGTAGGTTGTAGCCAGGTAGGAGTCAGTCTCTCATCTCAAACAGCAAGTGAAAGCATGAGAAGAAATGGCCTTAAGCTGTGCTGTGAAGACTTGGGTTGAACATTAGATAAAATTTCTGCACTGAAAGAGCTGTCAAGCACTGGAGCAGGCTTCCCAGCCTCTTGAGTCATCATCCCCATAAATGTTTTAAAGGCATGTAGACACAGCACTTATGGATTATGTTTAATGGTGGAATTAACAGTTTGCGACTGGACTCAATGATCTTAAAGGTCTTTTCTAACCTAAATGATTCTATTGCAATCTCCAATTAAACCATAGTATAAAGCTACTTCTGCATAGTAAGACAAATTCATCTCTATCTTAAGCAAAATGTCCATAAATGTTGGGAAGGACAAGAATTTAATGGAGGAGTTTTGCATATATACAGAAGATTCTATAGGAATGAAAGCAAGTTTTGATACAGAAGAAAAGAAATGCTGAGGCAGTCTTACTGGGTAACTAGGAGGCAAAGAGCAAGTGAGTTGGAAGGGGCTTTCACGGCTTAGAGCAAAGGATAAATCCACCTCAAACAAAAGATGCTTTTACCAAACAAAAGGATTTTCACAGGCAAACAAGAAAGCCAATGTTGCAAGTAGAGAAAAGACCTCAGATATTTCCACTGCAGACCAAGTCCCAAAATTTAACTCCGATGACTGGCTAGTCACGAACATAATATGGTAATTTTAGCAGTTTTGATAGGTTATATGTAAATGTAAAAGGTCTTGCGTATGATGTTGATTGGCAGTCATGTACTAAGATGCTCTGTAATGAAAAGTGTATAATGCATTGTAACCAGAAGTAGGTGGGCTTCAGGACACACGGCTTGCCTAGAACCAGCAGCTATAGGCTCACTCACAACCCTCAACTGCTGTAACCTCGTCTATGCAATAAACAGTACTTTAGGAGCCGGCTGAAACCCTCTGTCTCTCCGTCAGGCTCTTACACATAAAGATTAAAAGAATAATGACATGTGACAAGTTATTTTTCTATTACACTGTGCTCACTCTGCAATGATTTCCAGCAAAAATTGAAACCATTCTACAGAAGAGATATTGAAAGTGTTTTAACTCTGGGTAAAGGAACATTTATCGCCCAAATTCCTTTACCCTGCTGATAGCATCAATTCCTAGGTTCCAAGGTTTATACCAAATAAATCACTGCAGTAAAGATTTCTGTAGTTTTTTCCTTCTCTGTGTCCTTAAATTCACTCTCTCACCCTCAAGCTATCTACTGTAAAACATCTGGACAGGAAAACCTCCATTTCCAATTAATGCAAACAAGAAGACACCTCCAAACAAGAAGGAAAGCTTTCCATTGGCAAGCCCAAGGATCTCTGCCTCATTTGCTATTCAGGAACAATTACTCTAGTGATCTCCAGAACACCTGTCACAGCAGCAAAAGGCTATAAAGACTCTGTACCCCTCCAAATAAAGCACACAATAAATAAAATTTTAAAAAACCCAACGTTCTATTTAATGCACTGTACAATATCCTCCCTACCTGCTCCCAGTAACAGACATTTATTCTCAGGGAATTGCAAAATTACTTCCAAAATGAGGAAGCTTTTTCTATTTATTTAGAGCTGCAGAAATCAAATACAAATAATGCCAGTGACCTACTCAAAACCCATACAAGAAGTCCGTCAGAAAGAAAAAGAAAGAAGAGTTTAAACTTAAAATCAGTTACTTGCTGACAATCTTCTTTTTCGATCTGAAAGGCCCTAGGATACTATGCCAAGGGGCATAAGCACATCAGGCAAGCTCAAAAAACTGGAGTTTCAAAGTTTCAACTGGACCACAGAACGTAAAATAGTTTTGTTCATGGTGAAAAAGAGATGCTACTATGAGTAACACAAATGTGCAAAGCACCCACAAACAAATTGCCAAGCGCATTTTTGTGAATAAGTACACAACTCTCACAAGATGTGCTCTTCCAATTAAGGAATTCAAGGGAAATTTTTCCTACTTTTTAGATTTTCATGCCAGATGTGCAGTGAGCGAGAGGTAGAGGACAAACAATATGTGTTTATTCCTCACATTCTTACTTGAAGTGTCCTCCTGGCATTTATGAACTTAATGGATAGTCCTCAGACTGCTGGGGTTCCCATAGTCTCTTAGGTTTTGGAGAGAGAAGAAATCTTCACACATACGGTTGCCTTCATTACTAACTCCCTCAAAGACTGGTACAGCAGAAAGCTAGGATAAAAGTGAAAAGTACTAACTCCCTACAAGGGCAAGTGATGGTTTGCACCTTTCAAAAGGACAATGGGCTGAAGATTACCCATTCTGTTTCTATGGCTTCTGTCTCGGTTTGAAAGACAGGTATCTGCTAAGGAAAGGCAAGAGCCCCTTTCCTGAGATGCGGAATGCAACCCCCTCCCAGTTAATTATTTTAGGTCCAATTCAGAAGCCTTCAGGCAGGAGGTTTGGGGATAAGGGTAACAGTTCTTTACTGATATCCAACAAGGCAGAGAACAAAAACAACAACAGCTATAAAAATTGGCAACAGAACAGAACAGTCTAGCTCCGCTCCAGTCCCTTCTGGCCGCAGGCCGTCTCCCTGAACTCAGTTACCTGTGCTGTGGGGGCAGGGCAGGTCCCGCACAGTTGAAGAGGGCTGGGTGATGGCGGCCGCGGCCCAGGGATGAGAGGGGATGGGGAAAGTGACTCCCCCTCACGGTGTCGGTCGTGGTGCTCAGCAGAGTGTCCGGAGGTAGTAGGGTGAGATGGGAGAGCAGCAGAGCGATGTCCAAAGGCAGGGAGCGTGGATCTCAGCGCTGGGATGGCAGGGGGAGATGCCAGACCGGAGCCCAGACTGTCTTCCCACTCACCAGCCAAGCGAGAGAGAGTCCCCCGCTCCAGACCCCCAGTCCCACCTTTCCTTTACCGGTTCCGCCCCCCTCCCCCTCCAGCCACCCCCCTAAGAGAGAACATTATCTGTCGTTTTAAGGTGTAGCCACAATTACTTAGCATAACAATGGGAGAAAATTCCACTGAAAGAAAAGGGAATCATTCAACCTCCAACAGCTTCTTAAACCACTTGCCCTAAAAATGCATTCTGGAAAAAACAGATCTTCTACTCTTATTGTCCTTCCTTTCATTATAGCTGCTTTAGAGAGGACTAATTAGGTTAGTATTTGCTTTGGCTTCTGTACAATTTAAGTTCAGCATATACCTTTGTTTTTATTTCCCATTAAACATCTATTTCAAATACAAGCAATGAAAAAACAGCCAGACTAACAAAAAGGAACAGTCTGCAAACTTTTCTTAGGATGACGGTAGAAGACCTATTGGCATGCTCTCAGCTAGGGATTACACTATGTAGATAAATGTCACTGAAGTGTAGTTCTTTAGAAGTCCTTTAAGCTACCCAGTGGCCAAAATCAGTTAAGTAAATCCAGCAGGTTTTTATTTCATTTATAGTAGCCTGCTCCTACTAGAAATAACAGAGTCAAGGGCATGCATTAGAGATACTAAAACTTATCTTCTAAGTCACTTGTACGTTCAAACAACCTTCCTTGCCCAAGAGATGGGCTAAATTCTGTTACATGCCAAAAAAAAAAGAAGACAAAATTCAAAGACTGTGCAACACATAAGATATATCACCCTCAGAAATATTACTAGTATCATAAACCATAGATCTTGTTTTATTTAATTGATTCTGCACACTTAGCTGTACTTGGGCAATGACAGGGACTACTAGAAGAGAAGAAAAAATCATACTACCCAAGTCAAAGAAAAAGACAAAAGAAAACTCTCTTGAGAATAAAGACAGAAGGCACACCCTTCAAAACCATACTTTCCCTCAGTAAGTATATACTTTACTCCCGGTGCTCTCCTCTTTATCTCTTTGAAAAGACATATACCAACACAATGTGCTACCACAGTCAATCATTTTCAGAATGTGGCGAAACTTAAGATCATCTATCCACTACAATCACACCCTAGCCATCCTAGCCATTGTGTATACAATTTATACACAAGAGTCTCAACGTTTACCTCTACTACTATCAGGAACAAGGAAATAAAGAAAATTTTGCAAGAGTTTAGCAAAACTGAAGACAAAAGCTTACTGCAGCTTCTTCTTTCACTTATTTAGGAGTCTTTAGAAAAAGCTAATGAAGGAAATACGGGGAACTACGTAAGTCTCTTTTGCAAAGCTTACTCACATTTAGCCTCACTCTCTTATTTTATACACCTTCAGAACTCAATCACCATGAAGACTGTTTTTGAAACTGGCACAAGTTAAGAAAATGTAATTCTGAGCTTCAGTCCAATCTCCATACACTCACACAAGCATTGCCATTAGTCAATACTTCAGAACCCAGTACAAACTTAATAGTAAAATTGATTTTCCTCTAGTAACGCTACTGCTCAGGCAACTCTACAGAAGATGTGTAGGCTCTACTGTGATGGACAACTCCAGCTTCTGATTCCAGTAATTAAAAAAACCTACTTCCAGGCTTAACAACACAGCAAAAATTATCTGAATGTCTTGAAGCTGTCCACATGTAGCCTGATGTAGCTTGACAATAAAAGAGCTACATTACCACAATTTTTAAAAAAGCCCTTTCACTCCAAAAGAGATATGTGACAATGTCAGCTTCAAATGCATACTTCAGTAATTGATGGACACACTTGCTACCCGCATTCAGCAGGAAGAGACAAAGACTTTTCTTAAGTTAAAGAAATGGCATCATTTATCCAATACCAGCAGATACATTACTACTCTAGACTCCTCAAGTATTTGAGAGAAGTGCAATCTTAAGTCTTGCCTGTCTCAACAAGCATTTAATATTTTTGGCACAATTTTAGGGCCACTACTTGTTTAGTAAAGCCAAGGTACTAAGTCCTTGTCAGAAGCATTTAGCTTCCTACTTCCTCTCAGTTCTCTGCAGTTTGCCCTCTTTAGAGCCGGTTTCCGTTCTAAACCAGCAGTGCTTTGGTAAGTAGTTTTTTGTGGCACTTTCAGTATTATTTGTTTTCTACTGTTATAGATATGAAGTTTAGAAAATTAATAAAAAGCAGGGACATACTTCCAATCCAAAGCACTGTATGATTTTTAAAATTTCTAATTAGTGCAGAGACAGTCACAGATGTACAATAATCAATAAAGGTGTTATATCAGTATCCTTACAGGCTTGTGTGGTGATACGCACAAGTTTTCTCGTAATGAGCAGGAGCAGGGGGAAGAAAATAACCTGTTTTGTTTGATGTTCATTAAAAGAAGATGCTAACGGTTTTACCTTTTTATATTACTGCACAGAAGATTCTCAAGCAGCTACTTCTTCACTGTTAAGGGCTAAATGACTTACTGAACTGTTTTGGCTTTTACTTCTCCATGAATGCACAGTGCACAAATGAAATCTGTACCTTGTTTGTAGCAGTAGCGCTGGATCCTGGGACCACAAGCACATTGGTCACTTGCACTGATAAGTAGTTATTGTCTATGAGGGGCCAAGCGCCTTCCACTTTGCATGTCTGAAAGTGATCTTTAAAAGTCCTCAGATGAGGATCCCCAAACAAGCCACAAAACGGAAAAGGAGAAGTCTTCTCTCCCCACTGATGTTCTTTCACTTCTGTGTGGCCACTGTAATTGCAAGGATCATGGGTCATTTCAGGGTTGGTGGATGATGTGGGTCCACCTTTGGTACAGTTTCTCTGGGTCATGAGATCATCGATCCCAAGCACTGCAGAATGGTAGACCAGGTTTCCACGGCATACTTTGGAATTGCGATAGGTACACACAGAGTATGCCCGCAGGGCCTTGCAGAACTCCAAATCAAAGTCCTCAAGAGCCGCGTTTAGATGTGAAGTGAAGGATACAAAATCCGTGGTGCACTTGTGGATTCCACATGATGTGAGCAGCTGACAGTCACCTAAGCGCAAAAGAGACAGGAGAAAGACATAAAGCAAACCTCTTACGTGGCAATACCCCCTTTCCACTCCCTCAAGAACCATAGAAAACAACCTGAAAGAAAGATGCATACCCATTAGGGAAACACTGCATTGTAGAAAAAAAGATGTTGAAAGACAGAAAGATAGCAATGGAGGATGTCTTAGAGGCTGACAGGACTCATGATGTCTTAATCCATTATTTCATATTGTCTAGATGAAAATTATGAGCACTCAGTCCTGTCAAGTATAAGCCAAACAGCTCTTTACAGATACCAAGATGATGATGTAATTCTGTGTTTAAATTAATTACTTAGTCTATAAGGAAGTCTCCATTTATCTTTTAGTGCTTTACACAAGTTACTGAATTTTTATATAGAATTCCGCCCCTCAGAAGAATGTGGTAAAGGCAACAAAATAATGTTGTTTAGACATCGTTTAGACACGTCTAAATGTCGAAAAATGTTTATGTAAAAACTAGACTGAATTAAGCAAAAATCTAGTTCTCTTCTAGCAACCAGGGTGGGGAGAGTATGGTAGGTAAGCAGCCAAGCAGTTTGCTTTATTTCCTTGGCACTGCCATAGGTAAAACTTCACTGCTCGTTTTTTTGGGACTAATGCATCAAAAAACCAAGTCGTCTGAAGTGCAAGTTTTCAGCTAACACACTTGTACATTGCAATAGCAGTAGCTGTCAGAGCATAACTCAGTAATAAGACAGGGGGGAGAGAAACCCTTTCCCCACAAAAGCCTGAAGTACTTGTCAGATGTATACAACTGCTACACAGTTCAGTTTACATGAGCAAACCAGTCGGACTTTATCTGATGTCCTGATTTCCACAAAAAAGCACAGTTGACATCCTTGCAAATAAAATGGAGTTTTACAGTGGTCTCCTCCACAGTTCTCACATGTATGATCTGAAATCCTTCCAGATTCTCATGGCAGTTAACAAAGGCTTTCTGAAGATAACTTTTACCAAAGAACTTACCAGAAGCAAAAATTAAATTAACAAGACACACTAAGGGAAACAGAGCCATACTTTTCACACAGGTTAAAACCAGGAGCATCCCAATCTAGGAAAAAGTGCATTTCCTGCCATCCAGAGAAAATGGACCTTCAAAAAGAATACGTGCACAACTTCATGCAACAGCTGTCTAAGCCTGGAAAACTATCTACTAAAATTCATCTGTGGGAACATTTATCTGTAATTTCTCACTGTCATAAAACGGGTTTTGAACACCACAAAAATGTCTACAAAGACACATGGAAGAGTTTTTTAAAAAAAGGAAAACATATCTATGAGAAACTTCTGAGCTGTGAGAAGTGGAAAGTAGGCTGAGTAACAACATCTTTCATTTTTAAAGAGTTGTTTTCTGCAATGCACCCAGTGATGAGAGGATATCAGCAATTTCTTTGCCTGCCCCTTAGCTGACCTTCCTGAGTCAGAACTCACGACTTACTCTGAATATTCAAACCGTGAATTTATAAGGGCAATAGGCTTTGCCAGTGATGTGTAGATAATACAAATCTCCTGTCAATATCCCAAGACAACACAAAGTAAAATGAAGAACTCTCCACCTACAGCTAAGCATGACCATGACTCATGTAAGTAAGCTGAAAATTTCTTTGTGCAAGACAAACAAACATACCTCTGCAAAGTACAGGAAAAAACCCTAACAACAATCAACTTCTGTATTTTCAGATACACAAAAAAGACCCATGCCAAACACAATGACAGAGGGAATGCTGGGTTTAGAGCGAGACTTTCAAAGCACCAAAACTTTTATTTCTCTTCAGTTGTATTTGTAATATTATTTTAATCACAAATAAATGAGGCTAGCTGAGCAAGTCTGTCAAGTTATCAAACAGTTGAGTAAACCACAGAATCACAGAATTTTTAAGGCTGGGACCTCTGGGGATCATCTAGTCCAACCCCGCTGTCACAGGAACGTATCCAGGTGGGGTTTGAATGTCTCGAGAAACTCCATGATCTCCCCGGCAGCCTGTTCCAGTGCTCTGCCACCTTTAATGCAAAGAAGTTCTTCCTCATGTTGAAGTGAAACTTCTCGTGTTTCAGTTTACAGCCATTGTTCCTCTTCCTGTCGCTGGGCCCCAATGAAAGAGTCTGGCACCATCCTCTCGAATGAAGATATTTATACACAGCCTCTCAGCTTTCCCCTCTCTCGACCACACAGGCCCAGCTCGCGAATCCCTCCTCATGAAAGGCTCTACCTGAAGGAAAAGGACCCGCCAGGTCCTCGCGTCTATGGGCACCCGGCTGCGCTCCCGTCCCTCCCAGCTCCACACTCTCGGTACCTTCGCCCAGCAGCAGCAGCAGCAGCAGCAGCAACCCCAGTGCGGCGAGCAGCTGCCGGAGGGCGGCGAGCGGCAGCTCAGCCCTGGAGGAGCGAGAGGACGCAGCGGTCCCCATGCCCGGCCATGCAGCTCCCCGGGCCAGAGGCAGGACGGAGCCGCGGCATGAGGCAGCGGCGGAGAGGGCAGGCTGACGACGTTCTCCACAGTGCTTCCCACTTCGCCGCCTCCTCCTTCGCCGCCTCCTCCTTCGCCGCCTCCTCCTTCGCCGCCTCCTCCTTCGCCGCCTGCGCCTCCTTCTGCAGCAGAACGTGACACGACGCGCACAAAGCGACGGACCCCCGATGGGGCAGTGGCGGCTGCGCCCGCGCAGCGTCCGCCCCACCCCTCCGGCTGCTCCGCCTCTTATTGGCTACCGAGCTATCCGTCACGGCTAGCCCAAGCGCCCGACACCCCTTGGCGGCAACGACCAGCCCGCCGCGGGCCCCCTCGGCGCCGCTGCGTAACTAACGGGCGAGTGCGCCCGTTCAGCGAGCCGCGACCCTGAGGCGGGAGGGAACAGCTCTGGGATAGGAAAGGAAACACCCCGGGATAGGGTGGGGAGCACCTCGGGGAAGGGAGATGGAGGTTCTGCCAGGATAGGTCAGGAACACCTCAGGGATGGGACGGGGAAGACCTCCGGCGAAGACAGGAGACACAGCGGGATAGGGCCAAATGGCAACAGCGGTACATTGCTGGGAACAGGACAGAGCAGGTGGCAGCGCAGGGACAGGGTGGCTGACAAAACACCGGAACAGAGCAGGGGACATCACCGGGGCGAGAATTAGGAAATGAATCTGCAGAAGAAGGTAAGTTCCATCACGTCAGGATATTTTTTGAGCATCCAAAGGCAACTTCCCTTTGAATATGTCATTAAGAAGCTAACAGGAGGAACTTACTTTACTTCGCAGACGTAAGTAAAAATACTGCTTTCAGACTGTTTGTTTTTCCAATCTATTTCGCCTTTCTGGCAAACATACTTCATACTGTTAGGAAAATTAATCCACAAACACCAGAAGTTTATGTCCAGAAAGGAGACAGATGAGTCCTTTTTGCTTTATTCGAATAAAGAGAGAGGCCATGTGTAGAAATTACTGCGTTGGGACGGTAGGGACAAACTCAGGCGCTCTCTGTATTCTGGTCTTGAAGTTTGCAGTTTATTTCGTAGGGCGTGGGTATGTATAAGGTCCTGCTAGGAACTGAAGCTGCAGCTCAGAGCAGGACGGAGAGAGAGGGATAGAGAAAGAGTAAGAGAAGAGAATGTAAGAGAGTAAGAGCGAAGAGAAGAGAGGAGAATAAGAACGAAGAGAGAGATTTTCCTGTTTACAATACAATAAATCTTCTATGTTGAATATTCTAATTTTCACTAACCAATCTAATACAAGATACAAATTCTCTAACATTTGCATGCAACCTATAGGAATCACTATATTACCATGTTTTACTGCTTTTCTTATCTCTAAATTTTATCTGGGACCCTTCCTGCCATGCCTAGGGAGGATGTCTGCTTGCTTTTTGGTATTCGCAACATCTAACACTATCTAAACAAAGGGGCCTTCAGGCATTCAGTTGCTTTCAGTCACACAGTCGAAAATTGCTATCATTTCTATTTCGCTTATATTTTTCATATTCTCAGTGTCTTTTGCTAGGCACTCGTATTTATAAGGTTTCCCTAATTCATCCTTCCCAACAGCCATGGGGCATTCCCCTGGGCTCTCTCACATTTTTGGAGAACGCAGCTTCCTTTGTATTCTATTTTCCCGGTCACATTTCCCTCACTCTTTCCCCATTGGCTGAGGTATTTCAGAGGTACAGACTTTCTGGAACGCCTGATACCTGAGATTCCCCTCTAATGTATAACCCTCCCTTTTAATTCTTAATTCTTATAGAATTCATAGTTTTTCCCCATTGCTTCTTTCATCTTTCAATATCCAATTTCATTTATCATCAGACCTACAGTTTGTAAAGGCAAATGTCTTTTTCCATTCATCAATCAGTGGAATCCATCCCATTGTTTCTTTTATCTCTTAGTGCTAGTCTTATCTACCAGCAGATCACAGCTCGTTTGTAAAGACAAATCCATCATTCCTCTCAATACTGCTAAGACTAGACTGGCTGAGGCCAATTGGTCGACGTTTAGCAAGGGCGAGTGCTGGGTCCTGCCATTGGGTCACAACAATCCCTGGCAGTGCTACTGGATGGGGCAGTGGCTGGAAGGCTGCCTGGGGAAAAGGGCCTAGGGGAGATGGCTGGCAGAGCTGAACATGGGTTTCTGGAAAATAAAAATCCTAGAAAGAAACTGTTCATTTTATCAACCATGTCAGAAAGAAACCCAGCCAACCAACCAAAAACCCCAAACCTGAGCAAAATCTAAGTTTCAACAGCCATTAAAATGAATTTAAATTGCCACAGCCTAGAAGGAAGACCTTTGGCTTCTACTGTAGGTCACATAGTATTCATTAATTTAGCTGGGGCTCTGAAAAGTGTCATCTATGGTTTCCTTTTTCTTCAATGTTCTTAGAGAAATATTTCTGCTGTTCACTTGTACTAAGAGACAACACCAACAACCTTTTAATTTCATATTGATCTAATTTAATTTTTGTAATGTAGTAACAGCTACTTGGATTCCTTGAAGCTGTCTTTGACTTTGGATGTTGTCACAGCAAGGGTACATGTACATGCTTCTCTTTTGGAGGCTCATAGAGGCTCACACTGTCAGTTCTTCTGTTCCAGAAGCCAAGTATCTCTATTAGTGCATGGCACAGCTGACTTCCTGTTCATCTTCTGTCTCAACGGGGTTTATCCTCACAAGATCCATACCACAGCAACAACCCTGGACACAGACTTTGTTTGGGTTCTGGCTGAACTGTGGCCAGATCTGAGCAGATGCAGAATCTTCTTATACTGAACTGCATAGTACACAAAGTTCCATAGCTTCAGATGTTCGTGATTCTGTTTTTACTGCTTAGCTCTATAAATAGCTTACCTTAGAAGACACTTCACTAGAGATCATATGGCATATTCTTTTTCTCTTCGGGTCTAATATTGTCATATTGCTATGGACTTTTTTACTGGAGCAAGTATCATGGCTTGGCAAAAGCTAGGCACTGCGCCCTAATCCAAAGCCACTGCAGAGCAGATGAAGGAAGGACACCCCCAATTCCAAACCATCCCTAAAAGCCCAGAAACAGGACTTTCCATCTTGAAGAAACAATGAACAATTCAGAATTGCGTGTATAGCTTATATACAAGATGACAAGGAAGACAGTCTGCAAACAGAATTGATGTTTTACAGAGTTTTACTGTGAGTGCCACTCAGGGCAGTTGACACTCGGGAAAGCCATTCTGAGATGGTCCTTGCCATTGTGTTGTAATGATCAGAGATATGAATCTGGACAGAGGAACAGCTGATTTTAAAAATGGATGCTGCTCCAGAAAAACCAGACAAACCGTTCCAAACTTTCCAAACTCAGTGCCTCACAGGCTCAAGCAGGATTTCTCTGGTGCCCAGAAATACCCAGAATTAGGAGTGAGGGAACCATTTGCATTCTATCTTTATGTTCATAACCTGTTTATCACAGGGAAATATGGTCTGTAACCCCACTAATCTGTTCATCCTGCAGTCTTCAGTTTGCTGGTATTTTTACCCTGACTGCACTGTGGGAATGCTGCTTGCTGTCCCAGGGATTAGTTCCTTTCAGGAAACTCCAAATACTCAGGTTCCTCTTTTCTACAGGCAGGAGTGATTTGAGTTGCCAAAAGAGAGGGGGGAAAAGCTATTGCTCAGGAACCTCCCAACACCTGTAAGAAATGTTGATGCCCAGTAGGATTTAGGCTTAGGTGTTGTTCTGAAGCCCACTGAGATAAAAGTTTTCAACACCAGGTCAAGAGCAGAGAGGCAAGTTGGTGGAGCTCTGATGGACTCGGCTGTGGTTTGTAAGGGGAGAAGTGCCTACCTTTCCTTGCCCTGCCCTTCTGCTGTGTCCTGATTTAGGACAAATTTGGGAGGAAACCTCTGAATGAGGTCCCTCTGGAAAAAAAAAATGTAGAGAAGTGGAAACAAAAAAGGAAACTGTTTATTCAACAGGCAACACACCTCCCAGCACAACAATGAACATTATCAAACAGCAAAACCTCTCGCTGTTCCGAGGAGATGACGGATTTAGAAGCGTTCTTTCCATGGGCTGCCCGGCTCACTCAGTCTGTTCTCAGTCCCTCCTGTGCTGGGGAATGCTGCAGCCCAGGCCAGGCCCCGTGGGCCACAGGTGTGAGCTCCCGGTGCTCTTCTGGGTTTTCAGTCCAGAGCAGGTTCAAACAGTTCCAGGAAAACAGAGAAAGGGAAAAAAAAACAGTCCTGGGGGCTTCTCTGCCTCAGCTAGCTGAAAAACTAATCAAGAGCAAAGGAGAGCTCTCTCTCACTGTCCACCGCAGACAACAGAGTCCTTGAGCAGGAATGGGGGGGAGCCAGTGCAGTCTCTGATAACAAATTCTGCACTTCTTCTTCCCCCCCCTTCACTCCTGGAACCAGTCTTAAAGTTGCAGAATTTAATATTCAACACCAACAGAACAGACGATTTGGGGATATGGGCATCATACAGTCACCCCAAGACAGCTGGATGGCACTTTCCGTCCTGACAGAGCTAAGTGGCAGCTGCCTGTCTGTCCCACAACCTGGCAGTAATTCTGAAGCAGTTCTCGACTTGACCATGGTGGACAGCAAATGGGCCTGGGACAAGTGACAGAATCACAGAATCACAGAATTAACGAGGTTGGAAAAAGACCTTTGAGATAATCTAGTCTTACCTATGATCTAATATATCTGTAGCAACTAAACCATGGCGTGACATGTCTCATCTTTTTTTAAACATGTCCAGGGACGGTGACTCCACCACCTCCCTGGGCAGATGATTCCAGCACGCAATCACTCTTTCAGTGAAGAATTTTTTTCTAACATTTAACCTAAACTTCCCCTGGTGCAGCTTAAGACTGTGTCCTCTTGTTCTCTCAGTGGTTGCCTGGGAGAACAGACTCTTCCCCACCTGACTGCATCTACCTTCCAGGTAGTTGTAGAGAGTGACAAGGACATCCCTAAATCTCCTTTTCTCCAGGCTTAAACAGCCCCAGCTCCCTTAGTCATTTCTCAGTCGTTCAACACTCACAGGGCTTGTTGCCCTCCTCTGGACGTCCTCAAGCATCTCAACATCCTCCCTAAACTGAGGGGCTCAGAACTGGACACAGCACTCAAGGTGTGACCTCACCAGTGCCAAGTACAGGGGAAAAATGACGTCCCTGGTCCTGCTGGCCACACAATTCCTGATACAGGCCAGGATGTCATTGGCCTTTTTGGTCACGTGGACACACTGCTGGCTCATGTTCAGTTGGCTCTCAACCAGTACCCCCTTGTCCTTTTCTACCTGGGCACTGTCCAGCTACTCTGTCCCCAGCCTGTAGCATTGTAGGGGATGTTGTGGCCTAAGTGCAGGACTCATTTAGACTTGTTAAGCTTCATCTTATTGGACTCAGCCCATCTATCCAGCCTGTCCAGGTTGCTTTGTAGAGTTCTCCTACACTCCAATGGATTGACACATGCTCCCAGCTTGGTATCATTTTCAAATTTACTGGTGGAGGACTCAATCTCCTCATCTAGATCATCAGTGAAGATATTAAACAGGACTGGCCCCAGCACTGATCCCTAGAGAGCAACACTAGTGACTGGCCACCAGCTGGATGCAGCACCGTTCGCCACCACTCTCTGGGTCTGGCCATCCAGACAGTTCTTAACCCATCAGAGTGCTCCTGTCCAAGCTGTGGGCTGCCAGCTTTTCCAGAAGTATGGTGTGGGAGACAGTGTCAAAGTCCTTGCTGAAGTCCAAATAACATCCTACATTCACTGGGTGGGTTACCTGGTCATAAGAGATCAGGTTGGTCAAACATGACCTACCCCTCCTAAAGCCAGTGCTGGCTGAGTCTGATACCCTGACCATCCTGTAAGTGCCATGTGATGGCACTTAAGATGATCTGTTCTATAATCTTACCAGGTACTGAGGCCAGGCTGACTGGTCTGTAGTTTCCCGAATCCTCCTTCCAGCCCTTCCTGTGCATGGGTGTCACATTGGCCAGCTTCCAGTCAACTGGAACCTCCCCAATGAGCCAGGACTGATGGTAAATGATGGAGAGTGGTTTCACAAGCTCATCTGCCAGCTCCCTCATCACCCTGGGATGGATCCCATCTGGTCCCAAAGATTTATGAGCATTCAAGCAGCTCAGCATTTCTCTGACTGCTTCCTCCTGGGTAACAGGGGGACAATTCTGTTCCCTGACATGATCTACCAATCCAGGAGGACAGTTGTCCTGAGGACAACCTATCTTTCTGTTGAAAACTGAGGTACTGAAGGTGTTCAGTACCCCTGCCTTTTCCTCATCAATAGTTACTGAATTCCCTCCCACATCTAATAGAGAACAGAGGATCCTTACCTCCTTACCTTACCTTCCTTACCAGAAGGTCATTACCCTTCCTTTTGCTATTAACGTATTTATAAAAATATTTTTATTGTCCTTCACAGAAGTTGCCAGTTTGAGTTCTAACTGGGCTTTTGACTCTTTTTTTTCTTTTCTACATGCCCTAGCTATCCCCTAAAACGTTTGCTATCTCTCCTTCCAAAGGTGATACACCCTTCTTTTCTTTCCTTAGCCCCATCAAGAGTTCCTTGCCCATCCAGGCTGGTCGTTTGTCTCGTCAACTCATCTTTTGCCACAGAGGAGCAGTCTGTTCTTGTGCCTTCAAAATTTCTGTTTTAAAGCATGCCCATCCTTCCTTTGTGAGAATGTTTTTAGAGGAAAATGGACATGTAGTGAATGAGCCAGGAAGGGGATATGAATGCTTTTATGAGCCTGAGCAAGGCCTGTAGTTTTGCCCTTGAAGTCACCATGGAAAAGATAAGGACAGCTGTTGCTTAACAGCTGTTAGGTTATAAGGGGCAAGACAAGAAGAGCTGAATGTGATAGATGAATGCCAAGAAACTCTGAAGTCAATGAAAAATAGAAAAGCCCACATGTTTGCCTTGTGCAAGAAGACTTTCACCAATGATAAGTTGCAAGATCGCATGTAGGGATAGAGAAATTATGTATTAGGGTTAGAAGAGAGCAATAAAGTGGCATTTGCTTGATTCATATTGGAACATGCAGTGTCCAGGTCTTTATCTTCTCAGATAGTGACCTCGGTGTGCTAATGAGCTGTGCAGCCCAGAATTGTTTGGCAGGTAAAACAGCAGCTTGGGAACAGAGGAAGAGCTCCAAAGAAGGTACACTGGCCAGATTACAGCTCAGTGGGACTGAGACTCGGGCAAATTGGAGGACGATTCACTATGCTAAGAAGAACATATGTTGCAACAGGAACACCCTTGTGAGGTGAGCTGAGAAAGGAGATGGGCCAGAATGTCTCTCAGGAGGAGCAAGCAATAGTGAGTCTTCTCCTGCATATACTATCTAAAAGAGGAATTAAATGCGATGAGAGTACTCTCCCTAGACTGTTGATTTGGTGCAGTTAATGGATTCCCCGTGGATGCTCAGACCACATCTCATATGGAAACCTGGGATGTGGCCAGGAAGGTTTTGTGCGTTGAAGTGAGTAACGAGACTATGATGAGAAGGACTGCCCGGAATCCAACAGAAAGCAAAATGCCAACACAGCTAAAAAGTCAGGTTGTTGTTGTTCACTGGATGTAAAAACAACAGAACTGTATTGGTCTCCCGGGCTGGGAGGCCCCCTCGGCTTGTCAGAGCTCTCTTGCCTCCTCCAGAGCCCTGCATGACTCGGTTTCCCTCAGTGCGGTGTGCCCCCCGCCACCGACGCCTGCTGCAGAGCAGCTGACTGGCTCCATTTGCTGAAGCTATGATGCACCGTTATCGGAATGCCTAAAAGACACATTGAAGTACGTTTGTTAAACTTCACCTTGTGTTTTAGTGAACTGTGATTTTTAACAAGAGTTACTGGAGACATTTAAAGTTATCTGTGTGAATGTAACATGGCAAGATCTAGTTTCTTTAACAGAAATGCTGATAAAATTTACCATATGAAACTACACTAAATTGACACTGGTTCTTTGCTAGGTTATGATTTAGAAACTTGCATACCTAAAAATATTTACAGGTGGATAATGTTTATGCCCCCTTAATTCCGAGGACTTTTCCTCACAAATGTTTTAAGTAAATGCTAGTTGAACAGCAGTCTTCCAGCCTGGACTGAAGAGCAATTGACACAGTTCGCCATTTGCCCACTCAGACTAGGGCAGCCCCACTAGCTCCAGGGCAAACCTGTGCCAAGAGTGGCCTCTTCCCAAGATCTAGGGAACTCGGGATAGAGGTAGAGCTCCAAGCTATTGCTGTGGCGGCACCAGTCCGAAGGAGAGTAAAGAGCGCGAGAGAGTCTTTTTGTAGATCCAAGGGTAAGGTTTATTGGAAAGGGATAGGAAACCAGCTGGGGTCGGGGAAGAGGAACCACAAAAGGCAGGAAGAATGCTTGTGCAACTACTTAAATAGGGGTTTGCCCCCATGGGAGGGTACAACTCGCCAACAAATCAGAGTAGCCCAGGGGTGTAACACAAGGCAGGGCTACAACTGCACTTAACCAATAAGGGAAGAGCATAGGTGGAGACCACAAAACATAGCCAATGGTATACATATGGGGGAATGATGGACACTGAACTTTCTGGAAGAAAGGGAGGGGCCAAGGGGGATTGACATCTGTGTGGGAAGGGATTAGGGTGACAGGCAGGGAAGAATCTGGAATTATAGGAGGCATTTGGGGATAACAGACAAGGGTGGAGGCAGGAAGGGGAGAGACTAAAACATGTTAAACCAGGGGGGAACAACCTAGGAATGAACCATTGCAAAACTGGGTATAACCTGAATTAATACGAAATAAAATAATATGCCATGACAAGCAATTATCTAGGTTCTATAACCTTGAATTTTATCTACCACAGTTATTTGAAGCTCAGTTATAATTGCACAGAGTGGGCAGACAATATTGTGTTAATTTTGCCCATTTGCTTGGTTTTTACCTTACAAATTTAGTAAGGTAATTTCATTGTGCATCCTTTTTGCCATAAAATATATGTGTCAACATTTTAATTGTGTATATCTGTTAGTGAAATTCAATTCTGCTGTACAGACAATCTTGAGAAGCTGCACTATAGCCGTGGAACGGGGTTTTTACGTGGAAATAAGATACACAACTACATGGCCGTCTTTCATGATAGCAAGAAAGAGACAAGTTGTATTGGTTTGAAAGCAAAACCAGCGCGAGACTCCAAGTCAGTAATACAATTTAATAGGAAAAAAGAGAAAAAATAAAATACATGTAATAATACAAAAGAAAAACCACCGACAGAGTCAGAATACAACCTGACACCCTGTCAGTCAGGGTGTTAGTAGCAGTCCGTATAAATATGGTGGCTGCAGTCCTCCTGGATGACAGATGTGGTTCAGTTGAAGCAGTGCTCCTGTAGGGGGGTACAGTTTTCTTCCGAAGGTCCAGCGATGATGTGGAAAAGGTCTGACATTCCTCTGGGATCCAGTGGAAAGGGCTGCCTTTGCGTTCCAAACCCCAGTTTTTTGTCTAGGTAGGAAAGGATTGGCTCCTCTCCCTGGCTGGAGCATCTCCCAATGGGATGATGTAATCTTATCAGTCATACAGTAGGACTTAATGGCCCATTAACAGAATATATCTTCTGGAGGAAGGATGGGTTGTGAAAAGATAATGATGATCATCCCCCTGATTTTATCAGATGGCACATCAGCAGAAGATATCTCCCACAGAGATAAGGATCACCACCCCTCCCACATTTCAACAGATGATGATAGAATACACATTTTTGCATTGTACCTCAGGACACAAGTTTATTCAGAAACACCCTTGGTTTCATATCATGACTCGCAATTCCAAGAGTAGAAAAAAGATGATTGGTTCAGAGAGAAGACACCTCATTCCCAGGGCCTGGCCACGCACCACAACAGGTGTTCTATCTTGTTATTAATTCCTTTTTATTTTGACCAAATTATCACCCAGGGAGAAATTCTCTCTAGCCTTGAGCTGGACCAGCTTATTGGCTGGGAACAGAGCTGAAAAGCTCCAGCCTGGAATATTTTTCAGGCTGTAATTTTCTTACTTTCTCAATAGGTGTCCAGACACTGCGCCAAGATCCACACTGTTGTCATTTTTGTTTCAGTGAAGCTGCACTTTAAAAACTCTTAGTGAACTTATACTTGCACCAGGAAAATCCTTACAACAAATGAGTATTTTCAGTGATATTTGCAGCTGCCATAAGCTGTTCTCAAAACTGAATTACATGAAATTACAGTATACTTACCACACCTTTATAATCCCTCCAGTAAATCTATGTTGCTGCTATTTCAAATACAGATTGTTCGAATTTTCAGTAACTTTCTTGTAATGATAGAGTCAAAATGAGTTTTAGGTGATATTATTTTTTAGCTCTGTTATGTTTTCATTTACTACAAATTAAGTGTTGCTATGACTAAGCAAAGTTAAGCTCCAATATTGTCAGATTTGAGTTGAGTTCTGTTAATTTAATCAAGGTTAAGTTCTATTTGGTTAATTTTGTTAAGTTTAGTTTCTGACAAGTTTGAATGTTACTGGGTTTGGACAAAGTCAAGTTTAATTGTTCTTCTCTTTAAACTGTTTTATGTTCTATTCCAGTTTTATTAAGATCAATTTATGTTCGGTATTAATACTGATAACTTTGAGTTCTCTTAAGTATGCTTTTTGTTCTACTGAAGTGCTGATTAAGCTACATTCTCTTGTGAGCCTGATAAAAGGATGGGTTGGCTAGTCAGGAGATGATCCTGAGAAAGAAGGAACTGAAGGTACTGAAGGAACGCTTCAAAAGGACTGGAGGACTGACCAAATGGGAGAGAGACTTGCTGTGAGGTCAGTTAGAGGTGGCAAGAAAATACTTGCAGTCATATTCCGCCAGGAAATAACTTGACCTCAGAGTCTGCAAAGGAAACCTACGGTGGGAGTTTGCTGCAGTCAAAGTCTCTGATTAGTCAGAATCAGCTGACTTATAATGAAGAATAAGCCAGGACCTTTTCGATAAGAATCTGTGTCTTGATTAATTTCTATCTCAAATGCAAGGTCTGCTACAACACTATTGATTGCATAGTGTGAATTTACCGATTTTATAATAGGCATAATTCATAAGATATTAATGTTGTATTTATTGCTGGCTTTTTAATATGTTTTAACACCTCTTGGTGTAATTATCTATGAGACGTGTCATTTTCAGGATCATTATTTATTGTTCTCTAGTTGCATATGCATCTCCTTTATCCAGGCTCTGTTGTCTCATGATTTTCAGTATTTTCAGAGTTCTAAGAAACAATATCTGAGCTTTGTTGAAAACTTCCCCTAAACTTGTTGTCTTGGGAGAGAGGACAGACCACAGATGCAATCCAAATAATTTCTTACAGAAGCACTCCAGCAGTGTGCTGCCTTTGAGACATCTCTATCCTAAAGGAAACTTCAGAGGGAACCAGCTTTTGGATGGGTTTGATTAGTCTCTCACCCCAAGACCTTTACTTATAACTTCTATTCTTGAGAGTCTTGTTTTTAAAATGTGTCAGGGAATTCTCTTCCAATTAGGGCCTAGGCTCTGGCCACACCCTGGCTCTACCTGGATGGGAAACTGCCAACAGATCCAGGTGTTTTCTGCATCAAAATAATATTCAAGTCACTTTGGCTTGGCAGTTCGACCCAATACATGACAGCTGGACCTATTTTTGAAGTGAGAATAATTTTTCAAAGATGATTATCCAGTTCTTCACTGATTTGAGGTTTATCAGCTGTTGTAGGCACTGGGATGATGGTACAATGTTTTAGTGCTTGGTAGTCATCTAATTTCACATGTGTTATTGATTGTGCGTATTATCTGACTAATTCCTGGTTTCTTGTTCCCTGCAAATATTCTTTGGCTTTGATGTTTCTTCATGCTCATAACAAAAGACAGGCATCTTATTTTAAAAAAAGGGGGGGGGGGAATTTATTGCTTTAAGAATTCAAATAATGCAATATTTACATTAGAAATTTGGAAAAAAGATGATCAAATCTAAATCCCAATTGAGTGTATAACAGCAAAGCCTAATTGATTCATTAAATTAAAGAGAAGGTATGCCTTGTGTTTTATCATCAACAGGTTCGAAGTAGTCACCTGTTCATTTGATCAGACACCAATTGCCTCTGAAAAAATGAGGCCCAGCGAGAAGAGAAATAACCTAATCACCATGCAGCCTTCATGGCCAGAACAGGAACAGAAGTAGGACCGCCAAGACTTAGCTGTGTCTGCAAACTACAGAGGCAAAAAAGCCGTATGTCATCATCACAATATCATGTTCCTACTAACCTTCAGTTATTCCCTGTTCCAGGATCCAAGAGGACATTCAGTGATGTCAAAGATCAACATTTCCAGCTAATGGGCTATTTGGACTTTAAAACAATAGTCGTTTATTTCCATTTCCCTAGGACACATTGGACATTATTCTTTTGTTTTCTCATGCTGTGAAACCCTGGGTCAGTGATAGAATTTGCTAAGTTTTGTTGATTGTAATTGGTCTTTTATGTATCTTATCCGATATCTAGCAGATAGCCAGTGATAACCTTAATGAAATAATACCCTTACAAGGGCAAGCTGTTTTGACATCAGAACATATGAGCCTTTTTAAAATTAATGAAAAGGGGGAGATGTCATAGACAAGTAAAAGAATTATAAAAGAAAGGCCTGATGAAATCAGCCTTGCTCTGCTACATTGCCAAAGCTAGCCTGTCACTTCTTTGAAGTGCAGTTACAAGTTCCCATGTGAAGCTATTTTGAGAGTGAGAGTTCATTAACACAACAATCTATTCTGAGGGTGAAAAACAAATGCACCTGCAATAAACAAGAACTCTGTCTCATGGGAATCAGTGAACAAAATATGTAAAGTAACCAAGAACAGAGGAATAAAATAGACAAGTAAAATATCTTTTACTAACCAACAGAGAAGATGCTATTTAATAAAATGCAATTGCAGCAGCATTGCAGCAAAAGATCAGCTAGAATGCTGAAAAATTATTGTGATGATTCCTTTACCTTATTTAGTCGTGCAGACCAAGTAGCAAGTGCAATATTTCTACCTGGCTTAGCTGTGGCTAAGGGTTTGCGTGGTTTGGAAAAAAATGGTTTTCTGGGTGGGAAAAACAGCAAATAAAACTTCAGAGTTATTGTCAATGTTGGCAACAGACACTAATATAATTAGACATGCTACTGAATCATGGTTTTAAAAAAGTTAGAATTTTTGCTAAGAGTAGAAGTAGTTTCCATGACCAAGATGTAAGCTAGGTAGGTAAATGGTAGGTTAATAATTACTAGATGCTTAGGCTAGAGCTAATTGGTATAATTATCTGCTATTATAAATTTACGTACAGAAGAACGTAAAATAAGTAAACTGTTAACCATGAAGCATGGGGCCTTGGATCATGCCAGAGGGTCACAGAGACTTGATGAAGACTCTCCTGACTTCATCCTTTGAGACCACTGACCCATTTTGAGACCACCGACCCAATTCAAGAGAAGAACTGCGCACGCGTGAAGGACGAATGGGCTCATTTTAATATGGGATGGGAGGTGCTGGGGTTATGCATATGTATTGTATGTAAGATCTTGGGGAATAAATAGATGGCAAAGAACCTTGTTCAGCACGGTCACGCCTCTCGGAGGTGACTCCAGTGCTGCCCGCCGGTGAATAAACATACCACTATCTAACTTTAATTAGTTAGAGGGTCTTTGTCCGTGATTACTGTTTTTTTTAATGATTCACTACTTTGCAGAATAGGGCTGCTATTGATTTTTTGTTGCTAGCTCACGGTTGTGGATGTGAGGACTTTGACAGAATGTGCTTCATGGCTTTGGATAGTCACTCTGAATTTATTCACATGAAAATCCAGGAACTGCAGCAACTAACTTTAAAGACACAAATGGATGTGGGATTTTTTGGACTCGATCATGTATTCAGTGGATGGGATTTGAGTGAGTGGCTTAAAGGGTTGTTGAAGACAGCTATTTTGGTATTGTTAATGATGTGCTTATGCTCCTTTTACTGCCTTGTTTACTGCAGCTTTTGCAAAAGTCGGTGAAGGCAGTGTTCGTAGCAAAAAAACAAAAAAGGGGAATTGTGGGAATGTTTTTAGAGGAAAATGGACATGTAGTGAATGAGCCAGGGAAGGGATATGAACCTTTTATAAGTCTGAACAAGGCCTATAGCTTTGCCCTTGAAGTCACCATGAAAAAGAGATAAGAAGGACAGCTGTTGATTAAAAAGAAAAGGGGTGAGACAAGAAGAGCTGAATGTGATAGATGAATGCCAAGAAACTCTGAAGTCAATGAAAAATAGAAAAGCCCGCATGTTTACCTTGTGCAAGAAAGCTTTAAGCGATGATAAGTTGCAAGATCACATGCAGGGATAGAGAAATTATGTATTAGGGATAGAAGAGAGCAGTAAAGCGGCATTTGCTTGATTCATATTGGAACGTGCAGTGCCCACTTCTTTATCTTCTCATTCCTTTATTCTTAAGGGCTGCTTCCTAAGGAACTCTCTGACTAAATCTCTTCAATAGGCCAAAGTCTGCCCTCTGGAAGTCCAGTGTGTAAGTTTTATTGATGTTTCACCAAGTATCAAGAACTCTCTAATTTCATGATCACTGTGCCCTAGATGGCCTTCAACCACCACATCTCCTACCAGCCCATCTCTGTTTGCAAACAGCAGATCTAGCGTAGTCTCTCTCCTGGTAGGCTCGCTCACCAGCTGTGACATGAAGCTGTTTTGAGTTCCCAGCAGATGTCTGTTAGCTTAAAGTCACCTTCAAGAACAAGAGCTGGCAATCTTGAAATGTCCTCCAGCTGTTTGTAGAATAAGTTATCCACCTCTTCTTCCTGGTTGGGTGGCCTAAAACAGAGTCCCACCCAAGGTGGTAGCCTTATTAGCCTTCCCCCCTGATTCTTACCCACAGGCTCTCAAATTTATTTGTCATTAGTTTCAATTTCCATGGTGTCAAGAACCTTCTTAATATAGTCACCCCTCCACCTCTTCTCCATTTCCTGTCTCTGTGCTGCAAGAGCTTATAGCCATCCATTGCAGCACTCCAGTTATGTGCGTTGTCCCACTATGTTTCCGTGATGATGAAATGCATGTTATGCTACACCATGACTTCCAGCTCCTCTTGTTTGTTACCTATGCTGCATGCATTAGTGTACATGCACTTCAACTGGCCTGCTGATTTGACCCTTGACTCTGGCTTATCACCCTTGATCTTGTTTCTGGAGCGCCTAGTTGCATCCCCTTCCCCCTTCAAACTTAGTGTAAAGCCCTCATAATGAGTTATGCCAATTAATGGGCTAGAATCTTTTTGCCCTTAAATAGATGGAGCCTATCTGGATCTAGCAGGCCAGGTGCCACAAAAGTTGCCCCGTAATCAAAGAATCCAAAATTCTGCTGATGACACCAGCCTTCAAGCCACATTTGTTCCCACCACTGAAGGGATTGAGCAGAACACCACCTGTGCTCCTGCCCCATCAACCACTTGACCCAGAGCCCTGAAGTCCCTTTTAACTGCCCTGGTGCTCTTCTTTTCAATCTCATCACTGCCAGCCTGTAGTATCAGCAGTGGGTAATAATCAGAGGGCTCCCTGAATCAGCCCAGGGAGTCTCCTGGCGACATGCCTTACCCAGGCCCCAGGGAGGCAGCAGACGTTCCTGTGGGACGGGTCTGGTTGACATACAGGGCCCTTTGTTCCCCTCAGAAGGGAGTCACCTACTACGACTACTCTTCTTTTGAATGCTAGAGGCAGTGATGTCTGACAGATGAAGTGTAATTGGGAGGCTCTCCAGGCAGATTATTTTCTTCTATGTCATCTGACTGACCCTCTGGATCCAGGGCCTCATACCTATTCTGAAGTGGCATCCGGGTAGGTGATGGGGGTTGGGAAGAATTTTTATTACCTTCCTGAGCAGGGAGCCATTTCCACTCCCCTTCATCAACAAGGTCTCTTCCTACTGCCTGATGGTAGGAGGCATGGGAGTCCTCTGACTTCTCTCAGGGCTGGAAGGGTGAAACTCCACCAGTCTGTTTCCCTTTCACTTTCCCTAATACTCCTTAGTTTTTCTACTTCCTCCCTAAGCACAGACACCAGATATCATTCACCTGTTTTGCACTGCAGGCACGCATCTTTTACACCATCCCCTGGTACTACTGACTCAAATACACCATACAGGAAGGGGTCTGGACAGATGCATCCTTCTTGGAGCATTCTGTTTGGGTTGGTACACTTTTGCTAACTATAGCTTTTGATCATTTAGCAGCCATTGCTGAAGAAAACAACACCAAAACCAACAACAACAACAAAACCCCCCACCAACCAAAATCAAGCTAAATAAAATAAAAATACCACTAGCAGTAGGATGCCTGCAATCTGGCCCATTTGCCCTGCCTGCACAAACTGCTGTGCAGACTGCCATGCTACGCCCTCAGAATCATGCCACACCTTCAGAACCATGCCACACCCTCAGAGCCGTGCCACTCTCATGTTTGCCTGGTCCTGTTGGCCGTGCTCCCTAGAGCCTTCTTTTAATTGCCCCTCTGATGACTGGAGGAAGCCCCGCCCTGTGCCTGAATGGCTAGCAAGAACGTCCCACTCAGCGTCAGAAACTTCTACAATCAGGGCTTGGTGGCAGAAACCTCTAGGAGTGGAGCAGGAGAGATAAGCTACATCCTCTCTGAAGTTCACAGTGAGTCCCACACAGCCCCCTTCTTCCCACAGCCAATTCTCTGACCACTTGTCTGGGACTAGTTTCAGAGGCTTCCTTCATGTCTTGGTTCAGAGACAAGTTTAGGGGAACACTCTGGAATTAATGTTTCCTCTAACAAAAAATGAGGCTGCAACAACTCCTCCCTGCCAATGAATAAATGTACACTAGTGGAGGAAAGTGAAAAAAACCTAACCATTTATTGGAGAGGCAACAGAGCATGGGAAAAAAATATGCAAAGACTAGATAGTGAATTGTCAGAACCTTACCTGCACCACTCTACCCTCCCCAAATGCACACATATCTGCACTGAATCAAAAAATAAACAAACCAAAATGCCAGGAAAAGAAAAGAAAAAAAACAATTGCTGACTACATGGCAGGGAGGAGGGGAAAAAAAATGGCAACGGCTTTTGTCTCTGGTATTATGGGTAAAATTTGGTCAATGTTTGTTGCAAGTTAAGGTTGTTAATTTTCTAAGTTAATTGTTGCCCTGTTGTGATTTTATGAAGAAGTTCATAGTTTTTGAAGTTAATTGAAATGTTATAATGAATTAAATTAATGTTTGTTAAACTTTTAAAGGGGTCCAGGATGATGTGTAAGTTGTTCCCGAGGGGTGTGGTAACACCTTGAGAGTGAAGTCAGCACTGTGACATCAGTGCCACGAGACGTGATTGGTACAAGGAGTGGTCCAATCATTTGACGCCCTGAGAGAATGTTTGGACAGGAATGAACAGTACGAAGGACCAATGAGAGCCCCAAAAATGGACCAATCACCACAAGGATCCCAATCCCACCAATCCTGGACCCAAAGAGGTTATAAAAGGGAGTGTCAGACTTCTGCTCCGTGTTCTTCTGTGGAGCTCGTTTCCAAGGGAGCGTTCAGTGTGTCAGAGGTGTGACACATCGTATTGTTTCCTGCTTGTTGCAAGGGGACTGGGGCTTATCTCGGCTCCTCCGTCTTCTATAGCTAATACAAGAGTGCCAGACTCTTTACAAAAGAGTCTCTGCTCTGTTTGTAACAAGCGAGTAACTCTTAGATAAAAGCTCTGGCCTCCATCGTAATATCAGGGGAGAAAAATAACCAAAAGTTTCATGCATCTGTTCAGGAAAAAAATCAGATGGGAAACCTGGTGAATCTCTGTTGCTGGCCTTCTCTTCACAGCAGATGAAGCTGGTGGTTTTAGGGTCCTCTCTTTCACTGGGTCAGCTTTTCTGAGGTCTGGGGCTGGGATGGAGTGGCTGCTCAGGTCCCCACCAGTCCCCTGCTTATCCCATCAATAGTCTTCCTTGGCATCACACCAAACAAACTGAACAGTTCAGGAAAAAAACAAAGGCCACCAAAGGATGATTGTCACAGTCTCCAAGGCCAAGGAATGGGAAAAAGCCTATTTTGCCTAAGCTAACAAAAAACCAAGCAACAAAGAGAGCTCAGTCCACCCAGCACCATGGATGTTTGGGGAGCAAGGCTTTGAAAGAGCTAGTGCAAGAGCCCCAAGGATCCCCCCTGCTTTGGGCCCACCTTAAAGCTACAGCAGCTTTTTTTGGGCATAGAGCAGACAATCATGGGGATAGGAAACCACCCCAAGACACTCCACCACCATTTCTGGCCTCCTGCCCAACATCATTCTACTTCAGTATTTTTACCACCAGGTAAAACTGAATGGACTCTGAAAGAACAAGACAGGAATGCAGAAAAGATCCAAGGATGGAGCAGCTCTCATCTGAGGAAAGGCCAAGAGAGCTTGTTCAGCCTGCAGAAGAGCAGGCCCTGGGAAGAGCTTATTCCCACCCTTAAAGACATCATGGGAGCTTCTAAGAAAAATGAGGAGACAGCTTTTAGCAGGGCATGTTGCAATATGACCAGGCAAAATGATTTCAAACTAGAAGACAGTCAGTTCAAATTGGGTCTAAGGAAGAATTTGTTTATGAGAAGGGGAGTGAAACACTGGTATAGGTTGCCCAGAGAGTTGCTGAGTGCCTCACTCAAGGTCAGGTTGAATGGGGCTCTGAGCAACCTGATCTACTTGAAGAAGTCCCTGGCAGGTTAATGGCAGGCAGGCTGGACTAGATGACCTTCACAGTTCCAACACAAAAATCAGTTTAAGATCCTACTTTGTTTTCATTGGAAAAGCACCAAGATAGGACATCAATCTGAGAGGAGGCCACCTGATGCATTGGAGTGTAGCTCAGGAGCAAACCTTACACCAGACAATTGTGTTGCCTGCAGCTGCTCTGCAGTTTATCTGCAGGAGTTCTTTAGCTGACCCTTGCCTGTCCCAGACTATTATTTATAATATTAGACATAATAATTGTTTATAATATGCAATTATTTATCCGGGATAATCTATGGGCAAGAACAGGACCTTGCTTTATTTTGAGACTTCTTCTGTGTTGCACTTTCCTTTTAAGAATATTGCTCAGTTTTCAGCATAGCTGAAGGCTTCAGTAGCCCTCACCTGCATCTGCTCCACATAATATGATGGGATGTTGCCCTTAGTCCCACTAAATACTAGAATTTGGCCTTGTAGTGGTCAAGAAAAATGCACAGTTAAATTAATAGTTTCACATATAAAACTAGATTTGTGAGCTTAATTGGACAATAGTTCTGCAGTTCAGAGCTGTACCCAATACATCACTACAACTGTGATGCCAAACTGGCATCTGCATGCCAAAAACCCCTCCTAATTCTTGGGAATGAAACAAATGTGCCAGTGCAGGGGGACTGGGGAGAAACCCAAAGAGCTTTTCCTGATTATACAATGCATTTGTTTGGTCTTCGTGTTTTTTATATATATCCCATCTTCGCTTGCATCTGAAAACAATCTGAAATAATTTTGCATACTATGAATTGCAGAAATTGTACTGTGTGCTCTTTCTTTACAGTCTTATCCTCATGGTTCTTCTCCTTCACTTATCCTCCCTAACAGGCTGCTCCAGGATAGGCCAACACCTGCAGTACCTCCCTATGCTGAGCACTTCTGGGATGTACTACCAGGAGACTGTAAAGTTATTGCAAGCACTAAGATCTCAATTTTTTTTACTATCTCACAATGATTCCTCCTGAAAAATACTCCCTGCCATGTGAAAACCCTTTCATGATGTTTGGAAATTCCTCATTTAGAATAAAAAAATCACAGAATTGTTCAAGTTGGAAAAGACCACCAAGACCACAAAATCTAGTCTTTGACCAAACACCACAATGTTAGTTAAATCATAGCACTAAGTGTCACATCCAGTCATTTAATAAACACATCCAGGTATGGTGACAGAAAAAAATGAATCACTGCCATAAGTAACTGAGAAGGAAGAGATTGCATGTTCATATATTTTTCTTTTTCTTTTCCTTTTCTTCTTTTTTCTTTTTTTTTTTTTTTTTTTTTAAGTGAGAAGTCTAATAATTAGCTCTACCTTAAAAAGTTTTGTTCTCTAAGCATCCAAAATTATATTCAGCTGCTAAAACTGGGGGAAAGAGTGTAAACTGTCTGAGCCACGAATTCCATCTTTAAATTTCCAGTTATTTCTTTACACCGGGTGGGCACTAAGATGGTGGCCCTGTCGAGCCCACAGGGCTGAGCAAAGTCAGATCCGCTGATTCCTTGTCTCACAGTGGCACTGGGTGGCTGTGCAACCTCAGCGCAGCTGCAAACAACAGTATTGAGCTTGGGATGCGGGACGGCTCCAGGCATGGCTCTTGACATGGCTTTTCAATACCACCCAGCTTGGAAAAACAGGGTGCTAGTGCTCTTTGATTTTTGAAACACATTAAATTGGTGCCCAACTTCAACAGTCTTAAAAAGCACATCTCTTGCACATCCTAGCAGGGTGAGGGATTCTCTCTTGTGAGGCTTCTTGCAAATGGCCTCTTCAGTGGCATCAAGTCCCAGGGTAAGTGCTTCTCAAAGCATTGGCTTTGCTTTTTTGAGGCTCAGGAAGGTCACATTGCTGCAAACCAAGTGTTACCTGCATCAAGAAGGTTCTATGTCAAGTGGTTGTTAACCAGAACTTGAGAGATCACCTAGAGGGCAGCCCTGTTAGATGGCAGTGTCTCCATAGATTGTAAATGCACCAAGACAAATTTTACAATAACTGGAGCCAGTTATTGTAAAAGAAGGTGGTCTTCTCCATAACAAGGTAAGGGCTGGTACAGAGGGCGCCTAGGAGACTGGGACCATGACCTTTCCTCAGGTCCAACTCAGGGCAGTGGAGGAAGGACATCATATCCTCCAGGGAGTGCTCACAGCAGGAATTTAGGGGCACCAGCAGGTGGTAGATAGAGACAGCATAATCCTTACAAGGACAATGCCTTTCCTCTTGTGAGGGGCCCAACACAACCCAGCTGCAGCCTCACCAGGTGCCTTGTACAGGGGGACAATCACTTCCTTAGTTCTGCTGTTCACACTATTTCTGATACAGGTTAGGCTGCCATTGGCCTTTCTGGCCACCTGGGCACATGGCTGGCTCATGTTCTGCTGGCTGTTGACCAGCACCCTCAGATCCTTTTCCATTGGGCAGCCTTCCTGACACATTTCTCCCCAGATGGAGCATTGCCTAGGGCTGCTATGAGCTGTGGCTGAGTGCCTGATAGGACAGGCAGGGGAATTATGCTTGTTCAGGTCTTTATGTTACTGGTGGCAGGAATGCTGACAGAACGTTTAATGGATTCTGGTCTTCAACATGCTTCAAACATAATGGGTGGCTCAGTAGCTGATAGGGCAGCTGCAGGAACCTCAGTTCTGCAGGTGCTTGTGATGTTACATGTGGCAGAGTTTCTCATAGTGCATATATAGGAGCCTGGCTTGTGCTGGTGTTTATGTCACTGGTGGATGAAATAATGGTAAGGTGGTGAATAGAACCTGATCATACTGGTGCTTGATGGTATCACAATTGGCAGAGGAACTGATGGAGAAGGTGAGGGAACAGCTGCACTTCATGTCTTGCCATACTTCTCTTTAGGCTCACTAAAGAGCAACAGACCTTACGTACCCATGGTGTACCTGTGAACTGGAAAACCCCATTTCACATTCCAAAGAGTGAAGGTGCCTTAAAAAATAATTTGAAAAGTGGTTTTGAAACCCAAAGATGGAAGATAACCAAATACTGTACTGTACTGTACCAAATACAGTACTGAAATGAAATCTGTCTTGTCTCTACAATTATGTCATTCTAAAAGTATCACCATCATGACATTTGGGGACAATGTGAGTTGTCCCCAAACTGGACCTGGACTGTATCCCCCCACCACTCTCCCCTTGAGCTGGGATGCCTCTTGAGTTTAGAAACACTTTACCTGAGATGAAGAGATTGTTTCTTAGCCAAGGCAGGAGGATTTTTTACCTGTGACAAATCCTCAATAAATGACTGATAGAATGCTGGATAATTACTATGAAAAGTTACTAATCCATTTAGCTACTAAAAACTATAACACCCTTTCCCACCTCCCTCCTTCCCCTCTTCCCCTTCCCCTTTCAGACAAAGATAGACATCTATGAAAGTTTGGTGAAACCTTTCATTTTTAAAAAGTGAATTATTTTCTTCATAATTGGATGTTTTAGTCCCCTTGCTTAAATTTTGAGTCTGTTTTCTTTTTCTTTTTTGTTTCTTTCCCATTACACAGGAAAAAAATGTAGGAAAAAGAAAAGGCTTGGGGAAATCTAATAATTTCACTAGTTTATTATAATGATTATTGTAAGTGGGTGTTACATGTGTGGGTGTTACATGTGTGGGTGTTAAAGAAGTCAGTGTTACATTAGCTTTCTTTGCAGTGTCCAAGTCCAAGAAATTGCCAGATAAAATGCTCCTAGACACAATTAGATAATCTTGTATATTTATTTATATTTTTGATTTTTAAAAATCTAACTCCTTATATTCTCTGCTCTTCTTTTTGATTTTCTTAGACCAGTGGAGACTAGACATTTTTCCTTTTAGCAGAGGGGTAAGAAAAACAGAACATTTGAGTATACCAGATTAAAAAAATGTGCAGATTTAGTAAGTCATAAGTATTGTTTCAGGTCTGATCCCGTTCACACAGAAACCTTCTAATTTCCAATGTACTCCTTCAAACTTACTTACAAGAAAAGTCTCTAACTAAAATAATTATTTTGGTTTCGGCTTTTAAGTCAAGATCATTGCTTGTTAGAAAGCAACAGTAGACTTTAATTCTATCACAATTGTATCTTGCTTTGTCAAAAGATGCTTTTTAAGATCTTGCCCTGTACTGAACTACCATCCATCCAGCTGACCAATATTTTGCCAGACCTGAAGGAAACTTACCTATCACCATTCTCCCAAAAATTTGTTCTCTATGGCACAAAATAGATTATGGAATTTACCTATTTTTAGCAAATAAATAGACAACTTTTATGCTGACATTCAAACGCTAGGACATCAATTTCTATCCAGCTAATGATTAGGATTTAAAAACAATTTAACTCAGTGTGTTGGTAATCTTCTGTTGCTTCTCACTTCAGGGACATTTGTTTTCACTGTTTTCTGCCTGTCTGGACTTTGGAGAATACGGTGAATCCTTTGCCTCGTCATTAATTAAATATCCTGAAGTTGATATGTGTATCCCTAAAATTACCAGGAGTGATAACTACCAGTAAAAAAACTGCCACTAAAATGAAATCGTTATACTGAGTTCAAACAAAGAAATTTTATTGGAATAACCCATGACACTTTCCAAAATAATGCAAATGGCAAATTCAAGGCAAAATCTACCTTTGATATTTTATTTTAAAAATTATAGTCTCTTGTGGAGAGACAATTTGAGTTTCGAGGTAAAATGGCAGAAGTACTTACTTTCTTCTGAAAATATAATTAGATATTAGGCTGGCCAACACCCATTTCTTTTACTACTTTTGTTTCAGATGTTTCTAGAAGACATTCCAAAAAGAGGTGAGGAGGTGGTGTTATATACTTTGAGCTTATTAATTAATTAACTTGTGGTTAATTTTGTGTTTAAAAAACCAGTTAAAACAAAGAGACTTGCATTTTCGAAAAATTCTGCTTTGTAACTGTGAAAGCAGGGTGGTGCACTATTTAAGAGACCTTGTTTCTTCTGCTACTTCTTTGCCCTTTTTGAAATATTTTAGAAGTGTCTTTGTAGCTCAGTCTGTGACATATATTTCAGGAAATCCTGTTTTTATGTATAGAAGTCAAATATGAGCAACATTAACTACTGGGAATTAGCCAATAAATCATAGAAATTATCCCATTTTAGTCTACTTTAAAGCCTGACCAAGAAGACATAAATTAAAATGTATGTTCCTGCTAACCTAACACTAAAGGTACCTAAAGAGCAGATGCAGGATCAGTATTTATTTATGAGATGCTTAAATTGTTTACGAAACATTCGGCTATTAGGGAAAATTACAGGGATTAAACAGTGTGAGAAACGTATTTGCAGAGGGTTTGTTCTTTCTGCTGTTGCAGCATCTGGTGCTGGCTCTTACTCTTTTCCAATTCAGCTGTTTTCTAGTACTATAGTTAACAACAGAAATACTTTAAACGGTTGAAATGCAAACTAGAATTAATCCTTCAAGCTAAAGAGGAATTTGGTGGGATATTGTGTTTCAATCTCAGAAAGAAATGGGTTGTAGAACAAAAGTGAAACTAAAAAAGGACTTTGAGAGTGAAACAATTGTAAAAACTGACCCAAAACCAGCCTGGACATAGAGGAAAGCCATTCTTCAATATAGCATATGATAATTCCCTAATACTGAGGTTAATTTGATAATCTTAAAGCCTTTTTTATTTGTAATATTTGGTCCTGCTTTTCTTCTTCCTCAGCAGACTTCTTTGCAGACTCAGATGCATCAACGGGTTTTGAATATACTTTCTGACATGAAATCCTTTAAGAATGATAAATTTACATTTCCAAATAGAAGAATAAGGTATGTCTAGCACTAATTAACCATTTGCAGCACTGCCTACACCAGAAACATCAGAAGCCACTAAAAAAAATAAAAAACTGAAAAGTAACTGGAAAGCCAGACCCAGCTAGAACAAGAGCTGACATTCAGATGGGTGAGATATGGCATATCTCAGCTTGTTGCAGCTGCTGTTCTATGTTTAGAAACTAAAGGAAAACCACGGACATAAATTAATTTCCTGGAATCTCTTACTCTTACTGGGTAATTTCATAGTAAGTACAAAGTCAGCAGCTGCCACACGTTTAATGTTGATGTCAGATAATGGAATAAAGGGATTTCTTTTACGTTATTTCTAAGCAGAAGTCTGTTGAAGCTGTCAGCCCTTCATCTCCATTTCCTTTCCACATGATATTTTTCTTTCCTTTTTTCCTATCTCTTAGTCTCTGCTAGAAGGCAGATATAAAGAAGCCGTCTACCTATTCCTGATAAAGGATTTGCGAAAATAATGCTTTGCCAGATCACCTAGGAAAATCCTAGGTCACTCTTGCATGTCTTATCCATGCCTGACACTTTCAAAATGTACACACAACTCTCTTGCAGTGTTTTCTTGCACACCAGTAAAGCTATTTGAGAAATGTAACTCAAAGTGAGTCTCTTAGATTTTTTTACTGTGAACACAAAGCAGAAATCTTCAGAACAAACAGACTCAAATCTTTAAGGCTGAAAAAAAGAAATTTTAACGGAGCTGAAAAGAGTCATTTGAGATGAAAACGCAAATGGGAATGATAGATCATATGTGTTAGATGCACCATATAATTTGTCAGGAGCTGTAAAACTTAATAGAAGACTTAGCTGGAAGACTTAATATCTGTAAATAGTAAACCTACCATACCTTAGAACAGGTCTGTTAACTGGAGAATCAGGGTAGAAACGTTTTTCAAACTAGTCTTCAGAATTTATACTGGGATTTACATCACTTCCTTTATTGGCAGCTAAAAGAAGTATTACCAGTCAGGCTTTATTTCCATATTTCATCCATTAGCCTTGGATATTCATCTGTGCAAAAGACTAAGTCCTCACTTTAAATGGATTCCATCCCTATTTTTTCCCCATTGTGCATTAGCTGCATTTCTCAGCAGTTTGCCATCTTTTCTAGATTAACCCTTTCTCTTACCACCTAAACTTTTCCTTATTACGGCACTTCAGATTTTTTCTGGAAGTAAGTCCCCCATTTTTATTGTATATTTCTAATACTCTAGTTACCAACATTGAGCATCTCTGTGAATATACTAAAAATTACTTGGGCCTCTTCCTTCTACAGTAAATTATGCCTGCATTGCAGCAATGCTGAATCACATGTTTTAAAGCCTTCTATTCAGTGTGTGTAGCATGAAAACCGATTTTGGTTATAAGTACTAGGAAATATGATTGGAAATAAATAATACAGTCTTGGAAAATAATTTCTCAAGTGATGTCTATTAGTTGAAGTCATGTTTTGCAGCTTCACTTTCTCTTAGGTTCCTCACTCTCATGTTCAAATTCATCCTAAAATAAAGTGGGTATAATTTATTTAGTTGAAGCTACTAGTATATAATTTGAGATTTATGTTCCTTTGAGGTCCCTTTGTCGTATTCCTCTTTTTAAAAATTTCACAGCTCTTCCTGGGTAAATAAAAAATCTGCACATTTCCTCAATGTGCTGTTTGTTTTGCTTTCTTGAAACTTAATGAAGTTATAGAATAAGGTCATACCTTTTACTAATGACTAGTGTCCCACAGCTTGCCCATCTCCAGAAATTAGTGTGTTGTAAACATAGTTGTGAATTAACTTACTGATAATTATTTTATATCCTTCTCTGGACAGATGTTGATGGAAAATAAGAATGTATTATGCTGATTTCTAAGTCAGGGTTTGGCAGTTATTCTGAACATACCCTTCTTTACTTGCTCCACAGTTTGTAGCTAAACACAATGCCTCCATATTGTTTTTTGCAGGGTATTTTTAGAAGAAACAATTAAGAATTGTAGGATTGCTTGAACTTGATGTCAACACCTCTAGCAGGCATAAGAAATAATGGAGACAGAATGGGATGAGTATCTCAGAAATGGAGTCACCAAACTGCCTGATGTTCTCTGGTGGTGCTGGAGGGAACCAATAGGTTATTGTTTTAAATTAGGTTCAAAGGGAGAGAAATTGACTTTAAATACGTGATGAAACAACTTTTAAATTTTAGATTGGAATATTTACAGTTTGTCTCAACATATTTTGTATGTAAAATGGTGGAAAAGTTAAAAATGTGACTAGAACATAAAAGTGGGATAGCCTGCATCTTTGAACATCAGGTTACAGCAGGTTCCTGAAAAACACTCGGTGTACTACGTTGACCACTCACTTCCCAGTCTAGGTAATGGTGGCATTGTAAATTCTGCGTCCTAGCCTGTGTAAGCTTTGCTAAGAAACTAAAAATATTCTGCTATTAGAGCGGAACTCTAAATGTCTGAGGAAGAGGAAGGCTTCCAGTGTTAATTCCAGTGGTGGAACACCTGGCTATTTGATACCTTTAGATCAGACCTAACCACAGTCAGTGTTTGCATCACTGGAGACTCTGTCCCACAGCAGAATTTTCCTTTATCTAACACTGGTCTCTGTGATCCTACGATGGGATCTTCCAAATAAATGAAACTGGCAGAATCAGAATCAGACCACTGAAATGGGTGTCAGCCTGTGGAGGACACTGTAAAACATTCCCCAACTGCTATTAAGAGTATCTTTAGGTAATTCGATTTCTTATTTATATGCATTTCTTTTGGGGCAATCCCAGCTTAGAGACATTGTTCACAGTAAATGTGGGACTGTGAGTGGGGATTCAAAAAAGAATACATCTCATGATACAGGTAGCACTTTCTCCTACTCAATTGAGACCCGTTGATCTCACTGTGCCTCAGACTCAGAGTTGCTCATTCATCTTATGACTAATATTGAATTTTTCTGTGGTCTGAGGTGTGGAACAATTAAATATTCGCTGTGACCAAATCTGTTCAGTAAATTTGATCCAAATACGTGAATATTTTCCATCAGCCTGAACCAACAAACTGTACAGAGCACTGAAAGACCAGTAGTGAGAAACAAAAAAAGTTATACAGCTTTATTCTCAAGCCACAGCTCTTCTGAACTAAAAAGACAAATAAGTATCCCTTGCTGGTACAGAACAGTATAATTTTTCCAATTTATTAGGCTGACAGCAGCCACAGTCTGACAATAGGTTACCTTTGTCAAAATAAATAAAAAGTTCAGTAGTGAAAGCCTTTGGAGACTATACGCCAGGAAAGGTCGTGACACAGGACAATGCACACTCCAACAGTGCAGCAACACAGAACCTTCCCCTAGAAATACACTTCAATAGGAAACAGAGGATTTTTACTGGGTTTTGTGTAGCAATATCACACTAAAAGCTTGAAAAATATCAAATAATTGCCTATATTATTGTCTGTTCAATGAAAATTTTATAAATCCAATGCATGGTTTTTGATACTGGTAATGCTGCTAACTTTTGTCACTTTAAAGATACTTTTTTTCCAGTTGAAAAGAAGGTAAAGTATTAGCAGAGCAAAATATTAACAGTAGCTACTGAAGCAAACACAACAAGCCTGTATTAAAGCATTCTTAACCCCAAAGATAAAGTCTTCCATGGGTGTGTTAACCAGTTGCTTTGGCTGTCATGCAGGAACCCATTTAAGCAGAGAAAATAAAACTAAGAGCTGCATGGAGCTAGAGATGACTCTCGTTGGGGATTTATTGACGCTTAGTACTGGAGAATGACATTCAGCTGTTTGTTATGTGCATATAAAATACCCCACTGTGGAGGGAGCAGAAAATATTCATAAAGAAGAAAGTTTCTCTGTGTCCCCAGAACAGGCCCCTTGGAAAACCATAGCTTAAAGAGAAGAAATGGCTTGTTAAATGACGAATACAAAAAGGAATCCAGCTCCCCCCTTGGTAGACCCCTCTGTTATCTTTCTCCAATAGTAGTGGTTCATTTTCTTTTAGTATCTATAGGCTAGCTTTGAATGTAAAATCCCCCAGGGATTGGTTAGAATGTACAATTTCCTTGGTAATTGGTACAAAGTGTAAAACCCTCAAAAGATATAAAAACTCCTGAAAAACTTTAACTGTTGAATATGCTAGACTGGATGCCTTCATAGAATAAACTATGGATTTGTGCCTTTCTACATATTCCAATCTCTTTACCCTGCTGGTTTGAGGGCATGTGGCGAGGCAAATTCTATCTGGGCAAGGCTTGAGAACGTGCTCAGTCGCTGAGGACTGCTGAGACAATCTTGGGGTCCCACAGGGAACCCCAATCCCCACCAGCAACACCCCACATTTAATATAATTGTAGATTGTTTATTTTTCTGCGGTATAATTTTGATTTTATTATGTCCACTTAGGACTCATACAAATTTCTGCATAAAGATAATATTTAAATAGATGATCACCCACATAGAAGTAAAACCGATCAATCTTTGTGTTATTTGCAAGAGACATTGTTCCAGCCCTTACTTTTCCAAAAAGCCCTTTGTATTTGCATCACATCCAAACAAAACACCAGAACTTTAGTATATAACTAAACATAAATGTTTTCAGTATCTTTACTATTCCTTTTATATCAATGAATTTCCTCTTTATGCTAGAAACAGAATTGAGGACCACAAATGGCATTCCTTTTCAGGCAAAAACCATAATATAATGTTTATTTTGAAGGCAGCCTATGGTGGTTGTAGAGTTTTCAGTCCAGACACTCAAACAAAATGAAAATTGTCTGGTTACTCTAAAAAGAATACACTCAAGTCTTATGAAAGGGCATAAAAAATGGGTGGAATAAATGCTCCCTGGGGATCTAAAACCTGACCTTTGAGAGAAGGAGAAATCTGTGTAAAATCTGAATACCTGTGAAATGACAAATCAAAACCCAAACTGGGAATTAAATGCCAGTAAAGAAAGGGCAGTCTGTAACGATGATTTCTATAGAGACTATTTAAAGGAAAAAGAGTTTGAGTATCAGCATCTCAGTATCATAGGTGTGAAACTGAGAGTTTTCACTTCTGGGTGGTTTACATAAAGCCTATATAAGATCATTAGTCAGAGTAATTTTCAGTATACTCTTTGAAAAGACATTCAAAGGCTTGAAAACAATTTCCCATTTAGGAATTTTAAGAAGATTTTTTTCTGAAATAAGTATATTACCTGAAGAAGGAATATAAAGTTTTGATTGGTAATGTATGTCACCCTTCAATACAGCAACGATGTAAAATTGCTGTACATTCAAACTTGCAAGCTGTTTTAATTTAAATTGTATAATTTATCATTCTGTGACATTCTATTGCCTTCATGGATACTCAAATCCATTTAAACACATGTTCTTTGGGAAGAAAAAAGAAAAAAAAATTGTTATTCCAGGCACATTTCCAACAACCTCAGTCTATAAATAAACAATTAAAGGCACCAAGATTCCACCACACGCATCCTAACAAATTGTATCCCCATTACAAAATGGCTAGCTATGAACTAAACTCGCACTAACTGCAATTATTTTTGAACCTTAATACCATGGCAGTTGTGCCAACTCCTTATGTAAGTCCCAGACCACTTGCCTTTTCAAATAAAAGACTACAAATTGTTATTGCCACCTGCTGTTCTTCTCATTCAATACTATGTGTGCAGCAGATACATTACAGTTAGGTGATAGAATGCACCAAGCCAAGCATATCAGGTTTGTGTTCTTCTAAATCTGACCACAGCAAACATAGAAATTCCCAAAGCAACCTCCACCAATATGTTCTGAGACAAAACCAACTGAACTAAAAATATTTCATAACCACACAAGAGATTATGTGTTATTTAATAGAATTAAACAGAGGACAATGACTTTTTCTATCAGGGATGTACAAGAGGTTTTCTACCTTCAAATAAGGTCACAGATAATAACAAATGTCACTGGGAATAAAAAAGGTGGTTATAAGCTGGCTTTAACACTGCTCCGTTCAGCATATTAATGAGGATTGCAGAACAGCTCCATCTGGAGGGAGCCTCAAGAGATCATCTGGTCCTAACTTTCATAGAAAAGGGAACCTAGATAAGCTTGCCTAACACCCTGTCTACATCTGGAAAACCTCCTGCGATGGAGACTCTTTAGTTCTTACCTCCTTCTCCAACACTTTGATACATCTTGGCTTAGCTAATATGCACCAAGCAACACAGCAAAGGCAAGCTTGGTGTATGTCACCATGGTGGCTGAAGACAGTCCTGTTAGTGACACAGATGTCATCCTTTGATTGCATGCATGGGCATCTGTGATGTTCTATCAACTGAGATACAAATCTTTGCAAATTAAATAAAAGTAAACTTTTCTTAGTAATGTTATTGCCCATAAAATTACTGAGACATGATGTGTGTACAACTTCGACGTTTTCACCTTTCCCCCCCCCAAAATGTGCTTCTAGAGTTGTTACCCCATCACTCTAGGGATTCTGTTCAGTGTATGGGTGTCCATAGGCTGCAAATACTCAGCACAATTTTTTTGAGCAGTAACTTTTTTGAGCAGTCTCTGTTTGAGGCTTCAGAACATGACAAGGGAAAACAAAAGAATGCATTTCAGAGCTGTGTACAGAAGATAAAATATTCACATCCTGATTTTTTATGAAACTAAGCAGATATTTATGTATTCTTTGCAGATTACTTTGTTAATTCAGCTCTTATGTGGGTGGATTCAATACTTATACTAGTATTGCTATGTTCACATAACTCTGAAAGCAAGTCCTACTGCAAAGTTCAACTGTAATATTCAATACAGCATCAGAAACCACACTGTTTCCTCTTCTTACATAAATACCTAAACAGAAAGAACTCCTCTTATTTTTTCAACTTTTGTTGTGTCTTGTGAGGGAATGTAAATGTTTCCGAAAAGTCTCAGAGATGTCTATACTGATTTCAGACTTTAATTCTTGCTCCCTCTTAAAAGCAGCTTTGTAAATTGGGATCTTCCTACCCACATATGAAACAAAATAAAATAAAAAATATTTCTCAATTATTGCAACTTGTAGCATCAGGAACTGAGGTTGTGAATATATACATGTATATGTGAATGTATCTAACTTGAAAATTCCACTTCATTGCAATTTACTAATAAAGCAAACTGCTGTGTTCTTATTGAGATAACAAACATACATATAAAATGTTGCCATAATCTTTCATAGATGATAGCTTTGTAAGTTCTCAGGTAAATAAAAAGCAGTTGTAACTTTTCTTCTCTTAAAGGCCATATTGACTTCCTTCTCAGGTCAGTAAAGAATAGGACAATAGGACAATAAAAAAGGACAGAAATTTTTTTTTACTTTTCCTGAGGTTTTGACACAGTCTCAGACAGAATTAAAAGAGGGTGAAAAATGCTATAAATGTAAAATATCTGGGTCTTTCAAGCAAGGGAAATTGTAGGTTGGGCATTGCAAATTTGCAGGTTGAATGAACAGCAATTAAAATTATCTGCTGTTTGAGTAGGAATATTCTGTGATAATTTGTTCCGTTTATTTCCACATTAGTTCTTCTTCCTTACTTGAAAATAAATTCAAAATCAGCATTTGTATTTATTTGGATTTTTCCCTGTTTAGAAAACAGATAATTTTGGTTTTTTTTAATGACAGTCCTACTTTATGAAATGTGAACTGTACATTGGGGGTTTGAAGTGGCTTTTAGGTCTTAGAATTAGATTTTTCTTAATTTTCCATTGCCTTAGACTCAGTTCTTCAAATTTCTGACATTCAGCACTGAAACAGGCTTATCTTTCATTGAGAAGCCACAATACTGCAAGTTAAAAAAACTTAAGTATATATAAAGCTCAGTAAAGCTGAATCAGATGGATTTTCATGAAAGTTTAAAATTTTAAGTTCTTAATTGTTCCTAGGTTAGCAAACTGGATGTTTCTGTAACATCCTTCAACTCTGACAACAGTATCTGTGGAACTTGCACAAAATTTAAATTGTATTACAATTTAAAGCTGTGATTTAACTTTAGTGAATGAATTACAACTTATCCTAAACATTTCCCTCTGTGCTATTTGTACAGTTGTTATAGTTTTGATTTGCCAATTTAAATATACTAATTTGTTTCTGTTGTGAGATAGAACCAGGAGCAGAAGCAAGGCAGGCCTAAAACTTAAAAGGGTATAAAAAGAAATTTATTAATTATACGAAGAAGAAAAAATAATTCAGAATAAGATCTTCAGACCAGTCCCTCCTACCCCTTCCCATTCCTTCTTAACAACAATATACAAAGAGACTTCAGTCAGTTCCCCACTAAAATAATTTTATTCAGTTCACTTCAGAGAGAGGAGCATCCTCTTGTTTGGCTATAGGGATCTCTTTCCCAAAAGGGGGAAGGAAACAGTTTTCTTTTCACTTCACTTTCACGAGTAGCAGCTGCCTGGGAACCTGCCATCATGGCACTTCTCCCAGCTTCACAGCCTTCCCAGAGCTGTGCTTGAGGGCCATGTTGAAGTCATGGGGTATTACTTTTAAGACTGAACTCTTCCAAAACAAAAGTTCTCTTCATCTCTTTTCTCTCTGTTCATGCTTCATCCTCATAAAACCGAGATCCCCTTCTTTCCTTGGGGCAAAAGATTCTCAACACAGGTGTTTTTGGTCAAATGATCTATCAAATGGAACACTCCAACCCCCCATGTCTTTTCTTCATGGTTTATAGGAATATTCAATGTAACATCAGTTCATCCCTACAATGTACAAAAGGATTTTTTTCAGCCATCTTCACAGCATCTCCTCATTCTCCTTCCATCTAGAGAAACTTAGCTCTTGATTCACTGACTTTGGAGTATCTCCTTTTTCCCCTCTCACTCCAGGGAGGATTGAAAAGTCTACAAGTCTTATCTGAGCATTAAAGAGTTAAAGTTTCACACAGAAGTCACAGGGCTGGGCCAGGCCCATGCTGCGCTGGGTGAGGGGGCAGCTGAGATCTCAATCAGCTTTTCTAGGGCTTGGCTGCAGCAGCCACACTGCCCATGGTCACCCCTGCTCCCAGCCAGGCCCGGCTGCCTCCCCCACAGGTCGCACGGGCGCTGGGCGGGCTCGGCCCCTCCAAAGTGCTCTGAGCCAGCAGCAGGAGCCAGGCCATCCCTCCAGAGCCGCGGGCCTGCAGGGGAGGAAACAGGGCTAAGGTCTTATCAATGAGCCTTCCTCCCCCTGGCCATCGGGTACCTTGGTTTGCAAACGGGGCCCAAGTGGCCTCCTGAGCCCCAGCCCAACATAGGAGGGAGCTCAGGCAGGTATTACCTGCTCAGCCACCGGAAAGAAAAGAGAGCTTTTTCCTGAGTTACCTCCTTCAAAATCTGTGTTCACAGAGCCAACTAACTTTCTCCAATTGGATTTTCAGGCTGTTAATAACCAAGCCAGCCTTCAATTTGAGAGGAATGTTGAATTTGTCTTTACAAATGAGTTGTGGATCAGCCTATAGATAAGGCTAGCACTGAGAGATAAAAGAAACAATGGGATGGATTCCACTGATTGATGAATGGAAAGAGATAGTTGCCTTTACAAACAAACTGTAGGGCTGCTGATAAATGAAATTGGATATCGAAAGATGAAAGAAGTAACGGGGCGGGGGGTGGGGGGGGAACTATGAATTCTGTAAGAATTAAAACTTAAAAGGGAGGGTTATACATTAGAGGGGAATTTCAGGTATCAGGCGTTCCGGGAAGTCTGTGCCTCTCAAGTACCTAAGCCAATGGGGAAAGAGAGAGGGAAATGCAGCCGGGAAAATAGGATAAAAAGGAGGCTGCGTCCTCCAAAAATTTGAGAGATCCCAGGGGAATGTCCCATGGCCTCTCCCTTTATTCGAATAAAGCAAAAAGGACTCCTCTGTCTCCTTTTTGGACATAAACCTCTGGTGTTTGTGGATTAATTTTCCTGACAAATTGGTCCCATCAACTCCCAGAGGGAGTTCTCATGGAGAGAACTTCTCTCTGAGTTTCTTCTCCCCAGGTGAAACCAGCACAACAGTTCTTGGGATGTGTTTTTGTTTAGAGTTTTGAGGGATTTTGTGCATGTTTTTCTTTAAAATAACGCATTGCTTCTAGCTCACCTTCAAATAAGATAACTAATTTTGCAAGCATCCTCTTGCAAAAGTTTTGAACTTGTTTTGCAATTTATCCCTCCTCACTATTAAGAAAGTTACTTTGTTTCTGAAGAAATAAAGATTTGCTGAAATATTCCACAAAAAGATAATACTGCAGTAACCCACATAAAGTTGATGGAATATATTTTCATTATTTAAAACAAATTAAATGGCAAATCACTAAAAAAAGAATTGTAGGGCTCTGCATAGAGCTTCCTCTTCTCCCCTTAATAAATGATTTTTCAGTTATTACTGATTGGACTGGATCTGGCTGGGATGGAGCTCATTATCCTCACAGCAACCTGTAAAGTGCTGTGCTTTGGATTTCAGGCTAAAGGAGCTTAGATAGCAGACCAATGTTAACAGTGCTCACAGTGCACTCATGTTTTCTCTGTTTACCCCTCTGCACCACAACAAATAAGCTGGGATGGGACACAGCCAACATAGCTGACCCAAGGTAACCAAAATTATCAAAGTGATACACCCCCACCATATGACATCATGAAAGTATTAAAAATACTTTCGTTCAGGCAAGAGAGAATGCTTTTGTAAGGCATGTCTGAAAATGTGACTGATCCAAATGATCAGTTAGCCCTACTGATCCCCATCAAGCAAACATTTTGTAGAAAAGTAGACAGAGGGTAACAGATACTGAATCATGGTTTTAAAAAGTTAAGATTTTTGCTAAGAGTAGAAGTAGTTTCCATGACCAAGATGTAAGTTAGGTAGGTAAATGGTAGGTTAATAATTACTAGATGCTTAGGCTAGAGCTAATTGGTATAATTATCTGCTATTATAAATTTATGTACAGAAGAACGTAAAATAAGTAAACTGTTAACCATGAAGCATGAGGCCTTGGATCATGCCAGAGGGTCACAGAGACTTGATGAAGACTCTCCTGACTTCATCCTTCGAGACCACTGACCCATTTCGAGACCACCAACTCAAATTCAAGAGAAGAACTGCACACACATGAAGGATTAATGGGCTCATTTTAATATTGGATGGGGATGGGAGGTGCTGGGGTCATGCATATGTATTGTATGTAAGATCTTGGGGAATAAATAGATGGCAAAGAACCTTGTTCAGGGCGGTCACACCTTTCGGAGGTGACTCCAGTGCTGCCCACCGGTGAATAAACATACCACTTTCTAACTTTAATGAGTTAGAGGGTCTTTGTCCGTGATTATACCGTTTTATTTAACGATTCAATACTACCCAATGTTAGAAATAACATATGTATTAGGCTTGTATCTGGTTCACCCAGGCTGAAGAACCAATGGGGTAAATGTGTTATGTATTTATGTTACAAATGTGCAAAGAAACAAGGTTGGATTTCATAGATTAGGTTGGTTTGGAAGGGATCTTAAAGATAATTTTGTTCCAAACCATATGTCATGGTAAGGGATACCTTCCATTAGGTGTGCACTTATTTCCAGTAAGTATAAAATAAATAAAATTTAAATCATATCATAATTCTACATTGTGAAAGACACTGAGTATGAGAGATTGAATCTAATAGCATTACTAAAAGGTATGCACAGCTGCATGTCATGCTTGGAGCAAAGAATACCACTTTCATTTTAGAACAAGATGAAACAAATCTTAAGAAATTGTGCTGCATACCTATGGGATGTTAGCATCTGCTTCTTGGCTTTGGTTCTTTTAAAAATATAAATATTTCTGACGTCTTTACAAAACAAGTGAACTTGCTTTATGTTTATTACTGTACTCTACCCAGACAGCTCCTCCGTGACTAACAGACACATTACTTAATTCAGCCTCTCCCAGAGGAACACTTCCTCTTTTGCTGGAATATGACATTCCACTGTTCAAGCAATCTCACAAATCCCAAAACATAGGATCTCAGACACAAATGATCTTAGAAGAAGAAGCATTCACAAATCTTGTATAGTGAGTGCTAGTACTTGACAACATCAATACATCTATGCACATGGTGAACTCTCCTGAAAAAATCTGAAAACAAGATTCAAAGCCTACTGAAGTCAATGTACATATTTCCTTTTTTTGCATTTTACTACATTTTTAAAATTCTAATTCATACATTGTAAAAAAAAAAAGTTGCTTTTTCTCTTTTCCTAGCATCAAAACATCTTGGCAATAAGTGGTTTAGTGCTTCTGAATGAAAAGAAATAAAGTTCATACTAGAGCAAGCTAGAAGTTGACTTACTTTACATTACAGTGACGCCCTGTATGGTCATTAGATAATCTCCAAAGAGTGAGTCGCCCCCTCTTAAACATCTACATTTTAAACATGTGTCATGACAATCTACGATCTTTGCTTCAAAGAACATAAGGGTGAAAAAGTTAAATATATGTGAAAGTTGCCCATTCTGATGTACCATATGAGATGAACAAAACCTGGACACTGCTCAAAAGTAGTTTATGCGAATCTTATTCTAGCCACTCTGAAGCAAGTAATTGTGTATATTATTTTGGAAGTTTTAAACAAGTTATATACTTTTACATCTTTCAGCATACAGTGTGCATTTGAACTTCAATGATTTAAAATATGTAAATAGAAACAGCTGAATGAAAGCCACCAGAGAAACATCAACCACGAGAATTTGCTGCATAAAAATTAAGTATATAAAAGGCAGTAGATTTTCCTACTAAAAATGAAATGGATTGCTTTGAACAACTACAAGTAGGCAAGAGTAATTACAACGTCATTCTTCTCTCTGAATGCCATGAAGAGAGTTTGAAATATGTTTTCATTGTGCAGCAGCTGTATCAGCTCTTTGTGCTTTTTCTTTTGGTGTACTGTTTCTACATTTGAGGATTGTAAGTAAAAGCACAAATGAAGTAAACAGAATGCAATGTGTCACATTCTGCTTCACAAAAGATGAGCTGCTCTATTTAAGTCTTTGGGACTGTTCCTGGAATTTGTTTTGAGGAACTCTGGACGTTACCTCTGGAAATTGCTTCCACAGATTTTCAGCAGAGGTACTGTGCCTAAAATTTAGCTACTTGTGGTAAGGCATACAGTAGTATTTGTGGAGATTCATTTACTTATGGAGATCTAACATGTTTGTTTTGGAGTAGAATTACCCTTTCACTCTTTAATACATGGCTGCCTTCAGAAGTCTATTACATTTCCAGATCCTGACTCCAGGTTCTACGGTTTAGCTACACTTTATCTGTCCTGAATCTCTCCTGAAATGACTGTGTGGTCATGGGACAGGCACCACAATGGCCATGAGTCTCTACTCATAACTTTAGGCTAAAAAATTTAAGGTAATACTATAACTATTGGGAAGTTTCGCTTTCAAAAATATTCTTTTGCAATGCTATCTTGCACAGAAAGTATGGCAATGATTACATAAACTCAAATAACAAAGAGAAAGGAAACAACTTTAACACCTCTTGATTGGTAGATGGGCAAATTTTAAGTAAAAGATAAGGATCAGATCTTAAGCAGCTGAGTTAGGTAAGAAAGTGCAAAACGCTTTCCAAGAAGAGGAAATTATATGTCTAAATGGGCAGGAAGTAATATAGAGAGATGATTCAAAGGCTGCACTACTTGTTTTTTTGTTTTGGGCCTTTGATATAAAAAAGATAGCGAAGACACTGAGCACATGATAAGAGAAGGGACAGAAAGGTTACTGAAGGAAATGAAAAGCAGTTTGTTACTACTAAGGCACATGTAATTTTTTCGTTTCTATTATTACTATTATTATTATTGATAACTTATATAGTTAATAATAATTATTATGAGATGATGGTGATTATGATGTCAGAAGTAAAGAAGTTTAACTAGTAGTGCTAATTAAATCTATTTAAAATGAAATTATGCTAGCTGATTGGCCCAATAGGGTTCTTGGACTATTTAAGATTACCTTTACTCTTGCTATAGAGAACAGCCTCCTCCTCACACATCTTGGTGAGAAAGATAACGGTACTGGGGGATTGGGGGGCGGGGAGCGGGGAAGAAAACAAATGAACAAATATCTGCAGTAATTCATAGTACATTATATTGAGTGAGGTCATATCCTGAATACTATATTCACTTTTGATCTCCACAGTACAAGAAAGACAAGGAATTACTGGAGAGAGTCCAGATGGGCCATAAAAATGATGAGGGGTCTGAAGCATCTCTCACGGGGAGAGACTGTAGGAGCTGAGCCTGATTAGTCTAAAAAGAGAACACTGAGAGGGACTCTTGTTAATGCATATAAACATCTTGAATTCAGGTGCCAAGAGGAAGGTGCCACTCTTTTCAGTGGTGCCCAGCAACAGGATGAGGAATAATGGCCATAAAATAAAACACAAGAAGTCTCATCTCAACATAAGGAAGAACTTCTTTACAATGGGAGTGGCAGAGCACTGGAACAAGCTGCCAAATAAAGTTGTAGTCTCTGGAGTATTCAAAACCCACCATGACCTTGCCTTAGCAGGGGGGTTGGATCTGCAGATATCCCTTCCAACCTAATTATTCTGTTATTTTATGTTTTTTTATTTCAAAATATTATCCTTTTTTCCCTCTAGAGATGACAAGGGCATGAATCCGAAACTGAAGGAAAAGCCAGTGTAGATAATTCACATGTTAAGCAAGCCAGACAAACAGCAACATGGTGGAAATAGGACTCTGAGACAGACCCTTAATGACTCAGATATTCTGAATTACTTTTAAAAAGTAAGTTGTTATTTGTGTCTGGAAAAGATATCAACTGTTGCATTACACTTCACCATACTGGTACTCAGGGCTCTAATGAAATCACCTATGGTTGCCAAAATATAAGCACAAAGTACTTAACACATTTCTCAATATTGCCATTGCAGGAGTGGGAGAAAAACCCCTTACATTTAATTTAATCTTAATTCTCTTGCAACAAAGAAATTATATCTTCCCTTGTTTGTTTGGCAGTGGTCATAAAGTCAGAAAGGTACGGCTTTATAGAAGAAGTGCCAGATTTTTCTCATGAGAGATAGTTCTTCCCCCTAACCATTTGCTTAGAGAAAACCAGGATCAATGGATACAGCAATGGGACAGAGTTTACCTTGTCTAGTTGAATCTCCAGCTTGGTGGGTTTCAAATGTTTAAGCTCACAGTTTCAAATTAGATGGAGGACTTGCTGAATTCTCTGTTGCACATAGAGTTGGAGAAGAAAAGTCAGGCTTTCACTCTCCATCATTGGACTGTGAAGGAAGGCCATAGTAAGGTAACATTATTATACGATTTTGTACATCAAACATTTGTAGAATGTAAAACATTTGTAAAATTTGTATATCAATAATTTTGTATACAAACATCTTGTGAAACCAGCCATTTATTATTATTATTCTTGTGTGACTATTGTTATGCCTGACTTCTTATCAGAACAGGTAGTAACTCACTAATTCAGTGCTTGCCCACCCTCAAATCATTTAACATGACTTAAAATATTTGCAAATGATCTGCATGGTGGTGGAAAGTGCACCCTCAATTTGCTGCTGATATGACACTGTGAAGACAGGCAGATACCAGGAGGAGCGCATGATGTGCGAGAGGATTGTGCTGTCATCCAGAGGGATGGAGAAATGGGCTGACACAAAGATTGTGTAGTTCAGGAAATGTAAAATCCCGAAGCTGGGAACAACAGTCCCAGGCACCAGTATATACTGGGACCACCCAGCTGGAAAGCAGCTCTGCACTAAACCCTAGAAGTCCCATTGGACTAGAAGGTAACCATCAGTGAGGTTGTTAAAGTAAGCACCCAACAGTAATGATAAAATGGCAGAACTTAGAGTAATGGTTCAAACTTACTAGTTTTTTGGGGTGCGGGAGGAGGGTGTGTGTGTGTGGCTGTGTGTGTGTGGGTGTGTGTGTCTATGATATGAGGTTAGTATTATTAAACACGTTACACATTTTCTTCTCTACCCCTTCTGCAATTTTGTACATGAAAAACTATATTGCAGCATTTTGCCCAGATTTGTAAAATCTGATAACATTTGAAATAAAGAATGGTTTTTAATGGTTACTTATAAATACGTAGCTCAAAATACAAGAAATTATAGGATTGGTCTTGTAAACAGAATAAATATAACCTCCTTTAATGCTACTGGACTTGTGGATTTTTTATTCCCTTGACAGCTATTTCCTTTTCAGCTTAATCTCCCAAAACAGTCAGAAAATTGGGTTCTCTCTGTATTTCACTAGAAACATTTTCCCTTGCATTTTTTAAAAAGCTGGATATATTTCACTCAGAATGACTATATTTGCTATTTGTAGGAACTGATATTTCAAAATTGTAAAACAGAACTCACGGTTGAAACACATACTTAGGAAAGTAAATGTTATCCACATAATAAAGAAGTTCAAGAGAGGATCTCTGTTGCATTACACTGTTATTGTTCTATACTGCACTGTTATGTTTTTATATTGCACTGAGTAAATGGTTTCCGTGAAGTTGGGCTGACCGGTACAATCCCATTGGCTGTGACTCAAATTCCCCCACCATCTTCTCTCTCTCTCTCTCTCTCTCTCTTCCCTGGACATGGTTCGGGAATAAAGTGCTGGATGCTATCCCGCGAAATGGAGCCTCCTTTGTTTTTTTACCTTTGTCTACGAGGATTTTCCATCCACCTATGGTCCAGAGCTAGCCAGAGGGACCAGAGAGAAAAGGGAACTACCTCCACTGGTGTCCAACGCTGGGCCTTCCTGTGGGGCTTTCCACGAGGTCAGAGACCCCCACACAGAGGCTAGGAATCCATTTGTGGTTTCTACAAGCCCTTGGACTATCAGTTACCTTGCAGTCAATAGGCTGCTTTTTGTGCAGCAGTGCCTACAAGGATGAGACCGGCAGCCTGCCTTTGGCCCAATGGTGGGTCAATCTGGACAAAGGACTTTCTCTGCAGCAGTTACAGCCAGTCAAAGTCCCCAGGAAGAGGTGAGTATCCCTCATGAGAGTTAGCAGGGAACCCCAAAAGAGCCCCTAGTCGCGGCGGGGGTGGGTTCCTGCCGGGGGTACAGGAGGACCACATGGTCAGAGCGGCACCAGTTTGAGGCAGCATGCAGGGCCGCAGTTTGCACAGTGCCAGGTGTGATAAATGTGATTCGTGCTAATTAAGTTGTAACTATATTAACAAAATTGTATTTAGATCAATAGAAGACAATTGTTACAGAGTGAGGGGGGGAGATGGGTGAGACAGGATAAAAGACATCTTCCAGATGTTGGGAGTCGAAGAAGAAGGTTGGAAGAAAGTCAGATAAGAATAGTAGAAGGACGTAGGTCTGATAAGCAGCATCTAGAAATACAGCTTCAACCTTGAAATGGGCCAAAATAGCATGATTCCAAGCATGGGACTTAATTAGAGTCATGTTATGGAAAACATCTGCTCAGTCATACAGGGCGCCTGCGCTACCTGCAGGTCACACCTCAGTCACTGATGAAGACGATGAGCCTTCATCGGAAATAAGACCCTCAAAAGGATGAGAGACCCCCTAACCCATTAGTAGAGCATGCACCGTGCAGTATAGTTACGTAAATTTTAGGAATAGAAACTAGGAGGAGCTTTCTAGAAACTTCTGTAACCTACAGTATATAAGTGGGATTGTTAGCCTGGATGCTTTGATACGTGCGGAATGGCGAGCCACTCCCCGTATATCCGGTCGGAGGGGGGCCCCTCCCCAGTCGGTTTTGCTTATGCTTTATACGAACCTCAATTATACTAAATTACTTACTGCCAAATTTTGTATATTCTTAAATATATGCACTTTGATTGTTTCATCTCCAATACTTTAATTGTCATCTCCAATACTTTGATTGTATTCATTTTGTTACTATTAAAAACTTACGATTAAATTTAATCTTGTTGCTTGATAAATTGGGAAAAATAGAACATCATTCATAACACAGGGGTGGCGAACGCGACGTGCTTTCAGAAAGTTTGGCGAGCATGGAGTGGGCGGCAGAATGGCAGCACAGGTCCCGCAGGGGGGCCGGCAGAGCGGCGGCGGTGGCGTGCGGGCAACCCAACGTGCAGGCAGCAGCATGGCATGGCCAGCGTGGAGCTGCAGGCATGCGGTGTTTCGGCGCCAGGAGCTGTGGGGGACAGTGGTGCCAAGCAGTGTCAGTACTGTGAGCCGTGGCAGCGACAAGCAGTACTGGTATTATGAGCTGTGGCAGCTCAGCATTACCAGCGGCAGTTTAAAAGGCGCGTGGCGTGTCAGTGCAGTGTCTCCTCCTACCCCAGTGTCATGCGGGGAGGAGAAGACACCACACCCATCCCCAAGCTGGTTGTAAACGTCTTTACTGCAAATAAAGGCAAACCAGTTTGCGTGGTTTTTTAACATCAAAGTGGGCTCTCAAATTTCTACGCAAAAAAGGAGCATATATTCCCAAGTTCGGGATATCTTAAGTAGTGGGAATATTACGATCTCTAGGAACAGTTAAAGCAGTTTGTATGCTGGTTATCTCTTTATTTCCTTCAGTATACCCTGCAAAATGTAGTTTCTGTCTATTCCTGGGACAAAATCAGCGACCTATTAACTCTCAATGTGGAGCAGAGAGACAAAACAGTATCAAAATCTTTTCCTTTGTTTATTTTAATTCGAAAAGAATTGATAAAAAGGGAAATAAAGGGAAAGCCATAGCAAACAACCCCAGTTTCCCCTAACCATCCTCCCAAGCCCTCAGCCCCTGAGCTGAACGAGACGTGTGGGGCACCCCGAGAAACGCAGGGAACCTGGCACAGCTGCAGCTTCCCTGGCCCCCCACCTCCCGCCCAGCACCCTGACTCTGGCAGTTGTGCACAGGCTGACACAGTACCTTCCCTGCATCCCTCTACCCCAGCTCCTGCACCTCGACTTCAGCGTAAAGATGAACCCCCCCACCCACAGGTCAGCGATGACATAGGGGGTGTCCAAAATAGCGGCAGCCACATGGCCGATCCTCCATCTTACTTTTCTTCACACAATCCCTTTTATCCGCTCGTCCCCGCTTCCAGCCCTTTCCTTTCCCATAACCCCTTCCTCCCCTTGGACACTCCCCCTCCTACTCCATGTTCCCACCCTGCATGGCGTCATCTTGCAACCCTGCCCCCATGTGTTGCAATCCTGGTTCCCATGGTTGCCCCTCCCTCCCGGGTGGGTCCACCCCCTCATGTTCCGGTTGTCCATGCTCCACCTCCAGGTTGCCACGGGGGTGCAGTGCCCCGCCTGCCTGTTCCCACAGGGGATGGTGGGGGTGGCTCCTGGTTCCCACGTGGGAGGGGGTTGTCTCCTTCCCAATTGCCACATGAGTGGGGGGGTGGGGGCCAGGAGGGCGGTGCCCTGCCTCTTGGTCTCCAGGGCGGGGGGGGGTGGTGGGGAGCCTATCTCCTGTCTCCCGTGCAGTGGGGGGATAGACCCTTTCCGATCCCAGTGCAGGGATCGCCAGGGTGCGCCCCCCTCCAATTCCAGGAGGCAGGCGGTGGGCTGCCTCCCAGTTTCCACGGGGGCGGGGAGTGCAGTGATCCTCCTCCCGGCTCCCACAGGGGTTGAGGGGTGGGGAGCCTCCCTTTTCCCACTGGGTGGGGGCAGAGGCACCTCCTCATTCCTGCGGAAGAGGAGGGTGTAGGCCCATTCCCGGTCCCCAGAGTGTGTGTGGGGGGGACCCCAGGGGGAGGAATCATGGAGATCAAAGCCAGGTAGAGGAAGCCATACCCTTAGCTCCCCTTGTCATATATACTGGTAGGAGAAATGGAATTAGAAGCTATGAGCCTTTCTCCTACCAAAACAAAAAGGAAGTTTGTAAAACCCAAAGAGAATTTGGTCAAGGCAGTGGGATCTTTAAAGGAATGTTGAAACCTGCCCTAACATCCCACAAATTAGTCCCAGCCAACCTCCGAGATCTCTTTCAGTGTCTCCTCAGAGTTTGACCTGTGGGAAAACACTTGGAAGAGATCTCTGAAGGGACTCCTGGGGGAACTTAAGCAAAGCACCCAGGATACAACAGATGCAAATGGGAATAACATCACCTATGAACATCTATGTGGTGAAGGGGAGTGGGCTAAGCCTGAGGACCAAGCTTGGGTGTTACCCAAATTAATTCTGGATAAAATCTGTGGGGTGGCAGAAAATGTTTTTAACCAGTTACCTTCTGTAGAGACTAGAGGTAGTTATATTAATATTGAACAATTTGTTTCTGAGATATTTTTGCACTTTGTAGATTGCTTTCGTGCACAGGTGGAGAGGCAAGTAGACGACCCAGTGGCACAGGCAGAACTTATTAAGGAGATGGCTCAGAGAAATGCCAGTGAAGCCTGCCACAGCGTTGTCTTGGGACTGCCTATCGATCCTGTGCCTACACTGGCACAGAAGCATGTGCTAAGAAAACAGAACTCTTCAGTGCACCAGAAAAAAAGGCTTGGACTGGCAAACCCAAAAACTGCAGTAGCTGTAACACCATAAGTAAAGAGGCAACAGACATCACCAGAGCAGCTTCCACATGTCATCTGCTTCCAGTTGTAGGAAGCTAGGACACTTTGCCGGAGGCTGTCCTCAAAGCCAACAGCACAGAAAGAAACACCAAAAAGTGGGAAAAACCAACAAAGAAAAAAAACTAAGACCAGAGCGCAGACCCGCCCCGCGCCATGATATAAATACAGCAGTGTCCTGGTTTTGGCCAAATTTGGGGGAAAACCTCCAGAAGGAGCCCCCAGACAGCAAACCCCACGACTCCTCCCCCCCCCCACCACCGGGTTCGGGAAGAATTTCCTTGGAAAAGAGTGGGAGAAAAAACCTGTTTATTTAACAAGCAAGACACTCCCCAGCACAGGGAAAAAAGACAACACCAGCTGACAAAAAAAACTCTTTCACCGTTCTGAAGGGATGACAAGTTCAGTCTCTCTGGCGAGTGGTCGCGCAGTTATCAGTCTCTGGCGCTGGGGATGACTGCTGCAGGTGACAAAGTGTAGACTCCCGGTGTTTCTTGGGGTTTCCCAGGTCCCCGTCCGTTCAGATGGTATCCAGGAGAGGGAGGGGACGGGGTGGAAGAGAAAACAGTCCAGGGAAAAAGTTGGACTGCCTAGCTGAACTAACTAATAAGCAAAAAGCAAGGGCAAAGCGAGGAAAGAAAAAGAGGCAGAAGCGAGCAAGCAGGCAAGCAAGCAGGCAAGCAAGCAAGCAAGCAAGCAAGCAAGCCAAGCTAAAACCTCTCCTAAACATAGACCATGGGGGAGGTGAGCCGGCTGATAACAAGACAAAACAAAGCTTCACTCTCAGAGTCAGTCTTGGAAGCACAGGACATAATACCAAACATAATCAGAACACACGATTGGAGATACAAACACCATAACATCGCCCTAGGACAAGCAGGCTCCACAGTAGGGAAAGCCTGTCTCTTAAAAAAAATGGGGGAGGGCTCCACAGTGAGGAAAGCTTCTCTCTTAACAAAAAAAGGGGGAGGAAGGGAAGCGAGATATGGGTCTGCAGAAGAATAGAAATGAAAACTATAGTAACAAAGTTTGGCAGCCTCATGGGTGTTTCAGGCTTGTGGCTAGCAAAGCTTTTCTTTTCAGGTCAACCTGTTGCGCAATCATTGCAGTGGACCTGCTGGACAAGTCACAGGAAAGGGCAATAAACCATACAGGACTGGACAGGGAGTATTTTGTTACTGGGGATACCAAACACACACCCCTGGAGATTGAGGTGGCTCCCACGACCATCAAGGGAGACATAACTCACCTCATTCTCCTGGCACGCTGGCCTCAGCCAGGAGGCCGTTTGATGAAGGGGCAAATCTTTGCCCAGGCCATTCCCATTCCAGCAGAGGTCCCAGTAGATGAAAAAACACCTGAAGTCTACTGGGCAGAAGTGGTTGGCGAGGACAAATCCTCTATGGCATGCAACCTAACCCATTGGTCAGACCATCTCCACATGGAAGGGTTGCTTGACACGGAGGGAGATGTGACAATCATACCTGAAAGGATGTGGCTGTAACATTGGGAGTTGCAACCTGTGGCTGGAAAAATCCAAGGTGTAGAAGGGATCAAATTGGCAAAGATCTCAAAAAGCATTGTGCAAATCGAAGGGCTGGATGGAAAATTGGCCAGTGTCCATCCGTTTGTCACTGACTACAAGTGCTCCCTGTGAGGGAGAGACATCATGTCCCAGTGGGGGGTCAAATTAGTTATCCCTAAGACACCCCTAGATTTTTAGAGGCAGCCACTGTTGAGTGCCCTACCCACAAGTTAACATGGCTGGATGACACTCCAAGATGGGTAAGACAGTGGCCATTAAGTAAGGAAAAGCTAAAAGCACTTGAGGAGCTCATGGAGGAACAAGTGGCCAGAGGCGCATAGAAGAGACAACGAGCTCTTGGAATTTCCCAGTCTTCATTATTAAGAAGCCAGGGAAGGATAAGTGGCAGCTTCTCCATAACCTCTGGGAAATAAACAACAAATAAAGGTCTCTCCAACCTGGGATGCCTTCTCCAATGATGCTTCCCCAAAATTGGCAATTGGCTGTCCTGGACATCAAGGACTGTTTCTTCCAAATTCCCCTACACCCAGAAGATGTCCCATGGTTTGCCTTCTCAGTTCCTACCATCAATCGAGAAGCCTCAGTGAAGCACTACCACTGGAGAGTATTACTGCAAGGCATGAAGTGTAGTCCTTCCATCTGCCAGTGGTACGTGGCCTCATTGCTGTCCCTGGTGCACACCCAAAAAAGGGAAGCCATCATCCTTGACTACATGGATGATGTGCTTGTGTGCGCCCCCGATGACTCTATATTCCATCACACACTTGACCTAGTGGATAAAGTTTTAAACTCTGTTAGATTCCAACTGCAGGAAGACAAAGTCCAAAGGATGCCACCTTAGAAGTACCTGGGCTTGGAGATCACTGCACAAACCGTTGTTCCACAGAAATTGGAAATCGTTAGTGATCCCAAAACCCTAGCAGATCTCCATTCCTTATGCAGGTCTTTGAACTGAGTCAAGCCCTGGTTAGGCCTCACCAATGAGGACCTAGACCCCCTCCTCAATTTATTGAAGGGGGAGAGAGAACTGGTTTCTCCCAGAGAACTGACCCCAGGGGCAAAAGCTACAATCCAAAAGGCACAGAAGGTTTTGGCCAAGAAGCAGGCTCACCATTATCAGCCCGAGCTGCCTTTCAAATTCATTGTCCTGGGAAAGCTGCCACACTTGCATGGTTTAATATTCCAGTGGGTCAAAGGGCAGAAAGATCCATTTTTAATCATAGAGTAGGTTTTCCTCTTCCACCAACAATCCAAGATCATCACCAAGCCACAAGAGCTGATGGTTCAGCTGATTCATAAAGCCAGGATAAGACTGCGTGAGCTGGCTGGTTGTGACTTTGTGTGCATTCACCTCCCAGTCAAACTTTCTAAAGAAGGAAAGAACTCTCCTGAGAAGTTGACCAAAGAGATGTTCGAGCACCTGCTCCAGAGTAATGCCAACCTTCAATTATCTCCGGACAGCTACAGTGGACAAATATCAGTCCACGTCCATCACACAAGCTGTTTAATGAGGAATTCCACCTCATTCCTTGTGAGAAAAGGAGACGTAGGCAGCTCAAAGCTCTCACAGTATTCATGGATGCGTCTGGGGCATTCCACAAGTTGATGATGACTTGGAGAAATCCTCAGACTCACATTGGGAAGCCGATGTCGAGTTTGTGGAGGGGTCGCCCCAGGTCAACGAACTGGCTGCAGTCGTGAGAACCTTTAAGAAGTTCTTGTAGCCAATTAATTTGTTAACCGACTCAGCCTACGTGGAGGGGGTAGTGTCCAGGGTGGAGCAGGCAGTTCTCAAAGACATCAAGAACAAGCATCTCTTCAGCATCTCTCAAAACTAATTTATTTAGTTTCACGTAGAGAGCATCCGTTTTATGTGATGCCTATGTGGTCATGTACCGATTTGCCAGGCAAAATCGCAGAAGGGAATTGTAAAGCAGACTCCCTTGCTGCCCCCACCGAAAAGGCACACCTCCCAGACATCTTCCACCAGGCGAAGCTGAGTCATCAGCAATACCATCAGAATGTGCCAGGTCTGATCCACCAGTTCCAACTAACATGGAGTCAAGCCCGGGCCATTGTGGCTACCTGTCCCAGCTGCCAGCTCCAGCCCATGCCATTGCTGGCTGTTGCGGTTAACCCCTGAGGCCTTGGGAGCTGCGAAGTGTGGCAGACAGATGTAACACACATTCACAGTTTTGGTCGTCTCAAATCTGTACATGCAAGCATTGACACATATTCAGGTGTGGTTTATGCCTCTGCCCAAGCAGAAGAAAGGGCTGTGCATGCCAAACAACATCTAGTACAAGCCTTTTCAGTGCTTTTCCCTAGGGAAATCAAGACTGATAACGGCCCAGTGTATACATCCAAGGAATTCCTAGAGTTTGTCCGGCAGTGGGGAGTGGAACATAAAAACAGCATCCCCCATTCCCCCACAGGCCAAGGTGTGGTTGAGCGTGCCCACCAGACGCTCAAGCAAGTCCTGGCTAGACAGAGCAGTTCAACAGTGTGGATGTTGCCACAACAAAAGCTCTGCAAAGCCATGTTTACCATCAATTTTCTAAATTATTTATTTGAAAATATGAATCCTCTGGTAGTACATCACTTTAACAGCAGTGATCAGTTTAAGTTATCCCAGCATCCACCTGTCTTAATTAAGGACCCAGAAACTTGGGAGACCAAAGGCCCTTATGAACTGGTTACCTGGGGGTGTGGCTACACATGCGTATCCACCCCCACAAGCTCACGCTGGATACCGCAAAAGTGGGTAAAACCTTTTGTCCCCAAAAATCCAGCTCCAGCAGAAGGGGTTGAAAAGCAAAAGCACTTGCTTCAAAAAGAAGACGCTGCCAGAAAGAGAAGACATTCCTAAGATTGGGTACATTCCGGCATAAACAATGACTTTTAATGTGCTTTAAAATGTTTATTTTCCTTTTTAGAAAAAAACTACCTCCCCCCAACCTTGTGATAAGCCCCATCCAACTTATCATCCTGTTTGCGCTGAGCTGTCTGACAGCTGCATGGATTGTCCCACAGTCACGCCAAAACATCTGGGTGACCCTGGCAGAGACACTGCCTGTCCACTGCAGCAGCAAGAGACCCTATGTCTACCTGCCTGGTAGAGATTACGAGAATTACCAGGCAGGCCACACTCCAGAATTATGCAGCCACAGACTTCCTCCTGCTACTGCATGGATACAAATGCCAGGAATTTGAGGGACTTTGTTCCATGAGCCTGACCTCAAAAGCTCCCAACATACACGCAGCCCTCCAAGACATGAAAAGCTTGATTGGACAAGTGAAGCAAGAATCTGAGGATTGGTTCAGTGGACTGTTCAAAGTCTGGGGATTCATGGGGTGGTGGACTTCAATAGTTAAAAACAGTTTTGTCATTTTTTGGTGTTCTTTTCCTTATAGTGTTGGCATTTGGAATTCTATGTTGCTTAATTTTCAATGCAATTAACGGTCTAATTTCTACTACCTCAGGAGTCAACTACATGGAGTTGACAAAGCAAAAACAGTCTAACTTGCCCGCAAATCATAAGTGGTGGGCAAATCCATATTCTGAATCAGCATAAACCCGACTCCTTTCTTTTAACTTTATTAAACAAAAAAGGGGGAGATGTTGTATTACACTGATAGGGTTCTATGTTGCACTGTTATGTTTTTATATTGCACAGAGAAAATGGTTTCCCCTCTATCCCCCCGCCCCAGGGCTTGTGAAGTTGGTTCAGCTCTCTCTTAGCCCCTCCCCACCAGTGCAATCCCATCGGCTGTGACTCGGTTCATCCCCCTCCCCTTACCCTGGGTTTAAAATTCCCCTGCCACCTTCTCTCTCTCTCTCTCTCTCTCTCTCTCTCTTTCTGTTCCCTGGATGTGGTTCGAGAATAAAGTGCTAGACATTATCCCAGGAAAGGGTGCTTCCTTTGTTTTTTTACCTTTGTCTATGAGGATTGTCCATCCACCTCTGGTCCAGAGCTAGCCAGAGGGACTATAGAGAAAAGGGAACTACCTCACATCTCCTTTTCTGCTTTTGCTTTTTTAAAAATTTTCCTTTAAAAAGCAGTGAGATAGATCAAACCAAACACGTGAAACACAGAAAATTGAAAGAAAAATCCCTATATTGTTAGATTAGCAATTAAAGAGTTATAATCAGAAGTGCATGCCTGAACAAATCTCTTCTTTTCCTGTAGTACTAGATCTTATTGAACAAATGGAACACTTAAGCAATGACAATAACCCAGTACTGTAGTAAATGTAAGATACAGACAAACGCATAAAAGCTATGGTGTTTAACGTGCAAATGTTAAACCTTTACAGTTGCCCTTAAAACTAAATGGGAGAGAAAACTTACTGAGGTTTTCTCTGAAAAATAATGCCTTTGTTCAATGGCATAATAACTGATGAACAATAGCTATGTAGAACATCAAGAATACTTTGTGCTTTTACTGAGAATTACAAATCTGATTTAAGAGCATTCCCAAATAAGGGAATGAGCTAATACATTAGCTTTAATGATGCTTTTCTCTACTAATGGACAGTGTGGGGTATGGTTCTGTCAGCAGAAACAAATCTTAAAACAAACACCTTTATATCAGCCTCTGCTATTTTTTAGTCCACTCACCTTCTATGCAAGAAAAATTCACATGCCTCCCCCTTTTTATTTCAATGGAGTAGTTATACTAAAGTGTAGCCAAGTACATCTATGAAGTGTTTATATATGTATAGACATATATACATGAAGTAGGTATAGTCAGGAACTAAAAAGAACAGATACACTCTTCCCTTGGTGTAATGCGATTTAATGTATATGAAATAATTGCAGTAACACTTTTTAATTTAAAATATTATTCCCACCTTTCAATGATTAAACATTAAGTACTGATCCTTTTATGAAACCAGAATTAAGTATTAACTGCCAAAAGCAGAAAATGAACTTGATGTTAGTCATTCAAGATATATAATATTGTTAATTCAAGATATAAAATGTTGTTGTTGTTGTTGTTCTTCTTCTAATAGCAGCATATAGATTTAAAGCACTTTATCCAGTCTCCTCTTTGTCCTCCTCAGTTACCTCTTTTTAATGTACTTTGTAATCTCACAGCTATTCAAATAACCATTGTTTTACATATTGGTTTTGGGGAATCTAGCCTACTCTTGGAGGAACATTTGAATAGACTTCAGTGTCATGTTTCACTACACAGGATTTGAATGTTTTCACATAGATTGGTGGGGGATTTTTTTTTTTGTTGTTGTTGTTGTTTTGGTTTTTCTCTTTTTTTTTGTTGTTTGTTTTGTTTTTGTTTTTGTTTTTTTTAATAGGTACTTGCACTCAAAGAAGTCAGTTTTTTTAAACGAAAAACTACAATATGGTAGTTCAGATGCAGCATTTGTACAATTTTTCTTCCAGGCAGTATTTAGGATTATTTCAATCTCTGCTCTTACAAGCATCTCTTCTTTATGTCTATGTAAATGCCAGCCAATATGACATGGGGAGAAATATTCATGACATACTACCAAGTAGTTTGCATTCTCTGAATGAGACACACTGATCTTCACTGAAAAAAAAAAAACCAAAACAAAAAAGAATAATTATACTTTCAGAAGCCATTAGCAATTGTGCAACACATCCTCTCTAACTGTGAGTCAAATTGCATTTGGTTTTCACTACAGAGAGCCTATAGTGGATCAGATCCTATTTGAAAACAAAGTTGTGAAAACAGCTTATATCAGGGTGAGACTATAATGCCATTTTTATATATATTGAGTGGAAATCTGAAAAAGTTTAAATGTCTCATAAAATACATAGAGGCTTTGGCATTTGGGTTTGCTCTGCGTTACCTTCTCAAAATACCTGAAAAAGAAAATTCAAGGGACTGAATGAACTTCTTAAATTATGACAACATATTGTACTTACTATGTAACATGAAAATCAGGGCAGAACTAAACTATTTCAAACTAACACAAACATTTGTTTCCCAAAGCAATCAAAATAAGGGTGAATTGATATTCCTTGTTTGTTCCAGAGCTTGAAGCATCAGATGATGCTCCCACAAGCTGTTAAAATGGTTCAGTATTGACTACTTTGCATTACTCTGATGTTCCATTGAAATGACTCTTCTGAACTGAGTGTGTACAGGAACACTGTTAGCAGGCTTTGTTCCTTACCTTACCTAAATAGGTTTTAAGGAATTACACATCCCATCTGGATTACTTAGGTTTCTTTCACCCTTCCTCCTCCATTTCTACAAGCAGAGGGAATCAGTTCTCGAAAAATGAAATTACTTAGAATAGGTAAAAAATATTGATTCTCGCCCTCTGCTCTGTTCTGGTGAGACCCTGCTCTACAGCACTGTTTTCAGGTCTAGGGTCCATATTATACGGAGGATGTGGATCTGTTGGATCAAGTCCAGAGGAGACCACAATGAGGATCAGAGGGCTGGAGCTTCTCTGCGGGAGAAGAGAAGGCTCTGGGGAAACCTTAGAGCCCCTTCCAGCATCTGTAGGGGCTCCAAGAGCTGGAGAGGAACTATTGGCAGAGGCATTGTCTAGGTTTGAAACACAGGTGTCTGTTAGGGAAAGCAGGGCGCTGCCTTGAAATGGAGAAAGTAAACCCCTCCCTCTGAATTAGTTTAATTTTGAAATTAAGGGGCTCTCAGGCAAAGATATGGGGACAGGAATAACAGTTCTTTACTAGTATGTATAACAAGGCAAACAAAAGAACAACAACTATGGAATTAGTAACGAAGAGAACAGGAACCCTTTTGGCCACGGGCACTTTCCCTTTGGTGCAGTTCCCGTCATAGCCGGCAGGGGGCGCTGTGGCGGGAGCTCGGGGAGCACGCGGTAGTGGCGGCTGGGCCCAGATAGGAAGGGATGGAAAAGAGAGGCTTTGCTTCACGAACCATGGGGCAGTTTCGGTCCCAGTGCTCCAGCAGGATGCTCGGAAACAGCAAGCTGAAATGGCAGGGCGTCCTAGCAGGGCAGGGGTGTGGGATCCAGCAGCAGCAGAACAAAGTAGCTCCTGGCTGGGCTATGACGATGGTAGTAGTGACCCGCCTCCTCCGTAGCCAAGAGTGAGTGAGAGAGAGCAACTCCCCTGCTCTCCTTTCACCTGCTTCTAAATCTCACGGTGTCCCCCTCCCTCTGAGAGAAATTCCCAAAAAATAGAGAGGTTGTCTCTCCCCCCGCCCCAAGGACTTAGCCAACAGTACTTCTTAGCATGTCAATTGAAAAAAATTCCACATGCAAAGAGATAAAGGAAAAAAAATCCAACAGGCATAGAGTGACAGAACAAGGTGGAATGGCTTTAAATTGTCAGAGAGCAGGGTTAGATTAAACATTAGGAAAATATTCTTTGGTGCAAGGGTGGTGAAGCCCTGGCATATGTTGCCCAGGGAAGCTGTGGTTGCCTCATCCCTGATAGTATTCAAGGCTAGGTTGTACAGGCCTTGGAGCAACTTGGGATAGTGGAAGACGTCTTTGACCACGGGAGACGGGTGGAATTAGATGATCTTTGAGTTCCCTTTTAACCCAAACCATTTTGTGGCTCTATTATTATATCTATTGCTGAGTTAACTTTCCACATTCTTAACAATTTTCAGTATTTCTATTAGCCTTTTCTTTTATACTGTTAATTTTTAAAAACAAAGCAGAGAGCTGCAGTTAACAATCAGTGATTTTCTGGATTTGGACAACAGTCTGCAATATTAAATCTTCATAACACTAAAAACTCGGGAGAATGTCAGTACTTCTCCACAGAAGTACTAGAAGTTAGAACGTCTGTCTTCCCACAATACCATTTGTATTGTTTAGTTATTTTGATTGGTTTTAAATATTCGAGGTACATTCCTTTCTGTTAATCTTTCTGTGTACTTTAAAACATGCTGTGGAACCACCCATCTCAGAGTATACCTCCATTAGCAGAGTACAGACTATGTGCCATATTGGATACACTTGATTATAGATGAGCTGTTCTTCATTTAAAATAAGGACAGAGAAAGATGACATAGGTCTCTTAGTGCTATCGTTGAATTAACAAATAATTACAGCATGGCATTAAGAGGAGTTTTCCTTTTGAGGCTTGTTTAATTCATTATTATACATGATTCTTAATATCGAAAGGTATTTTGCTAATCTGTGCAACAAAATAGCAACGGAAAAATATAACTCTTAATGAAGGCTGAGGAAGACATGACAAAAAATACAACTGAAGGTACAAAAAATACAAGCAAAAGTACAGAACTAAAACTAACAGAAAAATGTTTCTCATCTCCCTTCTTCCTGCTCCACTGGAGGAAAGTATTATAATGCATTTCATGACACAGCTAAGCAACCCTCCTTCCAGGTGTGGACCTGTCTTGCCCCTTGGATACGAATTGCTATCACCCTGGAAGGTATTTAAGAAAGCAACATGGAGATAGGCTATTCCTACTGCTTTAACAGGGCAATTTTTACATCTGAAACATAATATCTTGTACCCTGTGGCTGGATTAAAGTCTATATTAACAGGATTGTTGTTTTTCAATGAGTCTTAACAATTTAAGATCTTAAGCAATTGGTAATGTGCAAAACTCTTGACACTGATAATAAAGTTTTCATATTGCTGGTTATGGAATTGTTGGTACAGTACTCTCACTATAGCATTGCAGAACAATTCATCTGAGACCTTGCTTCTCCACTGACATGGTGCTACTCTCAAATATACCATATTTTCTGTACCTGAATAGTAGGGCTTGCTTTAATTTCTTCCTAGAGTCTGATATGATCCATGCTCTTAAGGTAGGTGATGAGACATGGTAAAGTTCTAACAAAAATACTGTATATTCTTGCATCCAAACTGAGGGATAGAAAAAGGCAGAATATGGCCAGACACTGGTATTCATACAAGGAGGTAATGTCAGGCATTCTTGTTGTCCAGGTACTCTATTCCCTGGGAAACAGAGGTGATGACAATAGGCGGATAGAGTGGTTGGAAGGGTGAGAAAGCAAATGAGGAAGGAAAATCCAGACAGACACATGTGTAACTAACTGAACAAATTTATGTCGATGCAAACTTTTATTCCCACAAGAATACATTATCCAGAGGAAATCTGAGTTACAGATATGTGAGTTCAGTTGTAGACTGGAACAGTATCTTGTGCGCTGCTGTAGATCACATACACAAGCCCATAACTTTTTCAATTATTATCTGCTTTAATTGAGGCATGGAATAGCCAGGCTTTCAAAGGCAAGACCAATTAAGAGTAGCAAGTTACCATAAGAGGTAATCTGTCAGTCCCCCACTCCCCTGATACACAAAACCTCGGAAGTGCCAATATTAAGAAGCATCCTTTCTGAGTGAGAAGGGACACTGTCTTCTCTTGTGCAGATGTAACATGAGCTAATCTGCTGCTAGAGAGAGATCTCTCCCTACAGTGAAAACCAGATTAAAAAGATGGAGCAGTAAGCTCAAATACCTACACTGTGAAGACCAGTGAAGACCATTGCCAGCTCTAAATCCATTAGAAAGAGACTGTAACCTTGTCTGAAATCTACCAATCTTTGTTCCTCTGGGAATTGGTGACCACCATATGGCATAAATTTAAGCAGAAGCCAGAATCCTTTACTTCCATCATGGTGCCCCTATGCTCGCCTGCTGCGAGCACTAGATGTGCCTATTCCTTGTGTATGCCAAGGCAGCTCCTTGTTCATTTTTACCATGTACACTGCAATTTCTCATTAGTTAGAAGGCTACTAGTATTTAGCCTTCTCTAATTTCTATTCACTGTGCTAAACCCTGCTACTGTTATAAGCACATATACTGCTGTTTACACAGTACAATTTCAAAAATACAGCCAAAGCCTCGTGTATTTGTATTATCTACTCTGTGATTGATATAGCTCTCCAAACGCATCTTTCACTGTTTTACAGAAATAAAGTTAGAAAAATCAATATGTCGTTGCTCATTATGAGGAAATGGATATCCCTGCAAATTGTGCAATATCAGTGAAAGTTGTAAAGCTATTCACAAGTGCTGAAAAAGCAACAAATGAACAACTATATACCAGCACATCTTGAAAAATCTTAGATTAAATTTAAAGTGTTAATGAGTTATCATGTAAATTCAAATGAAACTAGTATTATTTGTACCTAACAGCTGTTGCAATAATTGACACTATGTATAAGATGCCATACATTAGATGCAATGTTTGAACCTTCCCTTTTTCCTAATCATCATGAATGTCATGTTGAAGCATATATATATGACTTCTATACCTTTCAAAGCAATTGGGCTCAGCATTATCACCATTAAATCTTTAGGTACCTCTAATTTAAATAGAATAGTGAAATGACAGCTAGTTTAATTGTTTAATACCTTTCAGAATTCAATCTAGAGTAAGCTAAAATTGAATGATCACTGTGTGAATATGTTTAGGTTATTCTAGAATGAGTTACATCACTCCTTAAAACTACAGACTACATATGTTCCTACTCATAGTTTCATGCCCTGGAACTGATTTCAAAGTCAAAAACAGAAATACAACTAGCTTAAACAAATTGCTTCATACAAGTAAATTCTAACACAAGTAATAAACATAATAGTAACCAAAAGAGTGATTAGTAGACTATGTGAGAAGTAAATGTTCAGATCAACACATTATAAGGTCAAGAAGTTTAGGAGTCTGGGCAGTTACATGATATAAACCACAGCATTTTACCTATTAAATCTTGCAGTTAGATTGATTTAGTGTCTTAAGTCATAGAATCCCATAACAAAAATAGCTAAGAATCAGAGTTAGCATATTGGATTTTAACAATCAATTTCTTCTTCTAATTAAGAAACATATCTTAATGGAAAAATTCATCCCATAATGGAAGACATATAGAAATTAAACCATAGGTAGAACAATAGGACACCTAAACTATCCCAGTGTAACTTATGAAGGAACTTGTTCAATGTGAGTATATACGTACAAAAATAGGAATCTTCATGCACAGAATGTGTAAATATGATCTTAGACATAGTTACTAATTTTGTAGATACATTTTATATGTCTCACATGCAAATACTAGTTTCTGTACAGTCAATAAGTGTATACAGAAGATTTGATGGCACCACGTAAGCAGATACTTTAAAACTTAATTAGCTTCATACGGATCTGATCTCCAGGAAATTAGATGTGGCCACATCTTAGATAAAGAAACATCTGTTACATAAATCAGCGTTTTCTCTCCTTACTTTTCAGTTTTTAATGACACAATCCATGAAGATGTTAACTTAAAAATGCAGGTCAAAAAGAGTATGTTTTTTCTTGGTAACTTACATGGAAATTTTTTTCTCCCTGAAACTTACATGAAAATTCTAAATTCAAAGTAACTTCCACTATTATTATTTCATAAGCTTTATTATATAAACATTCCTCGAAAAGACCAACCTATAGCTTACGGATGTTTTATATTAAGCCATTGGAACTAATAACCACAAACTGAGAAATTATTTTATTGAAACGAGTGAGAATGATGCATTCCTCAACAGTGTTATTAACTGTTTATTTAAAAATTTCAGAGTACACAGCACAAAAAATTACCCAAATTTGAAATAAAAGAGACTCCTCCATACAACAGCTGGGTTTATCCTGCGCAGGTTACATCACCGGTCTCAGAGGAAGTTCTGTAGGTATTAACAGTGTAGTTATATTTTCCTGTTTGTTCATTCTTATCATGATTTTTTCCTTTCCCTGGCTGCTGCAGAAGCACCTATGCAAACATCCAAAGGATACCTAAGCCGCTGCAAAAATACGAAGATGTTTTTCAACATGTAACTGTTGTCCATCAACAGCCAGAGATATACTGCAGAAATCTAAGCTCCATCATTACTGAGAACCATTACAGAAGTTATATGTAATTAACTAAGCACGGAAATTATTACAAGCAATTCTTTTCATGTTTAAAATTGAAAAATAAAAGGCTGTCCTTTGCAACTCAGTTTTTAATTTCTTCTTATGGAAAAAACTCAGTAACTAACAAATCTGCTTACAAAGATGAGGATAATTTTAGTGTTGCTTAAAATGTAGAATAATTGTTCAGTGTATCTATACATGGAGTCAGTATATACAGGCTCATGGGAGAATCCAAACATGCTTTTTATGAAGGCATAAATTATAAATATAGGTAAGTATAAATAGTAAGGTCTCTTTTGCATTTAAACACAGACAATAATATGGAATTTTAATAAAAGGATCACAGCCATTAAGAAAGACTGATAGAGCAATCATGTAGCACTTTTTTGTATGCTACTAAAGTTAAAGGGGTGTTGGGTTGACCAGGTGTCATGGTTTAAAAGCCCAGCCAGCAACCAAACCCCAGACAGCCGCTTGCTTACTGCCGCACCAGTAGGACTAGGGAGAGGACTGGAATGGTAAAAGCAGAAAACTCATGGGCTGAGATACAGACTGTTCAACAGGGAAAGCAAAAACCATGTACTCAAGTAAAACAAGGAATCAATCCACTGCTTCCCAAGGGAATGCAGTTGTTCAGCCATCATCAGGAGAGAGGGCTCCATCACATGTAATAGTGGCTTGCAAAAAACCATGCCATCATTCTGAATGTTCTCCCTCCTCCTCCTTCTTATCTCTACTTTATCTACTGAGCATGATGTCACATGGTCTGGAATACCCCTTTACTCAGTCACCTGTCCTGGTTGTGTCTCCTCCCAGCAACCATGCACCCACAACTTCCTTGACAGCATGGCAAGTGCATGAAAAGCAGAAAAGCAATATATGTATCATGTCAGCTATGCAGGTAGGAAGAAAGAGCACTCTCGGTAACAGTTCATTTTATACCTGTGGGAGTACAAGGAAAAGAACTGGTGTAGATGGAACATTCCAGGATCTTATTGCAGGAAAGCTGCTTTCAGTCCTATGACAGAAAGACTGAAAATTCCTCTACTGCTATTAATTTCTGAAATAGGATAACACTTCGGAAAAGTGGAAATAAACTGTGTTCAGGCAGAAGAGAGGAGCAGGAAACATGGAAGGATTTTGTGGTATTTGCATCTACTACCCAAGCAACACCTTCTCTTTTAATAACTGAAATACTCTGTCACATGTTATGTGGCTTTTCACCCTAATAATTAGGGTGTTTAACAGACTTCAAATGTTGTAGAAAACCCTACTTGATTCTCTAACATATCTGTGAAATAGCTTCCTACTTTACTGATGGAGAAGAAATAACCTTGCTCAAATTACTTGTCTAATGACATACAAATCAATGACAAACCCAGCCTGAATACCTGAGCTCCTAATCAGGCCTGGAACATCTCCCCCCATCACTGTTCTCACAATATGTACTATTATATTAGCTCAAACTAGGGAACAGGCAAATGCACTTTTCAAGCAATCTAGCCTGACACTATTCTGACATAGCAGGGATGAAGGGCTGACTATCCTAGTGTCATTTATACCAGGAAATTTCAGAAAAAGATGTATTTGCAGAAGCTCAAGAAGTATTAAAAAAAAATCATTACACTGCCCCTTCATCCAAACACATTCATTTAAAAAACCAGTCCCATGAAGGCTTGTAGCTGTAGTTATGAGTAGTCCTGAGAGAAGCAGGGAGTTGGACTCAACGATCCTTACAGATCACTTCTAGTCCAAGATATTTCAGGATTCTAAAGATGAAGTAGAGTTCCAAGGGCTAAGAAATGACATAAGGTGATGTGTAGAATCTCCAGCGCCAAGTGACTTGGGATGGCAACTTTGCCTGCAAAGTGAACACAAAAGATGTATTGTTTGCAGAGAGGTAACAGTTCAGCTGATATTACTAGGAACTCTTTCTTTGCACAATCCTTTTCCAATTTAAAACTGTTCTCACCAAAATAAGCCTCCTGAAAGAATGTTGTAGACACATTACCCCCTCCTGAGTGAAATTCTTAGCACAGCTGTTCTTCTAGTCCCCATGTCCCCACACACATGCTGCTGCCCTGGAAGGCACTTAGAAAAGCTTGACTCATAAAGGGAATATTTTAAATATTTATACTGTGTTTCTATATTTAGTCTTATTGCTACTACTACAGTGACAAGGCTGTGTTAAAATTATTTTGTTTAGAAATCTGTGAGGGAAAACAAGAAGCAGTAAAGGGAAACCCATAGAGAGAGGAGCCTACAATATTTTTTGAAGTTACAATTTCTTAAAGCAGAAAAACAGCAGTAAATGGATGTATTACAATGGAATAAACTGAGGGCTAGAGCCAGCTTCTCTGTTCACTGTGACCCTGGGCACAAAACCAGCGTATTTCCACATATCTTAGTAGTGTAAGTTGAAAGCAGAGTTTGCTCTCAGAAGGAAAGATATTAAACAATTTCAGTAGATAAAAAGAGCTTGGGAGCTGTGAAAGTGGGAGCAGTAGTTTGTTTTAGTGGCCTCAGGAAAAATTCACTTAATACTTTTGGGTAATGCAAAGCTTTGAAAACCTGAATGTTTAGATGCCTTCTGAGAATTGTAGAGAAACATGCAAGTGTAAACATGCTATTTGTCATCTCTTTTAACACTGGGGGCAAAAAAAATTCCAAAGATATCTACATACTGTACTGCCTGGTAATGGCAATCACATGATGTCTTCTTGATCCCAGAGGTACTTAGGTGTGAAGTCAATCTGATGTACCAAGTGAAACCACTTAAGGGAAAAAATAAATGGTTGATGATGAAGGTAGGTAGAATGTGGGGTTGAGAGCTTGCAAGCTTGAGTAACATGAAAAAAATAGTTTCAGGGATATACAGAGTAAAGTAGCAAGAGAGTCAGATTTCTTACAAGGTAAACTACCAACAGGATGTAGTTGTTAAATTTATTGTTAGAAAAGAATCATAATCCTTAAGGTTGGAAAATAACACCAAGATCATCGAGTCCAACCATCAGCCTAACACTGACAGATCTACCACAAAACCATGTCTTCATGCACCACATCCATAAAGTTTTTGAACACTTTCACGGATGGCAAGTCCACTGTTGCTCCAGGAGCCTGTTCCAGTGCTTGACCGCCCTTTCAGTGAAATATTTTTTCCTAATATCCAGTCTAATCCTCCCCTGACAAAACCGTTTCCACCTGTTCGATCAATACTCGAAGGGAGGGTACGGTGAAGTGGGGACTGATCTCTTCTACTGTCCCTGCAGTAGCAGGACCAGGGGAAATGGCCTCAAAGCGAGACAAAGGGGAGATTCAGATTACACAGAATCATACAGAATAAGCTGATCTGGAAGACATCCAATGGCATTTCTTCACTGTTAGGGTGGTCAGGCATCGGAACAGGTTGCCTAGGGAGGTAATGGAGTCATCATTCCTGGAGGCGCTGGATCATACGGGTTCAGAGTTAGAGTGCTCATCTTGGATCGAACCAGTGGATCCTACCCTAGTCCCGCGCGCTCACAGCTCCTCGGCCACGGAAGAAGCCCTTTGTTTCTCCGACCCGCACATCCTCTCTCACCCGCGCTCGCCGTCCCACACGGCCTGGCTGGGGCTGCGCCGCCCGCGCAGGCGCAGAGATGCCGCGCAAGCGCGGAGCTCCCCGGGCAGGCGGGCGGCGCTTCCCTGTGGCGGCTGCGGCCCGAGACAGCCGCGCGGGGATCTGCGGAGCGGCCCAGCCCCCGCCCAGCCGGGCATTGTTCCCGGCCCGTCTCCGCCGGGAAGTTTCGGCCGCGTCCCGGCTCAGCTGCCTGCCAGGGCGGGGGGGGGGGGGGGGGGGGGCGGGGGGGACAGGGTCGGGGCAGGGGGCCCAGAGCCCCTTTGTCGCCTCCTCTCTGGCGTGAGACGGCCGGCGAAGCTCAATATGATGGCGGCCGAGGCCACGGGTGAGGAGAGCGGCTCGGGCTCTGTGGCCGGAACGGCGGGAGCCGCCGCCGCCGGGGACCTGGGGCACTGCCCCGCCTTGTGCCGGGGCCGGGCGCCAGAGCCGCAAGGCCCCTTCCTGGTCGGCGGCGGCCCCCCAGGCGGGCCGGCTTTGTGCTCGGTTCTGGGGCTGCTGGAGCTGGGCGCGGGGCCAGCCCCTCCGGCATCCGCTGTGTCTGCCGATCCCAGCTTCCCCTCGCTGCCGCCGCCCCCGTTAACCGGGGGGCTAGGGACCGTGGACGAGGGAGATTCGCTGGACGGGCCGGAGTACGAGGAAGAGGAGGTGGCCATTCCGCTTAACGCGCCCCCCACCAATCAGTGAGTACCCACCATTCCCGCCTCAATCCTTGGGAGTGGGTACCGCGCCGCCGGGCCTCCACCGCTAGCCGGGGAAAGTGTGCGTCAAACTCCGCTGGAAGTCTCGCAGAAGTTCTGCGTCCTACCTCTTCACCTTTTCTCCCTCCTCCGGTTCCGTTGCAGCAGGAAGTTTTTTTCACCGGGATACTGCCCGGGGTCTGCGGAAGGCAGCCCACCCGCGACTTGGGAGGGTCGGCAGCGGTAGCAGGGAGGTTGGGCTCCTTCCCCGTTCACCGGGGACTGGTACTTCGGTACTGAGTGGGATCAGCTCATGGGAAAAAGGCGGTTGAGTTAGTTTTTTGCAAGTTTTCGTAGCAATACTGCAGGCTGCCAGGAAGAATGAGCTATTCTGGTTGTGGTTTAAACTACCTGTTGGGAAGACTTCTCTAGTCACTGGTAGCCCCTTCTCAGTATAGCCATAAACTTAATTTCTGTAAATAGATATGAAAACTCTATCCATGGTATAAAATACTTTATTTACCGTGTCATCATTTTGTATTGCATTGCTTTCTGCTGAAAAAAAAAAGATTATTATCTTTTCCATTTGATATAGAAACATAGCCAAAGTAATGCCTACATATTGGATCTTTAAAAATTCAGGCAGTCTTGAATAATGGATTTAAAATAAATTAAAAAAATTTCTAATTTTAAAAGTGTTAACAGAGGGATGTTTTTATAAATGTTTTAACTGCCTTGCTGCTCAGCCAATTTAAAGTTGTTTGCATTTAGGTTATGCTTGGAGAGAGGAGACGTTTGGAATAAACTGTAAACTTATCATTAGGTTTTATTGTATTTATCTGTCCATCAGATTAATTTGGATTCCTGCAGTGCTGGTAATAGAAGGAATCTTGTGCTAGAGGCAGTTTATGTTGGGTGAAATATAAGATTAAATAATGTTATATAGAGTCCATGTAATTAGTAAGTACTCCAAACGCAACCTTTGGATTTCACTATAGAAATCTGCAGATTGACACAAAGCACTTCACTTTCTTATATTTATGAAAACAAACCTTTTTTTCCATATCTGTATCATATTCTACCCAAACTTAAATTGTTTCAGAGGCTTACATTTTTTAATTAGTAACATTTATATAATTATGTTGTTCCTGAAGTTCTCACAAATATAGTGGATAATTTAGGGGGTAACATAGAGTAGTGTTTAAAGATATAGATAGATAGATAGATAGATAGATAGATAGATAGATAGATCATAAAGTTAACTTAAAAATCTGTGTGAATTTTGTATTCTTTCTTTATATTCTCTCATAAGTTGACTGATAGAGTTAACTTCTGCATTATGTTACATACCTTAGGGATTTCAGAAGCCATTGTAATTTTAAATAGGACGTAAAATGGTAATATTATAGGATTTCTTTTAAAATTAGTCTCTCTAACCTTGACAGACTTCATAGCAGCCCTTTATCTTTTTAGTTTCTGAACTTTGTGTGAAAGTGTGTAAACATTAAAGCCTTGTTTTCTGAAGACAGTGTTTGAGTAGTCTTAAACTTGTAGAAGTCCCTAATGAGCTAGAAATAGGATTAGGCAGTTTAGAAAGAAATCTGGGAAATGGAAGCACGTAAAAAGCAAAGCTACTTCTTCAGGATTGTGTGCTAAGCATGTGAGGAGCACAATTTTGCTTTTCTGGTTTGTCTCTCTGAAAGGTTCAGAGTGCTTCCATCACACCTGACTAACTTCCTCAGAGGACTAAGGAAAAAGCCAAAAATCAAGCTTTTTACGATATTTTGGAAAGCAGAGTAATCATTCATGAGTAATCATTCATGAGTAAATTTGATACTAAATTAATTGTTGCATCTACAATTCTGAGTGAATTTTTCATTAAAAGCGTTGTCTTGTGCAATATTGTAATTACGTGCAAACATCATGGTTAACTTTCAGAAAGGAATGTTAAGGTTTTTGGAAAGGAGTACAGGGTAGGGGAAGACTTCGGTCCTGGTTTTGTTTTGGCTGAGAAGACTACTTACCTTACACAGGACCAGGGCATAGCTCCGTAGTTAAATGTTCTTCTGTTGAAGAATGTAATACTGAAGCAGACAAGAAGTAAAACAAATTTAAAATTTGATTCAGAACTTTGTACTTCCAGATACTTAAGCTTTTTCTTTTTAATTTTTATCCTTGGTATGTGACTTTTCCATAACTAATACAAAGAGATGGGAAATGAAGCACATGCAGGTTCTGCACTTCCCATCAGGATGTTATAGTTTGTTCAGGGAGGTCTGGGGGATATGTCTTTTTCTAGTGTGTATTCTTTTATATTCAGGTAGTGGGAGGATACTATTATATAAGACCTCTTTATTCACAAACTGAAAATCCCTCAGTAGGGTTGATTTTTTAAAATCTTTGATCTGGAGTGAAACTAACTTGAGGCGTCTCTATTCATTATGTGTGGGAGTTTTCATTTCTATGGAGCACAGCAACGGTGTGTTTATGTTGCAGCTTAATGTTAGGTGGGAGGCACAGGATACTACGGAATAAAGTGGGCAACTCTGTTTGTTTAGGTCATTTTTTTCCCTTGCTTTCTGCCCCATTTACAGAGCTCAGTGACAGAGGCTCAGATAATGTTAGGAAATGCCTTTGCATTTAATGAATGAATGCTGATTCTGTTATATATTTGATTTAAAATCTTAGTTAACAAAATTGTTTTATATCCTAGTGCTGCTTTAATGTGACAGGAGCCATTCCAGTATTATTATTATTTGCCAGCAAAACTGGCATTTTCATATGTTTTTTTTTGAGCAGTACTTATCGGTTTGAAATGGAAATCAGTTGAAATCTGAAAGTGATCAACCACACAAAATGAAATGGGCTGTCAAAATACTGTCTGGTTAAAACAAATCTTGCCCAAAGCAGATATATTCTTACAGTCAGTCTGGGTGTTTGTTCAGGCAACATAATAACAAGAAAAAGCACTGAAGATGAAGACAGAGAAATATTAAATAAGAATGGATTGCAATAAAGTAGAACATTTTTCTGCCTTGTCATTGAAGTTCTAGTATCTTCACATAAGTGTTCAAGATGGCAAGCTGAGAGTTCTGCATTTGTTGCAGTAACTCACGAAAAACTTTTTTTCTGAATAATTGCAGAAGGCAGTTTTCCAGACTAATGAATGAATCTGTTGCTCTGTAAACTGTGAGGAAGTAATGTTGGCGTGTTCAGTTAGGTACTGTATAAGAAAAATGAAATGTGATGTCAGTAGATTGTACTGTACGAGATTTCTTTGTTTAGCAGTTAATGTAGTTAGCATTGAATATTTTCTTTTTTAGGTAATGAATTTTTTCATCAGTCCCTGTTATGTGTGGAAGACAACACCTTATTTTTCTGAAGTTAGTGGGTAGCATACTCTGGGCCACTTCTGGCTCTTTGTGTGGTGTTAGAAGTACTGTCTTAAATGAGTGGTTAAACACAGTGTAACAACATTGTACCTAACCTGCTACTGGAAGTTTAACAGTAAGTAAACTGAGTGTGCTAGTTCATAGGTAAATGAAAACTTCAGTTAAATAAAATCAGGATAGCATTTGAAGACAGAAGTTTGAGGATGATTTTTCAGTAGTGCATTGGTTTGAAAGCAAAACCAGTGAGAGACTCCAAGTCAGTAATACAACTTAATAGGAAAAAAAGAGAAAAAATAAAATACGTGCAATAATACAAAAGAAAAACCACCGACAGAGTCAGAATACAACCTGACACCCTGTCAGTCAGGGTGTTAGTAGCAGTCCGCATAAATGGTGGTTCAGTTGAAGCAGTGCTCCTCTAGAAGGGTGCAGTTTTCCTCCGAAGGTCTAGTGATGATGTGGAAAAGGTCCGACTTTCCTCTGGGATCCAGTAGAAAGGGCTGCTTTTGTGTCCCAAACCCCAGTTTTTTATCTAGGTAGGAAAGGCTTGGCTCCTGCCCCTGGCTGGAGCATCTCCCAATGGGATGATGTAATCTTATCAGTCATACAGTAGGACTTAATGGCCCATTAACAGAATATATCTTCTGGAGGAAAGATGGGTTGTGAAAAGATAGCAATGATCATCCCCCTGATTTTATCAGGTGGCACATCAGCAGAGGATATCTCCCACAGAGATAAGGATCACCACCCCTCCCACATTTTAACAGATGGTGATAGAATACACATTTTTGCACTGTACTCCAGGACAAGTAGTTTAGTCAATATTTCTAGTTAACATCAGTGAACAGTGACTAGAGTCTCTTGACCTGCTTTTTATTTCGTTTTTATTTTGTGTTATAAATTGAGTCCCATAATATCAGTGTGGGACTTTGGCAGTTCATCTACTAGCCTGCCTCATGGGGAAGCGTAATAACATGCTGTGTTTTTCAGCCTTTTTTGTCTGTATGTTTTGTGATTGTGAAGGGGAGAGGAACACAAATTTTCTAGTGAGGGCTTAGGTCTCTTCAGTATAGGAGTCCACATTTTGTTTCAGGCATAAATTCATAAAACTCCCGTAGTAGTTTTCCAGTTTCTTTCGTATCTTTATCCCAAACAAAATAAGCATCTTGTTATATGTCTTGCTGGTAGGCACAGTAAGATGGGGAGGAGAAGGCATCTTGTTTTAGTATAGTCTTTGTGCTGCACATAAGTATTGCAGAGTTGGTTTCTCAGTGTCCCTCCAGAGTATGGTTAGTACCAGTAAAATGTTACATTGCTTGACAGAATTTATGTCAGTACTTGATCTACTTTACTTATGTATACTATTTAAAGATTGAAGGTGGTCTTTAATAGTTTTTATTTTTATATACAATTCCCACTCTATCACTCTTGATAGTGATAGAGTAGAAAAAAGTTTCTGTTACTAAATTAGTTTATCTTTAAATCATATTTATTGCTGAAGGTGGTGAGGAGTAATCAGCATGGATTTAAGTCATTGACTTGGGAGAGAAAGGGAGAGAGTTTATCAAAACTTTAGTAAAGCTTTAGGTACTGTCTTCCATAGTCTTCTTACAGACAAACTGACAGAGTACAGGTTAGGTAAATGGACAGGAGGTGCATTGAAAACTGGTTGAATGAGTGGGAACAGAGCATGGTGATCAGCAGCTCAAAGTCCAGATAGAGGCAGATTACTGGGGTTATTCCCTAGGATGCCTCTGGGGGCCAATACTGTAACCTTGATGCTTGGACAGAGTGCATGCACCCTTAGCAAGTCACAGGTTATGCAAAACTGAAAGAGGAGTAGCTGAAACACCAGGTTATGCTGACATCCAAAGTGATGGGGACAGGCTGGAGAATTGGGTGGCAGGAGATCGTGTAGTTAAACAAAGGAAGCACAAAGCTCTGGCACTGGTGAGTAGTAACCCCAAGCGCATGGTGGGCCTAAACAGCTGGAAAGCAGCTCTGCAGAGAAGCACGTGGGCCTGAGGATGCGAACAAAGCCAGCAGTGTGCCTGTGTGGCAAAGAAGGCTGACAGGGTCTTGGGTGTCATTGGGAGGGGTGTTGTCAGCAGCTTGAGAGGGATGATCATTCCACTCAGCTCAGCACTGGTGAGACACATCAGACATGGAGTTACTCAAGAGAGGTCTGTGCAAGGCCATCAAGGTGATGAAGGGACTGGATCATATGTCAGATAAAGAGATACAGAGAGATCTGGGTCTGTTGTGCCTGCAGAAGAGAAAGTCGGGTGAGTCTTAAATATGAGTATAAAAATCGTGTGGGAAGGGCTGAGATGAGAGTACCAGACTGGCCTCAGTTGTGTGAGGTTGACAGGGCAAGAGGCAATGGAGACAAATGGAAAAACTTGAATTTCCATTTAAATACAACAGGATGCTTTTGTTTGTTTATTTGTTGTTTTGTTTGGGGTTTTTTTATGGTGAAGGTGATCAAACAGTGACAAAGATTGCTCAGACTGGTCATGAAGTCTCCATCACTGAAGATATTCATGACCCAATGGAAGACAGCCCTGAGGAACCAGATATTGCAGGTCCTCAAGTGATTCTGTCTATGTGTATAAAGATACTGTTTATTGGTAAGGATCCATGTTACAGGACCTATTTGCTGAAAACTCTTAGTGTAATTAGTCAGGAATAAAGTCAAGACAGTTGCTAATAGGGGAGATTAGTAATGAAAATACAAGAAATTTTTAGGTTGGCATGAAGACTATTTCATTACTTTCTGTATAGACACAAAGCTTAATTTCTCTGGATAAAGCTCAGGAATCTGCCTTTAAAAAGGTTTTTCTAAAGTAGTTAACAGTGCCTCTTAAATATTTAATAATTTGCTTCAAATACTTAGCTTTTCCATCTAGGGTATTTTTTTATTATAATTATTCATATGTCAAATGAATGTAGCCAGTGTTGCTGGATTAATTTCAAAGCTTCAGTCGTATTTCAGGAATTTCAGGAGTATTGAGGTTTCTAGGACACTTAGCGTACACAGCGAGTTATGGCAAGTTACAGTCTGATTCTTATGAAGATCAGACCCAGAAAATAAATTTTTGTGTTCAAATGGCAGTATTTTCAGCTACTTTTCAGGCCATCTTCACACTATACCAATTTTTTCTGTTGGTCTTCTGTTTTTTTGCTAAACTGAAATAGCAGTAGTTGTTCAGACTCAAGTGCTAATAGTGTTTTTTTGTGAGCATAAAATTTCATCAGGCTTGGAATATAGAGACTCATAGAACCATAAATCGGCCCAGATTGGGATGGACCTTGAAAGATCTTATGTCCCAGCCTTTTGGGGGACAGGAAGTATAACAGATTATCTTGCAACCTGTCCAGTCACATCTTGAAAACTTCCAGTGAGGCTTTTCTTCCTACTGAGGGAGGTTGGTTCAGTGAATAATTTTAACTGCTGGAATATTGTGATAAGATGCCCCTGAGCCTTTTCTTCTTCAGAGAGGAGAGGCCTAGCTCATTCATTCATTCCTCATGGGACAGGTTCTCTAAGTCCTTTGCTCATCTTAGTGTCCCTCCTTTGGTTTGTCTCTGGCCTGTTCACATCTTTCTTGGATTATGTAGACCAGAACTGGACACAGTACTCTAGCTGCAGCTGCACAGGTGGGTGGAGTGGGATGATCACCATCTAAGTTTAGCCAACTTTTGATAATCAGGTCATGAATCATATGGTAATTATGTGTAGATTTGTGTAAGGTATTTCTCTGAAATTTTGATCTTTTTTATTGTTACTCTTTTGAGTCTACCTCTTACTTTCCATAAAATTATGCATCTGTATGTAAATGATTACCAGTATAAAGGAAATTCTGTTCATGGCTCATTAAGCTTTGCATGGTTATTTTATAGATAAATGGCATTATATTTTCTGTTTATAAAACTTAGGAATGATCATAAGTCAGTCAATTTCTTCTCAATATTGCCATCTTTTAGTAGAGTTAGCCCAAGAGATGTTACAAGACTCAGGGCTGGATACTTGCCTAATACTGAACATGAAGGAATTGCTTGCATTATCTTATTTAAACCACTTTTTTTTTCCCTCAGTTTTTACTTGCATGGATTTTTGTGCTTTGTAAGCATCTATGGATTTTTTTGTTATTTCCACTCCTTAAAATAAAGCAAAAAGGATGCTAGAGAAATGTCTTTATTCCTCTAAAAGCAGCATGTTACCATGCTTCTGTAGTAATCATCTCAACCTGTGTTCCAGTGTAGAAACAAGTGGGATTTTTTTTCCTCAGTTTTATGCACAATTTTTTTTATGTTACACTGTGAGATTTGTTCTGTATGGATCGTACTCTAGCTTATATGTACTGTTGTTCCTGCTGTATGTTAGATGATTTCAACATGTTCAAATGTTCACAATTCAGGTGAGGGCTTGATTTCTAGTGTATAAAAAACTGTCAAGGTTTTCTCATTATAGAAGCAGTTAATCTATCTGTGGATTTGCCACATCTCTTTCTCAAAACAATCCAGCTTGAAGGAGGAGGTGAGATGGTAGAACAAAACCAAAAAATGTGTTTGATTAGAGGATGAGGTACAAGGAAGAGGAAGTTGAAAGAGCCTCTTGAACATTTAATGAGGATAATGGCAGACAAATTGAACAACATCTTAGAAATTCCTTAGTTATTGTTAAGAGTATCTGCTCATTTATGTAGCCTTACTGATATTGTTTTGCAACTAATTGCTTAAAAAAGGTGTATTTTTCACCGGAGGGCACAGATACCTAGCATATAAAAATAGAAAGTTTCTTGCTAAGGCCTTTAATGAATTCCAGAATTCATTTCCTAATCTGATTCTTCAGTAAGAAAAATTCCAGCTGTTTCAAGAGCTATTTTTCATGTAAAAATACAGTTAACAAATACATAATAATAATGCATAATAAATACATTATAAAACACGTTTATAAACAAGTTTAGCTGTATTTCACTTGCTTATTGGTGATTCTTGTGAAAACGAGATAGGCAGTCAGTCTTCTCAGTGTTGGATAGTATGCTGTTGTCACACCTCTGTCTCTTTTAAAGTTATGGCATTGTTTGCTACAGGATTGAAACTCAGGAGTTTTTTGCCCTTTGTGAAATTATTGAAATGTATTATTCGTTTTATTGTATACTTACCTTGCTATTTCATGTTTTCAATCTCTGTGTTAAGACATACTGAGGTTTTCAGTTGATCTGTTTAGTTCTAGCTCAGAGCTGACATAAACTCTGCTGAGTTTTTAATGGCTTTTTTGTGCAGGTGTACGCAAGGCAGAGGTATGTGCCACAGTTAACAAGTTGACAGAGCTAGTGTGCCAAAGAGTGCCTGTGGTGATGACTTTCTGTGTTAGTTGGCTGGTTCCTAGTCTTGCAGAGCAGCACAGTTCAGTTTTTCCATGCTATTTTTGGGGGATTTTGGAACAGTCAGGTAAGAAAAGCTGGAGTCTTTGTTAGGTTACGTGGATGTGCTTAAGTGCCTCTTAGAAAAATGCATAGGAAAGCAAAAGGGATGAAAATATTTCCCTCATGTTCCTAGAACTGTATGTAACACTCGGGGTCATGCACACTGGACAAAGAACACTTACTTGGCTAGAAGTTTATTTCAACTGCTTATCCTAAAGGTGCATCCATTCTAGTATATTTACAGATCTTTTTCTGGTAGCAAAGTTTTGTGATGTGGAGAACTGCAGAGACTCGGTCAAAAGTTAGTAACTACTGAATAATAATTAATAAGATGGAAGAAGGAGATGAATGTAGTAAAATATAACTGAAATTCAGTTTAGTCTTATCTCTACAAGTTGCATAAAGTCAGTATCACACCTTACAGATATGACAGAAATGGGAAATAAAGTGATAAAAGGCAGAGTCTGGATAAAAATAGTAAAACCAAGAGCAGTTTAGGCTGAGAGAAGCTGTAAAACTGTAATGAAACTTCAGCAGTGAATAGGAGCATTGAATCTTGTCTTGGTTTCAAGTCTGCTAAGGATAATATCTACCAGACAAATAATCTGCCAAAGAAGGTGGAAACCTTCCTAGACTGGAAAAACAATTCCTCCCTCCAAATTGCTGTGACTTCAAAAGTTATGAGGCTTCCCGGCAAAAATATGGGAAAAGGAATAATAGTTCTTTACTAGCAAATTCTATATGAGATACATATACATGTGTATATTATATATATATATATATTTCAGAACAAACAAACGAAAAAACACCCCCGACATTTTCTCATGTTAAGTGCCACTTTTCCCCTTTGGTGTAGTTATGACCACGACGGGCAGGGCACGCATGTGCTTCCGATGCAGCGACAGGTGCAGTGACAGACGGCGCTAGCGGGCTCCAGTAAGGCAGGGAAGGGACAGGCGCTGTCTTGTAGCCGGCAGGGGCACTCTGATACAAGAGAGTGGGGCCTTCCCACGTGGTGACGGCCTTGGCCTCTGGCAGCATCCAGGCGTTGGCTCCAGGCTCCCTTGCAGCAGGGAGTGAGGTTTTGGGCTCACTGCTGAAAACCATGGGATAGCAATATCTTAGGCCAGTCACACTCACTGTCACCCACGTGGCCCCTCTCTCTCGATTGACAAAGGAAAGGGGCAGTCCTGGCCCCACACCCCACAGGATTCCAGGCCGGGTTTACACCTCTTGTGATATTCCCTGAGCTGTGGGGGACCCGAGGGTAAACAGTGACAAGCCCTGGCACAAATGACTGTGGGATATCCCCATGACCATGATCCACCCCCCAAGACAATCTTCACATGGAAGGCTTGAGAGGAGGAGGATGGTTGATGTTAACCATCATTAGAATTAGAAGACAAAAATAATAATTCAGGATATTTTGTTGTATAATTTTTCTCCTTTGTCTTCATGAAATGCCTTGAGATTTTTGTGTCTTTTGATACTGAGGATTTTCCCAATTCAAAGTAATCTTTTCTCTCTTAGGCCTCTAATTGAAACAGAGCTCATAGTCTGAGGTGGTGACAAGAATCTCTAATGTGTGAAAGGCACTAAGGCAGAATGTGAACTCTGTAGAGGAGCTCTACAAGTTCTCCATTGTTTCTACATGTTTTCTTGAAGCATCATGGTATAGCTGAGAAGAGCCTTGAGTGAAGTGGATGTGGCATTTGAAGACTGTTTTTCCTGTGTGCTGTAGCTTTTTTAGGTGGAAATAGAGAAAGCTACAGCTGTTATCAGCATCTATATTTGTACTAAGTTGCTGAAACTAATTTTTACTCCCCTTCAGCACTTCCTCTTGCATTCTCTTCTCCCTTACCCACTGTGCTCCTAAGAAAAAAATTGTAGAGTATGATAAGAGCAGCATCGTTCGGTAGAGCAGCAAAGCTTTTCCCACATATAAAAAGGAAATATGTAAATAAGGATTTGGTTGTAGAATATTACATGCTTCCACACATAATAGCAGCTGCCTTCTTCCATATGGTAGATTCACCATCTGCTACTTCTTTGTGAATGGCTTATTCCTTGCATGGACCTTGTGGTGTTTGGGCTGTGCTGGGGGCCAGAAGCTGTATAGCTATACTGTGAACTTGCTAAAGGGATGCAGTGTAACTGCATTCCTCCTAACAGTGGATGGGGCTGGCTGGGCCTAGTGGGGCTGATGTTACTACCCAGCAGCTTCCATGGAGCATGGGAAAATATAGGGATCTTTTGTTTGTGTGTGGACCAGAGATCACAGCTCTGACTGCAGTGCAACTCATTCCGTGAGGTTCATGACTTGCTTGCATATGGTTGTCAGCCACTCACTGTGGCAGTGGTATAGGCACCAGTCCACTCTGCAACTGTATGTTGCTTGTGTGGATATAGAAGCTCTTTGTGATGTTGTGTCTTTGTTCTGTCTGCTTGTTGTAATTAAATTGTGATAGATAAAATTGGAGTTTGGAACATGCTGCTTTTGAAATAAACTGGCAAATGGGAGTATTTTCACAGTGTTGGCAGCTTTCTGAAAAATGGAAGCCTTTTATTGGTATTCTCTTAGAAGCAAAATAAAGAACAATTACATAATTTTTTAAAAGCAGATGAGTTAAACAGGTGGTCACAGAAAAAGAAAAATCCCACCTAAGTTGTGATCTGTAATTGATACAACATTTTATGGTTAAATCATTTTGTAACATACACTTGCAAAGCTACTTATTCTCTTTCAATGCATGTCATAACAGCAACGGCATTGTCAGAGTACTAGGTGTGATTCGGAATGTCATTGAATTATGTTTGTTCAAAACACATTGAAAGTAGTGGATTGCCAGCATTTAAAAACATGCAAAGCTAATGTTAGAAATACAGAAGTGTTCCTAGGTAGGATTAGGCAAACAAGCAGAAGTGACTGATGAGAAATTATAGAGGCCTTGTCTTTGGCAATGATAGAGGATGTACATCTAAGTAGTAGTGGCTTAGAGCTTTGAGTGTAGGCACTTGTAAGTCACAGTCACTTGGCAAATTATTTATGAACAGCTAGGCAGGTTTTTAATGTGATACCTTCCTATCCAAACCTTAATTCTTTTCATGAGACTTATAGTACACCATACATAGCAATCCCTTTTGCATCCATTAAGAATCTCTATGATTAGCATTTCTTCTGACTGAAAACATTAAACTTGAAGCTATTTTGATTGCAAAATATTTAAGTTGTGAATCTTGACATAGAAAATTCAGAGAGATGGTTTCTTGTGATGTATTTCTGCAGAAATATTGAGCTCATGCTTCACTCACCTGATTGGAGCTTAAAACCAAAGGATCTGGGGGTTACTTTATTTCAGTTCAGAAATTATGGTAGTCTTTTATATCCTTCAGAGTGTTCTGTGCTCTACTGTTGAAATTAGGAGTATGGCTAGCTCTGTATTTTACTAATTTCTGTCACATTTTCTTTGGATAGCACTGACTATTGGATGGGTCTTCCTTTGTGACTGATATTGCAGCATGAGATCTGAAAATCGTTCATTAGTGCTTGTTAGATTAGTTGATATCCTTAAATGAGATTGAATGCTGCAGTTTTGTAAAACAGTCTTTAGTGTTTGGTATTAGAGTCCTTGAAGACAATGATGAGCAGTTGCAGAGTATCTTTCTATAATACTGAATACTGGTGACAGCAGTATGGATTATAAGACATGCACTTCTGACAGTGATGTCTTTCAGTGCTCCTAGGTTGTATATTTCTTGAATAAACTTTTTGTCTATTGATGAAACTCTGCTCTCTGAAAAAATGCATTGATTTCTGGACAACCATTTTGCATACTCTAATGATACATAGTGTCTTCGTCAACCTATCACAACAAGTTTCTACATAAGTGTGTATCCTGTCTTTTAAAAGATGTGTGAAAGGTACAGAGCTCTCCTGAGGATATCACTTGAGCTGTTTTCTCTTATCATTGCTCAATATTGACTGCTTTACTGTAGTTTGTATTAAATTTATTGTCAATATTTATTTCTGTGGCTAGCAGTATAGAGTAATTTGGTATATTACACTAACGCAGAGTGAGCTATAAAATACAGTGGCTTTTGCCATCAGATGTTAACATTTTATGTATGGGCTTAGTAACACTGAATTTAATTGCACTCAAAAATTAACCTAATATTTTTTAATTTAGAAAACAAACCTTTCCTTAAAAGCTTTACCAGGTAATAAATGTCTTCTGGTACACTTGATATGAAAGTGTTGAGTGGGACAAAAAATATATAGCCTGTTCAGGGTTAAGAGACTGTGATCTCCAATATGTGAGATATACCTATATATATTGCTGTCAGCCGCAAGGAGGGAGTCTTTTTTGTTTGAAGCTTCTGGACTGTAAATTGAAGCACCTAAATTTGTGCTGTTGTTGCTAGAAATCCTGGTCCCTTACAGAACTTTTATTTCCATATGCTTTTCTGCTTACTCTGTAAATTTATCATTGGTAATTTGCATTCTTATTGAGACTGCCACTTCTCCATTTTAAAATTGTGCCTTTAAGTTTGGCATTGTAATACAATATGTCTCTCAATAGAATTAAGATTATTTTCCTCAAGTGGGTGATAAATAAGAACAAATAAAAGATCAGTGAACCTATTATTAGTGTCAAATAGATTTCATGAAATGGAATGTTGGTTATGTAATCAGGGAAGTTTCTTGAATCTCTGGGGAGTTTTATACTTCATGAAAGTCGATCTGTCCAGGAAAGCAATGTCCAGTTGAGATGTGTTGGGAACAAGCTCACTCAAATTTCAGCTGTGCTGTGTACGCTGACACACAGAATATTTCATCCTAGTGTTATGAATGACGTTCTATTTTTCCAGTTTATCAAGCAACAAGATTAAAGGTAGCAGCAAATTTTTAATAGTAACAATTATAAATGGATACATTTAAAGTATTGGAGATGACAAAGTATTGGAGATGAATGCAATCAAAGTATTGAATACATATATTTTAGGATAAGTAAAATTTGGCAGTAAGTAATTTAGCATAATTGAGGTTCATATAAAGCATAAGCAAAACCAGTCGGGGAGGGCCCCCCACCCTTCTGACCGGGGGTATGAGGAGGGACTTGCCCTACTTCATGTACCAAAGATTCAAGGCTAACAATCCCACTTATATACTATATGCTACAGAAGTTTTTAGAAACCTCCTTTGAGTTTCTATTCCTAAAATTTACATCACTATGTTGTATGGTGCATGCTCTACTAATGGGTTAGGGGGTCTCTGATCCTTTTGAGGGTCTTATTTCTGGTGAATGCTCATCGTCTTTGTCAGTGTCTGCTGTGTGACCTGCAGGTAGCACATGTGCCCTATGTAACTGAGCAGATGTTTTCCATAACAAGACTTTAATTGAGTCCCCATGCTTGGAATCATCCCATTTTGGCCCATTTCAAGGTCGAACCTTTCTATTTCTAGATGCTGCTTGTCAGACCTACGTCTTTTTACTATTCTCTTCCAACATTCTTCTTTGACTCCCAACATCTGGAACTATCCTTTGTCCTGTCTCACCCATCTCCCCCCTCACTCTGTAACAATTGTCTTTTATTGATCTGAATATAATTTTGCTAATATAGTTACAATTTAATTAGCACGAATCACATTTATCACACTAGTTACTTCAAAATCAACAGTGTTAATATGGCTTCATTTCCTAAAAGACCCTCCTGTTAGGGAAGGTGTGATCCACTTCTTTGTGTACAGTCTTTGAATGACAGGTTTCTGTTCATGAGGCTGCTTTGCTCTGGAATGGAATGACACAGGCTCTTGCTAATATACCTAGGTGTGCAGCAGTTTCAAGTTTTAAACGATGTACAGACACAACAGTGCTTCTGCGGGTTTGACTTGTTTTGATCATTGTCAGGAAGAGAAGCAAAGGGGAGCAATACTAGCAAGCACCCAGTTTTCCCAGGTTAGACAATACCTATGCTTGTGCTGCTATTAGTGGTGAAATGGTGTTTTTTGGTTTAGTTTGTCAAGGTTTTTGTTGGGGGTTGAATTGTTCCCTTTCCTTTCTGTGGAATTTCTCCCATTGTTATGCTAAGTATTGTGTGGCCACACCTTAGTAGCGATGGTCTTCTCTCACAGGGGGGTGGGGCGATGGGGGGAGACCAGCAAAGGAAAAAGTGGGAGAGGGGTCTGGAGCGGGCTCTGGCTCTCGCTTCACTGGCGGAGTGGTAGGCAGATGGCCCGTGCTCCGATCTAGCATCTCCCCTGCCATCCCAGCGCTGAGATCCACGCTCCCTGCCGTTGAACATCGCTCTGTTGCTTTCCCACTTCATCCTACTACCTCCGGACACTCTGCCGAGCACCAGGACCAACACCGTGAGAAGGGAATCGCTCCCCCATCCCTCTCGCACCTGGGCCACTGCCGCCATCACCCAGCCCCTTCAGCTGCGCGGGACCTGCCCTGCCCGCAGCACTGGTAACTGAGCACAGGGAGAGAGGTCCTTGGCCAGAAGGGACTGGAACTGAGCTATACTGTTCTGTTTTGTTTTCAAATTTTTGTGGCTGTTGTTGTTTCTGTTATTTTGCCTTGTTAGATATCAGTAAAGAACTTTATTCCTATCCCCATATCTCCTGCCTGACAGCCTCTGATTTGAAACTGTAATAATTAGAAGGGAGGGGTTGCACTCTGCATCTCAGGAAAGGGGTTCTCACCTTTCCTTAGCAAAATACTTGTCTTTCAAACCAAGACAGACGTTCTGATAAAAGCTCTCAAAGCTTTTGTTTCTATTTGTAGAAAATAATTGCTTTTGTTCAGATTTTATCAACAACTCAGCTTTTAAAATTTTTTTTTTGAAACTGTATGCTGTGAAATACTTGATATTTTTGCACATTTTTGTTCAGGAGATGATTTACATATTTTCTAAATTGTGTGTTTTTGAATCTTGCAAAACTGTCTGTGAACTGTTAGAACTAAATGGTGTATGATCTGAAATGGTGAAGGATTTACATTTTCTGAAACAGCTGTTTTGAAGCCGACGGTTCCTGAGTGTAGAAATTAAAGGTTTAATCAAGCAAAATTAGGTGGAGGAGCTAATGAATTATTGTAGTAAATAGCTCTGGAACATGCTGTGGCTTGGGTAAAGGTAATGAGAGCAATGTCTGTCTTTGAAAAGTGCTCTCCATCACTTCTTTCTTGGTGAAAAAAAAGTTATACTTGATTATTTGGTGTAGAAGAAGTGCCCTGACAAAGGCTGTGTAAATAAACTGAGATAGGTGATTGAATGCTTGAATGGTAGCAGTAGATTAAAGATTTCCTTTGTCATATTTTGTAGTCTGTGATTTGCCATGCACCCGCACTCGCTTTTCATTGATAGGGTACACATTGTGATTAGGAAAGGTGGTTTTGGGGCTGGATGGTGGCCTGGTGACTGCTGTCCAGTTCTTTACTGATTTTGCTGTAGCAGCGTTTCTGTCAGCTGAAGAATGGTCTGATAGAATTAACTTCTGTTTATGCTTTTGAAATACTCAGCCTGGACTGACACCTGTGTAGGCTTAAAACACAATAGTCATTCGAGTCAGGTCAGTCACCTCAGTTTCTGTTTATTCAAAGTAAACAAATTAGAGAGGAGATAAAACTGATATGTTGTCCTGGGGTACAATGCAAAAATGTATATTCTGTCACCATCTGTTGAAATGTGGGAGGGGTGGTGATCCTTATCTCTGTGGGAGATATCCTCTGCTGATGTGCCATCTGATAAAATCAGGGGGATGATCATCGTTATCTTTTCACAACCCATCCTTCCTCCAGAAAATATATTCTGTTAATGGGCCATTAAGTCCTACTGTATGACTGATAAGATTACATCATCCCACTGGGAGATGTTCCAGCCAGGGAGAGGAGCCAATCCTTTCCTACCTAGATAAAAACTGGGGTTTGGAACAGAAAAGCAGCCCTTTCCACTAGATCCCAGAGGAAAGTCGGACCTTTTCCACATCTTCGCTGGACCTTCGGAGGAAAACTGTACCCTCCTACAGGAGCACTACTTCAACTGAAGTACATCTGTCATCCAGGAGGACTGCAGCCACCATTTAATTGGACTGCTACTAACATCCTGACTGACAGGGTATCAGGTTGTATTCTGACTCTGTCGGTGGTTTTTCTTTTGTATTATTGCATGTATTTTATTTTTTCTCTTTTTTTCCTATTAAATTGTATTACTGACTTGGAGTCTCGCGCTGGTTTTGCTTTCAAACCAACACATATGTGTAGAGCCTCTGAGTCTTAGGGTTGTTCCTTGGGAAAATAATATTATCTGAGAAACTCTGGTGTGTAAAAATTATTATTTACTGGAAATAAGTCAACTAGAAGGTTGAACTTGTAACAGTGTGATAGCTTTGAAACAAAGTTTTGGAATTGTATGGACTTGACTGCAAGATTTTCTTCCTTTCATGGGTCTATTTTGTGAGAGTAAAAGAGACCCTTAAGTTCTAAGGACACCCATTGTTACTCTTTTTTTCAGGTGGTATCATGGAAAACTTGACAGAACAATTGCAGAAGAACGTCTTCGACAAGCAGGAAAACCTGGAAGTTACCTAATTCGAGAGAGTGATCGAAGGCCAGGTTCATTTGTGCTTTCATTCCTTAGTAAAACAAATGTCAATCATTTTAGGTGAGAATTAAGTATTTTATTTTGAATACGGATCTGTCTACTTTTTGTTTCAGAACACAATAAAGTTAGCAGTGATTGTATTATAATGCAGTATTTTTGACTCTTTATGCTTTAATTGTACAGCTTTTTACTTGTGTTTGATTGTTTAAAGTGTGCTACTTAAAATTATAGAGTGAAGAACGGAAGTGTGTGGAGACCAAAAATATCTGGATAGAGAAGCTTGCTTAAAGTGGTTTGAATAGACTTAAAGCACTGTGCAGTTTTCATTAGTCAGTCAAGGAGATTGTGTTGTGTCTCTTCCATAGTAATCATTGTAATTAGCACAGTTAAAGTATCAGCACATCAGCACATCTTGCTTTCTTAATTTTGAGGGGAGAAGACCCCACCCAAAACAGATAAACACTCCCCCAAAACAAACATAAAAACCCCAAACAAATTTTTAAAAAGCCACAAAAAAATCCCAAAGCAAAAAACACCAATGGATTATATTTTTAGTAATCAAAAGGTTTGCTGGGAAACAACTTTCCGCATTTGTCCTGAGCGTAGTTTTCTGACTCCTCTTGCAGTGCTATATGCTTATGAGCTTGGATTTAATCTCTGAAGATTCATCTTTATATGAATTGTACATTACTTCTTAGAAGAAACAGCTTAAATCAAGTTATGCATTAAAGAATCTCTTCTTAAAGAAAATGCTCAAACATTAAATTAAAAATGAACAGTTTTGTTAGAAGTCTTTGTTTTGTTAAACTGATGAAATGGTTATATGAGCTTTTTTCTGTTAGATTCCAAATTTTTCAATTGGGTTTAAGGGGATACTTCGATTATTCCAAAGTAGTTTCTTAACTTTTAATTTGGATGCTAAACTAGCTGTAAGAAAATGACTAATTTTTTAATAGTTTTTATTTCTGCAACCTATAGTCTAGAAGTGTAGTAATTTTTTGTTAAAGTACTTGCTACTTTGTTCAGCTTATGCCTCTTATAAAAGGTGTATGTTGTACATGATACACAGAATAATGCTGTTGTGTAACTAGTGCATTATTTCAGTTTTCCAGGATGTTCATGCTTATATTTTTTTTCTTTTTGATTTCATTTAATTCTGACAAATGTACTGTCTTTCTCTGGATCAGCACTTTCTTCAGATAAAAAGCTGGTGGATCATGTATATGAATATTTTTGATGAAATATTCATAGAGAGCCTGTAATACTGCATTTTACTGAATATAGACAGTGTTTCTAAGAATTAAATGTGGTCCTAATCTTCTGTTAAAAAAAAATCGTAGCAAAAACTTTTCTAATGTCAAGCTTCTGTTTTTTTTTTTTATGAACAGGATTATTGCCATGTGTGGAGACTATTACATTGGTGGGCGTCGCTTTGCTTCACTCTCAGACCTGATTGGTTATTACAGTCATGTATCCTGCTTGCTGAAAGGGGAAAAGCTCTTATTTCCAGTAGCACCTCCAGAGGCAAGTAAAAAAAAATTCTAAAGACTAATTTACTAAAATGTTTGTAACTTTAATCACTATTCAGAGTTTTCTTTGAGAAAAAAATTTTACAAAGCTTCCTGTAGTTTTGTATTGGCATATGTGGAATTATAAGGAGCAGAAAAGTGCCTTTTTACTGATACAAAGTAATAATTTTAAAAAATCTTCTATTTAATAAAAATACATGATGACGAAGGTAGATATATTGCTGTAATCGTACAATGTGGTAACATCATTTTAAGTAGACAGAAAAAACAAGAACATACTGATTTATTGGCTACTAAAGAGCACTGTTGTAATGTAACCTTCATTGTTCTGTGACATTTTGCATATCTAACAGTGGTTTCAAATATGGTTCCTGGAGATAACCAAGGTTTCTTTCACACATGCATCCTTAAGAAAAGGAATTAAAATGAAACAAAAAGCTGCAAAATATCCCCTGTAACAAAATCCAAAACCTGAATAAAGATGTTTCTGAGTGTTAAAATTCTGGACATTCTCTCCATTCAAAGTGAAAAAAAAATATAAAGAAGTGCTCTCTTAGCCAACGAATTACATGTTTCTAGCTGACAGTGGTTTTGAGCTTTGGAAATACAAGACTGGCAAGATGGATATAAGTGATGTTACCAGTTCTTAGCGTCTGAATAGCATAATGCTGGGGAGAAAGATTCTACACTATAGAATATACAGTACAGAGTATAGAGAAAAAAACATTGCTTTCTTTTAAACTGTAGCCTGTGGAAGACAGAAGGAGAGTTCGAGCAATTCTACCTTACACCAGAGTGCCAGAAACTGATGAAATAAGGTATGTTTGAGTAACAGTAGTAGCTGTGAAGTTCTCGAGAGTATTTATAAATAATAGTAATTTAGATAGGTGTTTGAATGCAGATGTTTTCCAGTTGCATCTTAAACTTGGCACAGTTTGATTACAGGATTCTCTCTCTCTGTTCTTTGGTTGGAAATAAGAATAAGACATTTTGTTCTTAGTGTGTTTGTTTGTATTAATTGTAAAGGAAGGTACATTAGGTACAGAGAATTAAAATTAGTAATCTTATAATTTTGAAATTTCTAAAGCCCTCGATTTTTGCCAAAAGGATAAATGTATCAAATAATTCTATATGGAAATTCCTTATCTGAGTGTGTGAAAGAAATGAGCTAGGCTTTTTTCTGAACTGCCACAGAACTAGTAGAATTAGTAGATGTGTAGCTAAGGGAAACAGTTCAGATCACTAGAAAGAGAAAGTTGAGACTTGACTACTTGAAATTTAAGAATGGAAGAAGTGAATCTTTCAATAAAAGACCATTTTCTGGTTACTTGGGATTGATACTTCTTTCTGGAGATAATTTTTTTTCAGATGAAAAAATAAGAGGATTTGGAAGTGATTTGTGTGATTTCTATTTTCTCTAATGATAGAGATGTCATAAGCTGATGTAATACACCAGTTGAATTGGGAATTTTCTTAGGTTTAGGATTATTATCTTAAAATGTATAGAAAGAAACCAGAGCTTTGTATCCTCATTTGAATGGGAATTTATTCCAAGACTCACAGTCCAGTCTGATCCTTTAAAGGATGATATGAGGATATTTGTTTTTGTTATAATCTGTGTCAGTAAGGTGATAGGACTGGGAAGGGGCTGTCTAATGGAACGTTGCAACTAAGGTTCCTACTGTGTGTGAGAACAAAAAAAAATAGTCTTTTACGTACCTTATTCCACCTGTCAGTTTAAGAGGAAATAGCATGTTATTGTTTGCTATCATAACAAAAATTGTAGGCAATTAAACCTTTTCTTTCTCTTTTAGGATAGAACTGAAATGCAAAGTTGGTATTTGGGTTTTGAGGTCTGCATGGCTGAAACAGTTCTATTCATGGCAAAACTGAGACCGGAGTTCTCAGTTTGTTCTAGATTGAATTATTATGCTCTTGAAGAAATTGTGTATTTCCGAGAATATTGATACAGAATTTCAATATCATAATTAATATTTATGAAGTTTGAAGTAGTACTGAGTTAATTGCAGCATATCTTCCATGCAGTAATTACACAGTGATGGTTTGGTTGTTGTCTGTCACCTGGTAAAGCTGAATAACAGTTGAATTTATGCTTTGTTTTTGATAGTGGTTTGTTGCTTTTTTTTTTTCCCTGTTAGCCTACTTCAAGTGAGAACCATGCCATGGACATTTGCTATTAAATTTTGAATTGAAATGGTAGTTAATGAGTTTCAACTCTTTATTGTTTTCCTGTACCTTGATGCATCATGAAACATGATCAAAAATTTTGTGCTGCAGTGAAAGGTTTTCATGTGACCTGAGTTTGTGTTCTTAACATTTAAGGAGTAACTTACACTAACTAGTCTTCCAGAAATGAAAATTCCCTTGAACCAGGTGCTGGGTCCTGCACTTTGGCTACAATAAAACCCTCTGCAGAGCTGTAGGCTAGAGGAAGAGTGGCTAGAAAGCTGCCCAATGGGAAAGGACCGGGAGTGCTGGTCACCCGCTGGCTGAAGATGAGCCATCTGTGCCCAGGAGAATCAATGGCATCCTGACTTCGATCAGCAGTGGTGCAGCCAGTAGGATTAAGAAAGCGATTATTTGCCTGTGCTCAACACTGATGAGGCCACAGCTTGAGTGCTATGCCCACTTCTGGGGCGTTCAATTCAGGAATGACATTGAGGTCCTGGAGTGTGTCCAGAGAAGGGTAATAGAACTGGTAAAGTGTCTGGAGTACAAGTCTATTAGGAATGGCTGCCGGGCCTCAGCCTGAAGAGAAGGAGTCTCAAAGGCGATCTCATTGCTCTCTACAACTCCCAGGAAGAAGCATGTAGCCAGTAAGGTTCAGTCTCTTCTACCAAGCAACCAGTGACAGGATGAGAGGACATAAATCTTAAATTCCCCTTTAGTCTACAGGGCAGCTCTAGGCTGGACATTAGGGGAAAGTTTTTCACAGAAAGGGTGATTAGACATTGAAATGCTACCCAGTTTAGGTGGTGGAGTCACTGTCCTCAGAAGGTGTTTAAGAAAAGACTGGATGTTGCACTTAGTGCTTTTGTCTGGTTGACGTGGTATTTGGTTCTAGGTTGGACTCAGTCTCAGAGGTCTTTTCCGTGTTTTATTCTGTGGTTCTCTGATTCTGAAGGTTAATGCTTCTTATGCTTGTAGCTAATTGCATGGCATCTCTGGTAACTGCTCTGTATTCTCTTTGCATCACTTGTCTTCATATGTGAGAACATAATGAATAGGTATTCCACAACTTACATTATGCAAGGTAATTTTTCAATGAAAGGAATATTATTTTCTTACAGACTACTAAGGGTTATTTTACTTTTGTTTCATGTTTGATGTCTCTTGATAAAAGAACTATTACTGTATTTTAATGTTGTTGTGTTATTTTTGTTTTATACATTAGCATACTTTGAAATTGACAGCACTGAAGTATATATTAGATACTAAACATTATTAAGTATGAAAACTTGTATATAGTAGCCACTTAACTGTGAGGAAAAAAATACACATGTGCTTGGAATATCAATTCCCGCATTTTTTACAAGTAGGTCTTCCCAAATATTTTATGGAAATTATACTCAAGAATTCATTGTGTTCCTTAAACTTTATATTATGATTGTATCTCTG